>NC_067246.2:350046610-350351342 GCF_019359855.2 Lolium perenne
AGAGGTAACAATTACTCAAGTGACCATCGTTAAATGGTCAAAGGACCCACCACCAAGCAAACATGGAGTTCTAGAATCGAGGAGTCATACGTCGGAGACAGACACCTATCCTCTCACGACTCTTTCCCATGTCCCTGGCGAGTTCCCCCAGTTTGATCCCTACCCAATCTTCACCTCCAACGGCCTCCTCTGAGATCTTCTTCCACACCTCAGAGGGTTGCGCCAATCTGGTCGTCTGTCGTCACAGCATGGATGACCGAGGGGTCGTAATCCTGCGTCTGCAAGGGATTTGTCAGCCCCGCCGTCCACCACCTCCACGACCACAACCACGGACCGACGTGTAAGGAAGTTGGACAAGGAGCAGCAGCGCCGGGGTCGTCGCATCCCCTAGGTGGGAGCCAGGCCGAGGGGGTGCTGACCTTGGCAGGAGGAGGCCGTCAAGTGCCTGGCTGTGTCGCTGCCTATCCCGCGCGGCTGGGACTGGGAGCCTGCATCTGCCTGAGTGCTCCCTCCTCCCTTTGATTTTCTCTCTGGTCTCCTTTCTCATCTAAAAACAGATCTAGTAGTGGCGGAGATGGCCGCGTTGACCATGGCCTCGACGCCGATGAGAGTAGGGCGGCCGCCGAGGATGGAAAGGCATATTGGATGTGGAGGCTGGATCGATGATGAGGAGTACGGTACGGGTAGCGCATCAGGCTGTATTGCTTTCTCCCTCTCTCACTTCCATTGCCGTGTACTGGTAGATTTCTTTCCATATTTAGGTTGGTTGATTTGCTTGGCTGAACTCCTATAGATGCATTGCCTAGCTGCAAACAAATTTGTCAGGAAATTCTGCACCTTTCACCTTCTAATTTTTTTCGATATGGGAGCATTGCTCCGGCCTCTGCATCAATAGATGGACACATCCATGTTTTTATTAAAAATAGGTTCAAACAAGTATCATTATTACAATAAAATCGTAGCTAATACTGCAACCGATAACCAGCCAAACAAAGATGAAGAGAAAACAAGATCTATCCATCTTCAATCTTCAATTCTTTTAATGTGCCGCCATCCAGTAGCCTGGAAATAGCAGTCCCGTGCAACCGCCAAAATTCGGTTGCATCCAATATACATAGTATCGCGCTGGTCCTCCGGGAAAAGGTATGCCCATAGCTGTATCCAATACACCGCACAAAGAATAATATGCAAAAATTGGTTCCCTTCTGTTTATTAAAGACAATGTCATTTCTACTAGTCCATACAGACCAACAAATTGCAGAAATGCCAATACGAATATGATCTTTATCTTTCTTATTCACCACATTCAACCAATTACCAAACATATTAGTGATATTTGTTGGAGGAGAAATGTTATAAGCAAAAAATACCATTCTCCAAATAAGTTTTGCAAACGGACAAGAAAGAAAGAGGTGGTCAATCGTCTCATTGTTATCACAAAAGCAACATTTTTGACAACCTATCCACTTTCTCTTAATTAAATTATCCTTAGTAAGTAACACCTTTTTACTAAGAAACCACATAAAAATCTTTATCTTAAGGGGTATTTTAATCTTCCAAAGATATTTTCGCAAAAATCTAGTATGTCCATTCATAAGATCAAGATACATAGATTAACTGAAAATAAACCTGAATCTGTTAGTTTCCAGACAAACTTATCATTTTCATGAGTCAACTGTACCGACATTAGGCGTTCACACAAGTGTAACCACAAATTCCACTTATGTTCATTAAGGTATCTCCTAAAACCAATATTAATAGGAGTTTGACGCAAACCGTAGATACCAACACATTCTTTCGTTGGACAATATTATAAAGAGACGGATACTGTTGAGCTAATGACACCT
Organism: Lolium perenne; assembly: GCF_019359855.2. Classification (NCBI taxonomy): domain Eukaryota; kingdom Viridiplantae; phylum Streptophyta; class Magnoliopsida; order Poales; family Poaceae; genus Lolium; species Lolium perenne. The sequence continues at coordinate 350,048,458 of NC_067246.2, forward strand.
CGCCCAGCCAGACATCCTCCCAAAACCTAACCGTGAACCCATTTCCTATTTTAAATGTGCCCCTCTTGAAGAAATCGTTTTTCACCCGCATTAATCCCTTTCAAAAAGGAGAATCAGTAGGTTTCTCTTCCACTTGAGACAAAGTCTTATTCTTAATATATCAGCAATTGTTGCCAAACTCCTTCTTCAGATAATAACTTGAAAATCCATTTACTTAACAAACATTTATTTTTCAATTCAAGGACTTCAATACCGAGACCCCCTTGATCGTTCGGTCTACAAATGATATTTCAACGAGATAATCTATATTTCTTTCTTCTTCTTTTCTTTATCGAAAAAATCTATATTTCTTTTTGTGTTCATCAGATTGCCAAAAAAGCGCGATCTATAGAAATCAAGTCTCTTCCTCACTCCTTTAGGAATCTCTAGGAAAGATAACATAAACATGGGTAGGCTCGTGAGAACGGAGTTGATAAGAATAAGGCGATCACCATAAGATAACCTTTCACCTTCTAATAGGAACTTACTGTTACAAATTAATCATGTCTCCTACTCAATATGGGAAAATCAATTCGCATCCTTCTCATATTATTCTTTCCAAGGCAGAGAAGTAAATACATAGAGAGAAGACAATCGTAATTTGATTTTTCCTGCTATTTGAATTTCTCGGAGTAGCTATTTATTGGCTAGGCCCAGAGATGGGAAGGCCAAAGAATCATTGGAAGTCGCCCCCGCAGAGATGTCCTGGTGAATTTGTGTTGTTGTGCAAAGATTCTTATTATCTCTCTTTAATTTTAAGTGAAACCAAGTATTAATTCTCTGAAAATACAGCCTTTTAATGACCAGTTTATTCTTGACCTGCATGCTCGCGGGTTGAGATGCTTGAAGGCAAGGCTGACTTTCCCGCTGGCCTTGAGCGCGGCTTGGAAGAAGATGTGGTAACCGAAGCCTTCTTTGCTGACCTTGAGCGCGCTGCTGAAGCTGTTGTTAGTGTTGTCGAGTTTCTTCAACTCAAACAGCTTCAGCCATGATACGCCCATATGCTCTGAAAGTCTTATCCTCTTCGACCCGTTGAATGCCTGCACCAACGAATTGGCGCTTCTCGGCCTTTGTCTTGCAGCTCATGCTATTCATGGTTTCATTTTTGCACTTCCTCCTTTTTAATTCGTTTCATTGAACCTTTGCATTTTACTAGTAGAAATCGGGGCTTTTGCACCGGTTCGTAATAGCCATATGCACCGGATGCCGAACCGGTGCAAACGATCCGGTGCAAAAGCCCCCCCTTTTGCACCGGTTCAGTTGTTAACCGGTGCTAAAGGGGGCACCACGTGCCCGCTGTGGAGCGCTCGACGGAGGACCTTTAGCACCGGTTCGTAATACGAACCGAACCAGTGCTAAAGGAGTCTGCCGCGGCAGGAAAATGCCCCAAAACACTGCCGCGGTAGAACCCCGCTACCGTAAAAAAAATCGAATTATTTTCTAGTGCCTCTTTTTTTCTTCAGAATTTCTAATATTTTAGTTATTTCACAAGTTTAGTCTCTAACTACCCTTATCTCTAATCCAATTACTTACTCATGCTCAAACTTTCCGCTCGGTCACCCATCCTCCCACTACTCTAGCACTAGCACGCTTAACTTCCAAGTTTCTTTCCGTCCCGCATCCAAATGTTTCGCGCGCATGTATGTGATACTAGTATCATATCAATCCTATTAACATGTCGGTCAATGTCATATTTCTTTATTGTTCAAATTTCAAATAATTATTTTAATAAACAAATGTAATGATGTAATAATAATCCTGAATAAATAAATAAACATTAACTTTATAATTTGTATTATTTTTAATTATTTTCATTTTTGTAATTTTTTTATTTTTTTTGCCAAACCTAAAACCTGAAAATTTAAAAATCTTATAATTTGCTAAAAGTAATAGCAATCTTTATGCAGATGCAATTATTAATTTTAATTTTAAAAAATAAAAAATATATAAAATCCTAAATTTCTAGCAAAAAACTGAAATCTTCCTGCTTTCATATTTTAATATGGAATTTTGAGAATCTAAAAATTGGCTAACCGGGTAAACCCGCGAAACCAAAGCGGTGTCCGGCTCGAGAACAGCCGGATGAAGCAAGCCGAAAGAGGGTGCAGCCGGCTGAAGGGAAATTTTCAGCCAGCCCCTCGAGTGCTTTTCAAACAAGATTCATGGGATCAAAGACTAACGGCCAGGAAAACCTACCCAAGTCCTTCTCTACGCAGGACCTAGCCAGCTTCAGGGGCTAATGTCGGGGGTAAGATCCTAGTGAATTCGGATGTAACTTTTTTCCACGATGATTTTGATATATTATACGTTTTTTTCGACGTCGTATGCAAAAGTTTATGCGGTTTTACCATTTTTCAAACTTTTTTTTTGCAAAAAAGTGAAAATCAAATATGTTAATTTTCCCTAATAATTGGTTTGGGTTTCCTCTCGCGAGAGAAACCAGCGAAATCTCGCGGAGGAACCCAGCCAAGCCAGCCAAAAGAATTTGGAGGTGGGGAACGGGAGAACGGGGGAAAAGCCAACGCGGCTGCCCTCTCTTTATTTATAGCCGCCACTGCCAGCCCGCTTGGGTTGTTGGGCGAAGCTACCGAGCGGCGTGGGCCCGCGGCCGCCGGGGCGGGAAGCGGCTCACCGTTTCGAATTCGCTGCCCGGCGGTCATTCTCAGCCGTCAGATCATCGTGTGCCTGTGGACTGGACGGTCGGATGGATCCGTCAGCTGGTGGCTCTGGTTTCCCGTGGCAGCTACTAGATGCGCTGCTGGTATGCTTTTCTGTGATTAAATTAAAATTAAAGCACGCTGCGCTCTGTGATTAAAGGGTGTTTAGTTAATCAACGTACGGGAGGGGTCATGATTGGTTGAGTCATTAGCTGCGTCCCATCAGGAGCGCACGGGACGAGATCCTCTAACGTTGAGGTCTAAAGTCATGTAAGCTACAGTAGCCTGACTTTCCTTCTTTCAAATTGTATGGTTAGGACCAAAACAGCTTAAATTATTCTACACAATGCAAATTTATGTTATGCATTCAGAGTAACTACATACACACAAAATTATGGTGTAGTAAAATTAATTTTTTTATATCTACAGTAATTGTCTACAGTAATTAATTACATCACATAACATGGTACTAATGCTACTTTGCCCTGACTTTACTTCATTCTTTTCTCTGACTTTTCTTCTCAACGTTAGAGGAGCCAGTTCCGCTCCTGATTGGGAGCGGATCAGCTGCGCCCATGTGCATGCGGTGCTTTCTTGGTGCGCAAGATGGGTTGAAACCACACAACGCTCTCCTCTGACCATTTTATTTTACCTTTACTTGTTACCGAGGTGCAATGGTGTTGGTGACTTACCTCACATGTGATTCATGATCTATGATCCTTTGTTCCGCCAGGGGAGGGTTGTAACCCGGCCCAATCCCTCCCACACGAATTAAACACCGGATTTTCTCTCATGTTGTGGGACATTAGCGGAGCGCGATGCTCCTGTCCATAGTGAGGCGTAGTTGCTGAATCCGTCGATCATAATATCTGGTATGCAATACTCCTGGTTTTCGGTGGACGACGTCTAACTGTGTGAACAACCGTACATGGATGTTGTGTACACACGATGTTTCTAAAAATGAATACCATCTTTTTATGGGCTTTCTATGTCTGAAGGAATTCTAGATTAATTACCACATGCTATTGAAGAGATCCCATAATCTTTTATACGAAGTACAACACCTGATAAGACACGTGTCACCTTCAGCTCGTAATAATTAGGTGGTGTAGTGTGACGAAAAGAGAGGTGTGATTAGAGAGTGTTTATTAAAGCCGGGGGATGGTGTATTGGTCTGTGTGTGTTGCCTTCATTTGGGACCGGATCAAATGCGTGCATATCGGGCATGTGCACACCTGGTGTTTTCCTGGTGCGGACGATAGAAACCAGGCAGACAGCGCTCGTCCTCTAGATTTTGTGTGGCTACTGGAGGTGCTGATATCCCATTTCACTTTTCACGAGCAAACCAAACCCTACATCTGACTTCACATTTGTCTAAGGCGGTTTTTCTTTCGGTGAAAGACGATGACACATCATCGGTATTGAGATTCATGCGACAATCGACTTCATAATTTTTCAGAAACCTGGTGACTGTTCCATCATCAATAAACGTTATTTCATCATGTATGTATGCCCTCGGTGACCCTCCTCTCCCGACACCCTCCTCTCCCGACCCTCACCCCAACCCTAACCGCCGCCTCCGCCGTCGGGGCAAAGACCCACGGGGCGTGGCGGCGGCGGGGGGCCTTTCCTCGCCATCGTGGGGGACGGCGGACGGGCTCTCCCCTCCTCGACGCATACGGCGAAGGCCGGCGCGGATGGTGATGGGCGGCGGTGGCTCGATCTCGCGCTGCGGTCCCCCCTCCCCTCCCGTAGGCTTCCACCCGCAGCACACTGGTAGGGGCTGGTGGTGGGCGGTGGACAGACCCTCGGTCTGTGCCATGCCCCCCCCCCCCCCCCGCCTCTCGTCGGTGCGTGGATGCGATCTCGGGCTTCTTCCGCGACACGGGGGCGCCCGGGGCAGCAGCCTTGGGTTCGACGGAGGAGGTGGCCCTCTTCTTCACCGGAGAGGGTCGGCCTGCGATCCGGCGGCGAGATGGAGGTGCTTGGAAGCCGGCGATGGTGTCACCGGTGGAGGGTTGGTTTGGCCATCCCGGGATGGTCGCCGATGTGGGGGTCCGACCTGAATAAAGGCGACGGTCCTAGGGCCTCTCTTGCGTGAAGAGGAGGACCTACCGGAGGCCTGGACTCGTGATCTGGCCAGTGGGTTGAGTTCCGGAAGGCTCCGCCAGCGAATGTAACAGTGCTTTGCCTGGAGTTTGCTGGATCAGAGGTATTCAGTCGTGCGCACCCATGCATTTATTCTGACCGATTGGTTCTGGAGGGAGCGGCGTGAAGCTCTTTTTCTGGGTTGACATCAAGTGACTATGGATCCATGATGAAAGTCGGAAGAAGAGAATTTCATGAAAACCGAAGGGGAGGACTAGCTAAGGGAGGTTCAAGTCTCCGCGCTGTTGAGGGACTTGCTTGTTGTTCCGGGCTTCACACCAGTGGTATGAAAGTGGGGGCGACAACATAGGTGAAGGGCAGAGTCCTACCTTTCAGGGTGAAAACCCAAGGTCTGGCCTTAACTGGTTGTGTCTGGCAATGACCTTGGTGGAGGCATTGTTTTGAGAGCGGGACTATCTTCAGGGTGAAAACCTAAGATCTTTGATCGGGCGACGACGGTGTTTGAGCACTGTTTCCTTCTTGGAGGCGGCGTTTTTAGAGAGTCTGTAATTCAGGTGTTGATAGGTATTAACTTGTCAATGCCTACAAGTTGTAGACTAGGATTTTCGTGGAAGTGGAGGGCAAGTAGATCTCGAGGGTTTCAGCCGGAAAAGTACTCGACTACTAGAAAATTAGGGTTATGTTGACAATGAAATCGATCCTTTCTTCGTCCCTCGACTCCCCCTTATATAGGAGGCGGAGCCGAGGGTTTCCTATTACACAAGATACAAACTTCGGGACACTCTTTGAGTTCGACCTGTAAAGTTACAAATCTCTCTATTCCTAATCTATCTCTTCTTGCCATAGTCGATGCTTTAGTAGGCTTCCGGGCTTCGTATACTTCGGGTTATGGGCCTTCAATAAACCCCGGGTACCATCTTCGGCAGGCCGATTGGGGATGCCTATGTCAGTAGCCCCCGAGATTTTGCTTGAATCGGAGAATCGAGTAAAATCTCCATCATTACAATTAACACATGATTTCTTCGAGTCACTAAATAGTTTTCATCATATATTGTACAGGGATGATGGTAAATGGGGCAGGTTCATCTGACGGATCAGGTACCAGTTAACTGCTCTCGTGGCAATCCCGCAAAAACCTACTTCAAGGTCAAGTCCCTGGACTTGACCTCGGTATACTGACGTAATTCGACATGTGCCGCTTAAGGTCTTACCATAGGCCAAACTCCAGTCATATTTTATCGGGTACCTAACACGTCCGTTAGGATTTTTCTTCGCATATGTTGATACGGAAAAAAGTAGCAGAGCACATTCATGTGCGATACCACGCCACGCAGGACGGATCCCGGGGTCTTACTTTCATAAAATATTACGACATTCAGAGATTTAACCGCGACTAAGGCGCTCTGAAAATATATTGTCGAGTGCCTTTTCGACTGTTGGAATGGCACATCTATTCGAGTCATAGGATGACCTATTATCTTGACCTCCCAATGGGAGTATATGAAGAGTTATATCATAACTCAAAATATACTCAATTTGACTCCTTTAGTTTCATCGGGTACGAGACCAGCATTCCCGATGGGAGTAGCCCCCGAGGCTACATCCAAGTGCTTGTACTTGGTTGTAGGCTCACCTTTTTACCATCTTGTCGCTATATTGTCAGCTTTCATATTTTCCATTGATGCGTGTGGTTGACACGTCCGTTGGGAAAACCAAGAGGAAGGTGTGATGCGCACAGCGGCAAGTTTCCCTCAGTAAGAAACCAAGGTTTAATCGAACCAGTAGGAGTCAAGAAGCACGTTGAAGGTTGATGGCGGCGGGATGTAGTGCGGCGCAACACCAGGGATTCCGGCGCCAACGTGGAACCTGCACAACACAACCAAAGTACTTTGCCCCAACGAAACAGTGAGGTTGTCAATCTCACCGGCTTGCTGTAACAAAGGATTAACCGTATTGTGTGGAAGATGATTGTTTGCAGAAAACAGTAGAACAAGTATTGCAGTAGATTGTATTTCAGTATAGAGAATTGGACCGGGGTCCACAGTTCACTAGAGGTGTCTCTCCCATAAGATAAACAACATGTTGGGTGAACAAATTACAGTTGGGCAATTGACAAATAAAGAGGGCATGACCATGCACATACATATTATGATGAGTATAGTGAGATTTAGTTGGGCATTACGACAAAGTACATAGACCGCTATCCAAAGATGCATCTATGCCTAAAAAGTCCACCTTCAAAGTTATCATCCGAACCCCCTCCAGTATTAAGTTGCTAACAACAGACAATTGCATTAAGTATTGCGCGTAATGTAATCAGTGACTACATCCTTGAACATAACACCAATGTTTTATCCCTAGTGGCAACAGCACATCCATAATCTTAGAGATTTCTGTCACTTCCCCAGATTCACGGAGACATGAACCCACTATCGAGCATAAATACTCCCTCTTGGAGTTACAAGCATCTACTTGGCCAGAGCATCTACTAGTAACGGAGAGCATGCAAGATCATAAACAACACATAGACATAACTTTGATAATCAACATAACAAGTATTCTCTATTCATCGGATCCCAACAAACGCAACATATAGAATTACAGATAGATGATCTTGACCATGTTAGGCAGCTCACAAGATCCGACAATGAAGCACAATGGGGAGAAGACAACCATCTAGCTACTGCTATGGACCCATAGTCCAGGGGTAGACTACTCACACATCACTCCGGAGGCGACCATGGCGGCGTAGAGTCCTCCGGGAGATGATTCCCCTCTCCGGCAGGGTGCCGGAGGCGATCTCCTTAATCCCCCGAGATGGGATTGGCGGCGGCGGCGTCTCAGTAAGGTTTTCCGTATCGTGGCTCTCGGTACTGGGGGTTTCGCGACGGAGGCTTTAAGTAGGCGGAAGGGCAGGTCAGGAGGCGGCACGAGGGGCCCACACCACAGGGCCACGCGGCCAAGGGGGGGCCGCGCCGCCCTAGGGTGTGGCCACCTCGTGGCCCCACTTCGTCTCCTCTTCGGTCTTCTGGAAGCTTCGTGGCAAAATAGGACCCTGGGCGTTGATTTCGTCCAATTCCGAGAATATTTCGTTACTAGGATTTCTGAAACCAAAACAGCAGAAAACAAGAATCGGCACTTCGGCATCTTGTTAATAGGTTAGTTCCGTAAAATGCACGAATATGACATAAAGTGTGCATAAAACATGTAGATAACATCAATAATGTGGCATGGAACATAAGAAATTATCGATACGTCGGAGACGTATCAGCATCCCCAAGCTTAGTTCGCTCGTCCCGAGCAGGTAAAACGATAACACGTATAATTTCGGAGTGACATGCCATCATAACCTTGATCATACTATTTGTAAAGCATATGTAGTGAATGCAGCGATCAAAACAATGTATATGACATGAGTAAACAAGTGAATCATATAGCAAAGACTTTTCATGAATAGTACTTCAAGACAAGCATCAATAAGTCTTGCATAAGAGTTAACTCATAAAGCAATAATTCATAGTAAAAGCATTGAAGCAACACAAAGGAAGATTAAGTTTCAGCGGTTGCTTTCAACTCATAACATGTATATCTCATGGATATTGTCAACATAGAGTAATATAATAAGTGCAATATGCAAGTATGTAGGAATCAATGGACAGTTCACACAAGTGTTTGCTTCTTGAGGTGGAGAGAAATAGGTGAACTGACTCAACAATGAAAGTAAAAGAATGGTCCTCCATAGAGGAAAAGCATCGATTGCTATATTTGTGCTAGAGCTTTGATTTTGAAAACATGAAACAATTTTGTCAACGGTAGTAATAAAGCATATGTATCATGTAAATTATATCTTACTAGTTGCAAGCCTCATGCATAGTATACTAATAGTGCCCGCACCTTGTCCTAATTAGCTTGGACTACCGGATCATCACAATGCACATGTTTTAACCAAGTGTCACAAAGGGGTACGTCTATGCCGCCTGTACAAAGGTCTAAGGAGAAAGCTCGCATTGGATTTCTCGCTATTGATTATTCTCAACTTAGACATCCATACCAGGACAACATAGACAACAGATAATGGACTCCTCTTTTATGCATAAGCATGTAACAACAATTAATAATTTTCTCATATGAGATTGAGGATGTATGTCCAAAACTGAAACTTCCACCATGGATCATGGCTTTAGTTAGCGGCCCAATGTTCTTCTCTAACAATATGCATGCTTAACCATAAGGTGGTAGATCTCTCTTACTTCAGACAAGACGAACATGCATAGCAACTCACATGAAATTCAACAAAGAGTAGTTGATGGCGTTCCCAGTGAACATGGTTATCGCACAACAAGCAACTTAATAAGAGATAAAGTGCATAAGTACATATTCAATACCACAATAGTTTTTAAGCTATTTGTCCCATGAGCTATATATTGCAAAGGTGAATGATGGAATTTTAAAGGTAGCACTCAAGCAATTTACTTTGGAATGGCGGAAAATACCATGTAGTAGGTAGGTATGGTGGACACAAATGGCATAGTGGTTGGCTCAAGTATTTTGGATGCATGAGAGGTATTCCCTCTCGATACAAGGCTTAGGCTAGCAAGGCTTATTTGAAACAAACACAAGGATGAACCGGTGCAGCAAAACTCACATAAAAGACATATTGAAAACATTATAAGACTCTACACCGTCTTTCTTGTTGTTCAAACTCAATACTAGAAATTATCTAGACCTTAGAGAAACCAAATATGCAAACCAAATTTTAGCATGCTCTATGTATTTCTTCATTAATGGGTGCAAAGCATATGATGCAAGAGCTTAAACATGAGCACAACAATTGCCAAGTATCACATTACCCAAGACATTTATAGCAATTACTACATGTATCATTTTCCAATTCCAACCATATAACAATTTAACGAAGAAGAAACTTCGCCATGAATATTATGAGTAGAAACTAAGGACATACTTGTCCATATGCTACAGCGGAGCGTGTCTCTCTCCCACAAAGTGAATGCTAGGATCCATTTTATTCAAACAAAACAAAAACAAAAACAAACCAACGCTCCAAGAAAAGCACATAAGATGTGATGGAATAAAAATATACTTTCAGGGGAGGAACCTGATAATGTTGTCGATGAAGAAGGGGATGCCTTGGGCATCCCCAAGCTTAGACGCTTGAGTCTTCTTAGAATATGCAGGGGTGAACCACCGGGGCATCCCCAAGCTTAGAGCTTTCACTCTCCTTGATCATGTTGCATCATACTCCTCTCTTGATCCTTGAAAACTTCCTCCACACCAAACTTAGAACAACTCATTAGAGGGTTAGTGACAATAAAAATTAACATGTTCAGAGGTGACATAATCATTCTTAACACTTCTGGACATTGCATAAAGCTACTGGACATTCATGGATCAAAGAAATTCATCCAACATAGCAAAAGAGGCAATGCGAAATAAAAGGCAGAATCTGTCAAAACAGAACAGTTCGTATTGACGAATTTTATCAAGGAACCAGACTTGCTCAAATGAAAATGCTCAAATTGAATGAAAGTTGCGTACATATCTGAGGATTACTCACGTAAATTGGCATAATTTTCTGAGTTACCTACAGAGAAAACAACCCAGATTCGTGACAGCAAAGAAATCTGTTTCTGCGCAGTAATGCAAATCTAGTATGAACTTTTCTATCAACGACTTTACTTGGCACAACAAAACACTAAACTAAGATAAGGAGAGGTTGCTACAGTAGTAAACAACTTCCAAGACACAAAATAAAAACAAAGTACTGTAGGTAAAAACATGGGTTGTCTCCCATAAGCGCTTTTCTTTAACGCCTTTCAGCTAGGCGCAGAAAGTGTGTATCAAGTATTATCGAAGGGTGGTGTGTCAACCTTACCTTGGGCTTTACCCTTACCTTTCTTGTTGTTTTTCTTTCCCTTTGATTTAGGAAATATATGATTTCCCCCCGGTGTAGAGGTGAATTCCAGGGTGCCTTCTCCCACATCAATGACTGCTCCCAATAGTTTCAGCAGGGATCTTCCGAGTGTGATTTTTCCTGTCCCTACACATTCAATAACAAGATAATCAATAGATATTGTTCTTCCAAGAATGGTTGTATGCACACCTGCGGCTATTCCCTTAGGAATTATAACAGAGTTATTAATGAGAGTTATTTCTTCTCCTCCTTCATCAACTCCCCAAAGTTTCAAAGATTTATAAATGCTCTCAGGTATAAGGCAAAATTCAGACATAATATCACAGTTGGCACGAAGAGTTCGATCACCGATAACAATTTTAACAGTAGGATCCCATAATGAAAGTTTAGAGTTCACTAAAACTTGTTCAAGACGATTACGAACATGGTGATAGTTGTCATCCAAGCGAGATGTACTTATCTCGAGATTGTTTAATCTATTATAAATGCTAATAAGGGCTAAATCAATGTTATTAGCTGAATCATGTGATGCAACCAACTTCTTTATGGCATTAAAAGCTTGATCCCCATTGCAATGAAGGAAATCTCCTCCCACTAAAGCATCCAAAGCATATCTATAACGAATCATAAGACCAAAATAAAAATTACTAAGGAGCAAACTTAGAGTCATTTGAGGTTCAGTTTTACGATAAGAAGTAAAAATTCTAGACCAAGCATCCTTAAAACTCTCCTCATCCCCTTGTTTAAAAGTGAAGACTAATTCTTCAGGCGAAGAAGTAACAGGCTCAGAGCTAGACATGGTAACAAAAGTAACTAATTTTTTTTGTATTTTTAATATAGAGTGCAAGACAGTAAATAAAGTAAAACTAGCAACTAATTTTTTTGTATTTTGATTTAGTGCAGCAAACAAAGTAGTAAATAAAACTAAGCAAGACAAAAACAAAGTAAAGAGATTGGGAAGTGGAGACTCCCCTTGCAGCGTGTCTTGATCTCCCCGGCAACGGCGCCAGAAATTTGTTGCTGGCGCAAAGTTGACGTGGGAGTTAGAGATCTCTGTGGTGTAACTTTTCTTCAGATCCCCGGCAACGGCGCCAGAAATTTGCTTGATGCGTGTGGTTGACACGTCCGTTAGGAACCCCAAGAGGAAGGTGTGATGCGCACAGCGGCAAGTTTCCCTCAGTAAGAAACCAAGGTTTAATCGAACCAGTAGGAGTCAAGAAGCACGTTGAAGGTTGATGGCGGCGGGATGTAGTGCGGCGCAACACCAGGGATTCCGGCGCCAACGTGGAACCTGCACAACACAACCAAAGTACTTTGCCCCAACGAAACAGTGAGGTTGTCAATCTCACCGGCTTGCTGTAACAAAGGATTAACCGTATTGTGTGGAAGATGATTGTTTGCAGAAAACAGTAGAACAAGTATTGCAGTAGATTGTATTTCAGTATAGAGAATTGGACCGGGGTCCACAGTTCACTAGAGGTGTCTCTCCCATAAGATAAACAGCATGTTGGGTGAACAAACTACAGTTGGGCAATTGACAAATAAAGAGGGCATGACCATGCACATACATATTATGATGAGTATAGTGAGATTTAGTTGGGCATTACGACAAAGTACATAGACCGCTATCCAGCATGCATCTATGCCTAAAAAGTCCACCTTCAGGTTATCATCCGAACCCCCTCGAGTATTAAGTTGCTAACAACAGACAATTGCATTCAGTATTGCGCGTAATGTAATCAGCGACTACATCCTTGAACATAGCACCAATGTTTTATCCCTAGTGGCAACAGCACATCCATAATCTTAGAGATTTCTGTCACTTCCCCAGATTCACGGAGACATGAACCCACTATCGAGCATAAATACTCCCTCTTGGAGTTACAAGCATCTACTTGGCCAGAGCATCTACTAGTAACGGAGAGCATGCAAGATCATAAACAACACATAGACATAACTTTGATAATCAACATAACAAGTATTCTCTATTCATCGGATCCCAACAAACGCAACATATAGAATTACAGATAGATGATCTTGATCATGTTAGGCAGCTCACAAGATCCGACAATGAAGCACAATGGGGAGAAGACAACCATCTAGCTACTGCTATGGACCCATAGTCCAGGGGTAGACTACTCACACATCACTCCGGAGGCGACCATGGCGGCGTAGAGTCCTCCGGGAGATGATTCCCCTCTCCGGCAGGGTGCCGGAGGCGATCTCCTGAATCCCCCGAGATGGGATTGGCGGCGGCGGCGTCTCTGGAAGGTTTTCCGTATCGTGGCTCTCGGTACTGGGGGTTTCACGATGGAGGCTTTAAGTAGGCGGAAGGGCAGGTCAGGAGGCGGCACGAGGGGCCCACACCACAGGGCCGCGCGGCCAAGGGGGGGCCGCGCCGCCCTAGGGTGTGGCCACCTCGTGGCCCCACTTCGTCTCCTCTTCGGTCTTCTGGAAGCTTCGTGGCAAAATAGGACCCTGGGCGTTGATTTCGTCCAATTCCGAGAATATTTCGTTACTAGGATTTCTGAAACCAAAAACAGCAGAAAACAAAGAATCGGCACTTCGGCATCTTGTTAATAGGTTAGTTCCAGAAAATGCACGAATATGACATAAAGTGTGCATAAAACATGTAGATAACATCAATAATGTGGCATGGAACATAAGAAATTATCGATACGTCGGAGACGTATCATCCATCTTTATCGGGTGCGCGACCAGCGCTCCCGATGGGAGTAGCCCCCAAGCATTTGAACAAAAACTTGTATTTGATCAAAGGCTTCCGAAGTTATTTTATTGGAATCCTCGACAATTCTTCTGTCGTTACTTTGCAAAACCTACTCGAGATTTTCCAATGACAACGTCAATGCTGACGATAGCCACGAACTCTGTATTGGGAAGGTGCGAATCCAGTTATGTCTCTGATATGTGGGTCCAAACCTCTGTGCCTTTGACACGTCGTGGGAGTGGGGGACACACGTCCTCCGCTTCTGGCACGCGCACTTTACCGCCTGTCCCACAACTTCAAAGTAAATATACATTTTTACCCATGTAGACACGTGTAGGGCATATGATCCATATTTATTTCATCCAACGACGCGACGGTTCGGCGGACTGCGTATAAATTTCCCCTTTCATCCTCATTCACCCCCTTCGCCGCGCCGCTCATATTTCCTTTCTCTCTCCAAAATCACCATTGCTGCTCCAAGCTCGCGCGCTATTGCCCTCCTCCACGGCTCATCTTTGATGCCACCGCGCACGAAGCTCCTTAGACACACCGCTCTAGGAACCAATCCATCGATGGAGCCTACGGAGATTTCCGGGTGGGAGAGATCTAATATCTCCAACCAAGATCTGAAGACCCTGAAGACATTGGGGCTGCTGAAGAAGGAAGAAGCACTAATCTTCCCCGCCGATGAAAGTTTCCCTACGCCGCGCATTGGATACCGGGTAACCTTCATTGACCATCTCATCCGCGGCCTTTCCACCCCCATCCACGAGTTTCTTCGTGGGCTGCTCTTTGTCTATGGGATTCAGCTACATCAGCTGACTCCCAACTCTATCCTCCATATCTCGATTTTCATCAAACTATGTGAATGCTTTCTCGGGACCCATCCTCCTTGGGGCCTGATGTCTACGCCCCCTCCTTTTCCTGTAGACAGTGTTGGGCCTCCAAGAGCAGAGGTTTGTAGAACAGCAGCAAGTTTTCCCTTAAGTGGATCACCCAAGGTTTATCGAACTCAGGGAGGAAGAGGTCAAAGATATCCCTCTCATGCAACCCTGCAACCACAAAGCAAGAAGTCTCTTGTGTCCCCAACACACCTAATAGGTGCACTAGTTCGGCGAAGAGATAGTGAAATACAGGTGGTATGAATATATATGAGCAGTAGCAACGGTGCCAGAAAATAGCTTGCTGGCGTGTAGTTGATGGTGGTAGTATTTCAGCAGTAGTAACGCAGTAAAACAGTAAACAAGCAGCGATAGCAGTATTTAGGAACAAGGCCTAGGGATTACACTTTCACTAGTGGACACTCTCAACATTGATCACATAACAGAATAGATAAATGCATACTCCACACTCTTGCTGGATGATGAACACATTGCGTAGGATTACACAAACCCTCAATGCCAGAGTTAACAAGCTCCACAATTCAATGTTCATATTTAAATAACCTTAGAGTGTAAGATAGATCAACACAACTAAACCAAGTACTAACGTAGCATGCACACTGTCACCTTCATGCTAAGAAAGGAGGCATAGATCACATCAATACTATCATAGCAATAGTTAACTTCATAATCTACAAGAGATCATGATCATAGCATACGCCAAGTACTAACACGGATGCACACACTGTCACCATTACACCGTGCAGGAGGAATAGAACTACTTTAATAACATTACTAGAGTAGCACATAGATAAATTGTGATACAAAACATGTTGCAATCATAAAGAGATATAAATAAGCACTTCACTATGCCATTCATAACAGTGAATAAGTATTCTGTGAAATATAGCCTAAGAGACCCACACGGTGCACACACTGTCACCTTTACACACGTGGGACAAGGAGTCTCCGGAGATCACATAAGTAAAATTCACTTGACTAGCATAACGACATCTAGATTACAAGCATCATCATATGGATCTCAATCATGTAAGGCAGCTCATGAGATCATTGTATTGAAGTACATAGGAGAGAGATGAACCACATAGCTACCGGTACAGCCCCGAGCCTCGATGGAGAACTACTCCCTCCTCATGGGAGACAGCAGCGGTGATGAAGATGGCGGTGGTGTCGATGGAGGAGCCTTCCGGGGGCACTTCCCCGTTCCGGCGGCGTGCCGGAACAGAGACTCCTGTCCCCCAGATCTTGGCTTCGCGATGGCGGCGGCTCTGGAAGGTTTCTCGTACCGTGGCTTTTCCGTCTCGAGGTTTTAGGTCGAGGACCCTTAAATAGGCGAAGAGGCGGCGTCAGAAGGTCGAAGGGGTGACGACACTATAGGGCGGCGTGGCCAGGGCCTGGGCCGCGCCGGCCTATGGTCTGGGGGCCCAGTGCCCCCCCTCTGGTCCTTCTCGTGTGTTCTGGATGCTTCCGGGAAAAATAGGAACCTGGGCGTTGATTTCGTCCAATTCCGAGAATATTTCTTTACTAGGATTTCTGAAACCAAAAACAGCAGAAACAAAGAATCGGCACTTCGGCATCTTGTTAATCGGTTAGTTCCAGAAAATGCACGAATATGACATAAAGTGTGCATAAAACATGTAGATATCATCAATAATGTGGCATGGAACACAAGAAATTATCGATACGTCGGAGACGTATCAGCATCCCCAAGCTTAGTTCTGCTCGTCCCGAGCAGGTAAACGATAACAAAGATAATTTCTGGAGTGACATGCCATCATAACCTTGATCATACTATTGTAAGCATATGTAGTGAATGCAGCGATCAAAACAATGTATATGACATGAGTAAACAAATGAATCATATAGCAAAGACTTTTCATGAATAGTACTTCAAGACAAGCATCAATAAGTCTTGCATAAGAGTTAACTCATAAAGCAATAATTCATAGTAGAGGTATTGAAGCAACACAAAGGAAGATTAAGTTTCAGCGGTTGCTTTCAACTTATAACATGTATATCTCATGGATAGTTGTCAATGCAAAGTAATATAACAAGTGCAATATGCAAGTATGTAGGAATCAATGCACAGTTCACACAAGTGTTTGCTTCTTGAGGTGGAGAGAAATAGGTGAACTGACTCAACAATAAAAGTAAAAGAATGGTCCTCCATAGAGGAAAAGCATCGATTGCTATATTTGAGCTAGAGCTTTGATTTTGAAAACAAGAAACAATTTTGTCAACGGTAGTAATAAAGCATATGTATCATGTAAATTATATCTTACAAGTTGCAAGCCTCATGCATAGTATACTAATAGTGCCCGCACCTTGTCCTAATTAGCTTGGACTACCGGATCATCACAATGCACATGTTTTAACCAAGTGTCACAAAGGGGTACGTCTATGCCGCCTGTACAAAGGTCTAAGGAGAAAGCTCGCATTGGATTTCTCGCTATTGATTATTCTCAACTTAGACATCCATACCGGGACAACATAGACAACAGATAATGGACTCCTCTTTTATGCATAAGCATGTAACAACAATTAATAATTTTCTCATATGAGATTGAGGATATTGTCCAAAACTGAAACTTCCACCATGGATCATGGCTTTAGTTAGCGGCCCAATGTTCTTCTCTAACAATATGCATGCTTAACCATAAGGTGGTAGATCTCTCTTACTTCAGACAAGACGAACATGCATAGCAACTCACATGAAATTCAACAAAGAGTAGTTGATGGCGTCCCCAGTGAGCATGGTTATCGCACAACAAGCAACTTAATAAGAGATAAAGTGCATAATTACATATTCAATACCACAATAGTTTTTAAGCTATTTGTCCCATGAGCTATATATTGCAAAGGTGAATGATGGAATTTTAAAGGTAGCACTCAAGCAATTTACTTTGGAATGGCGGAAAATACCATGTAGTAGGTAGGTATGGTGGACACAAATGGCATAGTGGTTGGCTCAAGTATTTTGGATGCATGAGAAGTATTCCCTCTCGATACAAGGTTTAGGCTAGCAAGGCTTATTTGAAACAAACACAAGGATGAACCGGTGCAGCAAAACTCACATAAAAGACATATTGAAAACATTATAAGACTCTACACCGTCTTCCTTGTTGTTCAAACTCAATACTAGAAATTATCTAGACTTTAGAGAGACCAAATATGCAAACCAAATTTTAGCATGCTCTATGTATTTCTTCATTAATGGGTGCAAAGCATATGATGCAAGAGCTTAAACATGAGCACAACAATTGCCAAGTATCACATTACTCAAGACATTATAGCAATTTACTACATGTATCATTTTCCAATTCCAACCATATAACAATTTAACGAAGAAGAAACTTCGCCATGAATACTATGAGTAGAAACTAAGGACATACTTGTCCATATGCTACAGCGGAGCGTGTCTCTCTCCCACAAGGTGAATGCTAGGATCCATTTTATTCAAACAAAAACAAAAACAAAAACAAACCGACGCTCCAAGAAAAGCACATAAGATGTGATGGAATAAAAATATAGTTTCAGGGGAGGAACCTGATAATGTTGTCGATGAAGAAGGGGATGCCTTGGGCATCCCCAAGCTTAGACGCTTGAGTCTTCTTAGAATATGCAGGGGTGAACCACCGGGGCATCCCCAAGCTTAGAGCTTTCACTCTCCTTGATCATATTGCATCATACTCCTCTCTTGATCCTGGAAAACTTCCTCCACACCAAACTTAGAACAACTCATTAGAGGGTTAGTGCACAATCAAAAATTCACATGTTCAGAGGTGACACAATCATTCTTAACACTTCTGGACATTGCCCTAAGCTACTGGAAGTTAATGGAACAAAGAAATCCATACAACATAGCAAAACCGGCAATGCGAAATAAAAGGCAGAATCTGTCAAAACAGAACAGTCCGTAAAGACGAATTTTATTGAGGCACCAGACTTGCTCAAATGAAAATGCTCAAATTGAATGAAAGTTACGTACATATCTGAGGATCACTCACGTAAATTGGCATAATTTTCTGAGTTACCTACAGAGAATTTTGCCCAGATTCGTGACAGCAAAGAAATCTGTTTCTGCGCAGTAATCCAAATCTAGTATGAACTTTACTATCAAAGACTTTACTTGGCACAACAAAACACTAAACTAAGATAAGGAGAGGTTGCTACAGTAGTAAACAACTTCCAAGACACAAATATAAAACAAAGTACTGTAGCAAAATAACACATGGGGTATCTCCCAAGAAGTTCTTTCTTTATAGCCATTAAGATGGGCTCAGCAGTTTTAATGATGCACTCGCAAGAAATAGTATTTGAAGCAAAAGAGAGCACCAAGAAGCAAATCCAAAATACATTTAAGTCTAACATGCTTCCTATGAAAAGGAATCTTGTAAATAAACAAGTTCATGAAGAGCAAAGTAACTAGCATAGGAAGATAGAACAAGTGTAGCTTCAAAAATTTCAGCACATAGAGAGGTGTTTTAGTAACATGAAAATTTCTACTACCATATTTTCCTCTCTCATAATAATATCCAGTAGCATCATGAGCAAACTCAACAATATAACTATCACATAAAGCATTCTTATCATGAGTCTCATGCATAAAATTATTACTCTCCACATAAGCATAATCAATTTTATTAGTTGTAGTGGAAGCAAATTCAACAAAGTAGCTATCATCATTATTCTCATCATCAAATATAGGAGGCATATTGTATTCATAATCAAATTTATCCTCCATAACAGGCGGTACCAAAAGACCAATATCATTACAATCATCATAAATAGGAGGCAAAGTATCATCAAAGTAAATTTTCTCCTCAATTCTTGGGGGACTAAAAAGATCATGCTCATCAAAACCAGCTTCCCCAAGCTTAGAATTTTCCATATCATTAGCAACAATGGTGTTCAAAGTGTTCATATTAATATGTTCCATGGGTTTTTTAATTTTCGGATCAAACCATCCATGTCTTAAATCAGGAAATAGAGTAAAAAGCTCATTGTTGTCCATTATGCCTTACTAGTGTAAACAAGAAACAAAAAGATGCAATTGCAGGATCTAAAGGAAATAGCTTTGAGTACTTACGGCGCCAGAAAATAGCTTAGTAGCCGAGATCCGGAGTGTGAGTACCTTTTACCTTTCCTCCCCGGCAACGGCGCCAGAAAATAGCTTGATGTCTACGCCCCCTCCTTTTCCTGTAGACAGTGTTGGGCCTCCAAGAGCAGAGGTTTGTAGAACAGCAGCAAGTTTTCCCTTAAGTGGATCACCCAAGGTTTATCGAACTCAGGGAGGAAGAGGTCAAAGATATCCCTCTCATGCAACCCTGCAACCACAAAGCAAGAAGTCTCTTGTGTCCCCAACACACCTAATAGGTGCACTAGTTCGGCGAAGAGATAGTGAAATACAGGTGGTATGAATATATATGAGCAGTAGCAACGGTGCTAGAAAATAGCTTGCTGGCGTGTAGTTGATGGTGGTAGTATTTCAGCAGTAGTAACGCAGTAAAATAGTAAACAAGCAGCGATAGCAGTATTTAGGAACAAGGCCTAGGGATTACACTTTCACTAGTGGACACTCTCAACATTGATCACATAACAGAATAGGTAAATGCATACTCTACACTCTTGTTGGATGATGAACACATTGCGTAGGATTACACGAACCCTCAATGCCGGAGTTAACAAGCTCCACAATTCAATGTTCATATTTAAATAACCTTAGAGTGTAAGATAGATCAACACAACTAAACCAAGTACTAACGTAGCATGCACACTGTCACCTTCATGCTAAGAAAGGAGGCATAGATCACATCAATACTATCATAGCAATAGTTAACTTCATAATCTACAAGATATCATGATCATAGCATACGCCAAGTACTAACACGGATGCACACACTGTCACCATTACACCGTGCAGGAGGAATAGAACTACTTTAATAACATTACTGGAGTAGCACATAGATAAATTGTGATACAAAACATGTTGCAATCATAAAGAGATATAAATAAGCACTTCACTATGCCATTCATAACAGTGAATAAGTATTCTGTGAAATATAGCCTAAGAGACCCACACGGTGCACACACTGTCACCTTTACACACGTGGGACAAGGAGTCTCCGGAGATCACATAAGTAAAATTCACTTGACTAGCATAACGACATCTAGATTACAAGCATCATCATATGGATCTCAATCATGTAAGGCAGCTCATGAGATCATTGTATTGAAGTACATAGGAGAGAGATGAACCACATAGCTACCGGTACAGCCCCGAGCCTCGATGGAGAACTACTCCCTCCTCATGGGAGACAGCAGCGGTGATGAAGATGGCAGTGGTGTCGATGGAGGAGCCTTCCGGGGGCACTTCCCCGTTCCGGCGGTGTGCCGGAACAGAGACTCCTGTCCCCCAGATCTTGGCTTCGCGATGGCGGCGGCTCTGGAAGGTTTCTCGTACCGTGGCTTTTCCGTCTCGAGGTTTTAGGTCAAGGACCCTTAAATAGGCGAAGAGGCGGCGTCAGAAGGTCGAAGGGGCGACGACACTATAGGGCGGCACGGCCAGGGCCTGGGCCGCGCCGGCCTATGGTCTGGGGGCCCAGTGCCCCCCTCTGGTCCTTCTCGTGTGTTCTGGATGCTTCCGGGCAAAATAGGAACCTGGGCGTTGATTTCGTCCAATTCCGAGAATATTTCTTTACTAGGATTTCTGAAACCAAAAACAAAAACAAGAATCGGCACTTCGGCATCTTGTTAATAGGTTAGTTCCAGAAAATGCACGAATATGACATAAAGTGTGCATAAAACATGTAGATATCATCAATAATGTGGCATGAAACACAAGAAATTATCGATACGTCGGAGACTTATCAGGGCCTGTGGAAACACATCTTTTATCTTCGTCGCAACAATTCCTGCGGCGTCGCCTACAATGTGGGCGGCGTTGTCATCTCTATCCGACCTGACGTTGACTACTTCGACGTAAAATTCCCTGACTCCGTTCAAGGATGGCGCCGGAGATGGTTATACATTCAAGAGGAGCATGTCGACTCACAGGAATACAATATCGCTCCTTTTGATGGTGCCGCGAAAATACTTCGGCGCCGATCGTGGGATGTCGAAGCTTCCGAGGAAGAAGAAATGGCGACAAATGCCCTGATGAAGCGCATCCACGAGCTTCGGAACACCCGCGGTAAAGAACTGTCGGGTGTTCAAATCACAACCCACTTCCTTAGGATTAGGGTGCAGCCTCTGCAGGCTCGCAAAAACCCCCTCTAGATGTATGCTGGCAGGAAGATGTTGACCGCGTATCTAAAGACCTTTCTGTACAGGATTTGGAGAAGCTTGTTCGACATTTTTCATCGCTGAGCAAGAAACTGGCGGTTCCAAGCTCTTGTCGCGTGGAGCCGTACAACAGCACCAACGCCCTCCCCAAAGTAAGTAACTTGTCTCTCGAGTTTCTATTTTTTCGACTGATGTCTTGCTTAACTTTCCCTTGGTGTTGATTTTCCTTCTACAGAACTATCAAGTCCTGTCTTCTCTACCTCCCCTACCTGAAGGTGGGGAGGTCGACGAACGAGCCATCGTTACCGACGATTCGCAGGGAACTTCTCGTCCTAAGAGTGAAGTCGCAGGATCTCACAAATCCGCGACTTCCTCCGAAAAAGAGATGGAATCTGAAGCTTCTGAATCAGTGCGCTCTCCTCCTTCCGCTGTTTCTCCAAAGAATAAAAGGAAAAGGGATGAAGTCGAAGATTCCGGCACCTCCAAACCCATTGGGTCACCAGCCGAGGAAACTTCTCCCGAGGAAGAGGGTGGCTTCTGCCCTTACGACGATGCTATCATTAGCTCGTAAGTTTTGCTGTTTCTTATTTTTGCATATTCCTTGTAAATATCCTCATGTTTCTTTCTTGACAGTGGCAAAGAAGAAGAACCCGCTGCTAATGTGACGGCTCCATCGAGCACGTCGAATACCTTGGTTCTTTCGGAAGCACGTCGTGCTGCTGAGGAACCTTCGCCTTCTCGCCATCAAGATAGGGAAATGTCGACTCCGATCGCCAGCCTCCGAGCTCCTTCGCCGAAAAGACCAAGGTTTGAACTTGGCAAAAACTACGACTTGCCGGCCGGAAGTTCAACGACTCCTCCCCTGGATGACGTAAGTATTCCTTTGGCTATCTTGATTTTGTCAATCTCATTTTGTACCATTTGTCGAAATTTTCCCTTCTGTCCCTGTTTCTTGACTCTCTCTCTTTGTAGCCTCTGATGAAACATTTCATCAATCTCGGTACCAATTTATTGGGTATCGTGATACTGTCGAAGATTTGAAAGGTAAACCTCGTTTTCTGCGGATATGATATTTTGTTTTTCCTCGACTAGATTACGTTGTATTTTGACTTCAAATTCCTGCAACATCTCCTTCCTCTAGAGGCTCTCGGCAAAGCCAACAAACGCGCTGATGATCTTTCTATTAAGCTTGAGCAAAACGAAAAGGCTTGCGAGAAAGCTGAGCAAGACGCTGCATCTATTGAAGATCTTTGCAAGAGGCTTCATGATGTTGAGAATGCTTTAAGCGAGAAGACGACTCAGCAGATTGCGCGTGAAGAGGCCATCATAGGCCGCTTAGAATCTCAAAACCGGCGCTTTGTTAGTAAGTTCCTTGATCTTATTGTGTAAGCTTCTTCTAAGATTGGCCCTCTGCATATATTGACGAATCCGAAACTTGTTTCAGCAGGAAAAATGGGTGAAGATTTTAGACTCCACGAAGCCGAGGAGGATCGTCTTCTCGACACCCTCTCAATCCTTGAGCTTCATGGGGATTTGGCGCGCAGCAGCATTGCTAGTGCGCGGGCCGCATTCACGCGCCTCTTCCCTTACTTCTTCCCCAAATAGAAACAACCAGATACTTTCTCTGAGCTTGCCAGGCGTTTCCTTCCCGAGGAGAATCTTGGATTGACTTTTCGGCAAGAAAACTTAAAGGTTGGAGTTGAAGGGACCATAGCCCTGGTTGCCGAAAGCCAACAAAACATCGACTGGGCGAAAGCTGGTGAAACGAAGGGAATAAACAAGGAGAAGTGGAAGTCCTTGGTGAAGGCTGCCAAGCCTCACTCTAAGAAGATTCTCTCCTTCCTCGGATACAAACCAGTTGCTTCCTCCAGTACCGCCAAGCCGGAGGTCAAGTAGACCAACTTACCCCTCCATTCGTTTTCTTTTTCTCTTTTGGTAGTTGTCGATATCTTTACGATGTGCGACTGCCATTGCCAACTCACTAGGAGTTGACCTTTTGTAATGGATCTCCACTTATGTAAATATTTCGACTTATGAAAGAAAAAGGAAGAATCCTTGTTTGGTAACTGATGTCGACCTTTTCTTTCTTCCAGTTGGTGTTTGATAATTACTCGGACCATCATCTGCTTGGACGATTCTTCCTGTGCTAACTCGGATCAATTAGAATTAGCTGAACTTCGACAACAACTCCAAGCCATGAAGAAACAATCCCTTATTGTCATGGATCAATCCCGCAAATCTTTCGAGCGGGAAAAGATGGCTCTTCAGCAGGCTCATGAACCTTTAGAATTGAAGGAGACTGCGGTTGCCGAGGCCTTACAGGCCACCTCTCGAGAAAATTATATGCTTGAACTACTGACTGACGCAAGTCTAGATATGGCGGGTAAGTTTCGCCCTTTGTGTTCTCCTTTTTCTTATCTGTGTACAAGTTTTTCAATCCTCATCATATTTCCTGATATGGTTAGGCTCCATCTTGGATGCTACTGCCGAAGATCAGCGTGTTGATGCGAGATCCGAGGTTTTTCTTCGACTTTCTCAAGAAAACAACGCCAGCTTCTGGTCTTCCCCGGACCGGACCTGACAAATTGTACGATTCCAGGACCGTGCTGCTCAGGTTTGGGAGTATCTTGAATTCTGCACAAATACTCTGGCCGTGGTTTACAACGCCATGTTTCCTCGGAATCTTTAACCCAAAACTCTTCCTGAATTGATGAACAAGTTTAAGAGCGTTCGTTGAGTTCATGGTTTTGTGAAGGCCTAATTAATGATTGGTGACAATTCTCCTTAATTATGTTGCAAATCCGCCACCCGAAGTTAGACATGTCCAACGTTGTTGATCTCTGCGTGTTTGCACACATTTCAGTGTTTTACCTCACGTTTTTTTGTCATAATGGTCTATATTTTTCTAATTACAGAGGCAAGTTTTTGTTGTCCAAATGTCTAAATTATGCTGCTTGTGCGATCTTGCAATCTGCTAAACAACGCTAGCGAAGACACGCATCGCCTGCCATGATCGCTCAGATCGGAGCATGTTATTAACTGGATACGTATGTGTATATACGTATGGGTGCTATAGGTCCGTTTTCCACTAGTGATACCTGTTCTACAAAACAGAACAGATAAGCCAAGGTAGGTACTTTACAGGGAAGAATTATTGCCCAAGTAATGTCGCCAACGGATCAAGCATAGGACCACTCGCCACGCCTAGCTGTCGTGCTTAGAAAATAGTATGTGCGTACTGCTACTCCAATGATCTCTGATGCTTTGTGCAGATACTGTGACATGGATTAACTCTTGCTCCTGCTTAGTTCTTGTCCCGACTAATCGTATGCCTTAAAGATGCGGGCATTACGGCGACTGATTAATCCAAAAGCATATCCGGCTAGCACCTTGGACCAGGAATGATAATTCTTTCAAATTTGCAAAAATATTGATTTGAGATCCAGGGAAAGAACAGTCACTTTGACTTCCTATATTTTGTGGAATATCTGGAACAAAAGGTACCGGCGAATTTTCTAGCATTCGAGCACTCTTCCGGCTAGTGTTGTTGATAGAGCTAGAGCTGATGTCGCCCAGTTTTGTGCCCCATTATTTAGGTCTTAACTTTGTTCTGTTTTTGCTTTTTTGAGCTGAGGTTGTGGTTGCCACTGTAAAAACGTTGTTGTTTCCCCCTCTTAATGCATAAAAGCAGAACTCTTGTTGTTCAAGTAAAAAAAATGATAATTCTTCCCATGAGTAGAGGCTAAAAACCTAGAACCCCACCCTCTCTGTGCAAACGCCTACCTCGATGCCGACTGCAAAGCACAGCTCACAACCTCCGCCAATTGAGGACCAACACTTTCTGGGAAAACTTCCTCTTCCCCTTATGAATCCGTGCCCCCCTTTTTTTTGCACTACTGCTGCGCGTAGTTGACGTATGTCTTTCCGTTCAACACGCGTCCGTTGGGAACCCCAAGAGGAAGGTGTGATGCGTACAACAGTAAGTTTCCCTCAGTAAGAAACCAAGGTTTATCGAACCAGTAGGAGCCAAGAAGCACGTCGAAGGTTGATGGCGGCGGGATGTAGTGCGGCGCAACACCAGGGATTCCGACGCCAACGTGGAACCTGCACAACACAACCAAAGTACTTTGCCCCAACGAAACAGCGAGGTTGTCAATCTCACCGGCTTTCTGTAACAAAGGATTAGATGTATAGTGTGGATGATGATTGTTTGCAGAAAACAGTAGAACAAGTATTGCAGTAGATTGTATTCGATGTAAAAGAATGGACCGGGGTCCACAGTTCACTAGAGGTGTCTCTCCCATAAGATAAATAGCATGTTGGGTGAACAAATTACAGTTGGGCAATTGACAAATAAAGAGAGCATGACCATGCACATACATGATATGATGAGTATAGTGAGATTTAATTGGGCATTACGACAAAGTACATAGACCGCTATCCAGCATGCATCTATGCCTAAAAAGTCCACATTCAGGTTATCATCCGAACCCCTTCCAGTATTAAGTTGCAAACAACAGACAATTGCATTAAGTATGGTGCGTAATGTAATCAATAACTACATCCTCGGACATAGCATCAATGTTTTATCCCTAGTGGCAACAACACATCCACAACCTTAGAACTTTCTCGTCACGTCCCGCATTTAATGGAGGCATGAACCCACTATCGAGCATAAATACTCCCTCTTGGAGTTAAGAGTAAAAACTTGGCCAGAGCCTCTACTAATAACGGAGAGCATGCAAGATCATAAACAACACATAGATATAAATTGATAATCAACATAACATAGTATTCTCTATCCATCGGATCCCAACAAACACAACATGTAGCATTACAGATAGATGATCTTGATCATGTTAGGCAGCTCACAAGACCCGACAATGAAGCATAATTAGGAGAAGACGACCATCTAGCTACTGCTATGGACCCATAGTCCAGGGGTGAACTACTCACTCATCACTCCGGAGGCGACCATGGCGGTGAAGAGTCCTCCGGGAGATGATTCCCCTCTCCGGCAGGGTGCCGGAGGCGATCTCCTGAATCCCCCGAGATGGGATTGGCGGCGGCGGCGTCTCTGGAAGGTTTTTCGTATCGTGGCTCTCGGTACTGGGGGTTTCGCGACGAAGGCTATTAGTAGGCGGAGGAGATAGGTCAGGGGGCCACACGAGGGCCCCACACAACAGGTCGGCGCGGCCAAGGGCTGGGCCGCGCCTCCCTAGTGTGTCGCCAGCTCGTGGCCCCACTTCGTATCATCTTCGGTCTTCTGGAAGCTTCGTGTGAAAATAGGCCCCTGGGCGTTGATTTCGTCCAATTCCGAGAATATTTCCTTACTAGGATTTCTGAAACCAAAAACAGCAGAAAACAGCAACTGGCTCTTCGGCATCTTGTTAATAGGTTAGTGCCGGAAAATGCATAAATATGACATAAAGTATGCATAAAACATGTAGGTATCATCAATAATGTGGCAATGAACATAAGAAATTATCGATACGTCGGAGACGTATCAGCATCCCCAAGCTTAGTTCCTGCTCGTCCCGAGCAGGTAAACGATAACAAAGATAATTTCTGGAGTGACATGCCATCATAACCTCGATCATACTATTGTAAGCATATGTAATGAATGCAGCAATCAAAACAATGGTAATGACATGAGTAAACAAATGAATCATGTAGCAAAGACTTTTCATGAATAGTACTTTCAAGACAAGCATCAATAAGTCTTGCATAAAAGTTAACTCATAAAGCAATAATTCAAAGTAAAGGTATTGAAGCAACACAAAGGAAGATGAAGTTTCAGCGGTTGCTTTCAACTTGTAACATGTATATCTCATGGATAGTTGTCAATGCAAAGTAATAAAACAAGTGCAATATGCAAGTATGTAGGAATCAATGCACAGTTCACACAAGTGTTTGCTTCTTGAGGTGGAGAGAAATATGTGAACTGACTCAACATAAAAGTAAAAGAAAGGCCCTTCGCAGAGGGAAGCATTGATTGCTATATTTGTGCTAGAGCTTTGGTTTTGAAAACAAGAAACAATTTTGTCAACGGTAGTAATAAAGCATATGTATCATGTAAATTATATCTTACAAGTTTCAAGCCTCATGCATAGTATACTAATAGTGCCCGCACCTTGTCCTAATTAGCTTGGATTACCGGGATTATCATCGCAATACATATGTTTTAACCAAGTGTCACAAAGGGGTACCTCTATGCCGCCTGTACAAAGGTCTAAGGAGAAAGCTCGCATTAGATTTCTCGCTTTTGATTATTCTCAACTTAGACATCCATACCGGGACAACATAGACAACAGATAATGGACTCCTCTTTAATGCATAAGCATGTAGTAACAATTAATGTTCTCATATGAGATTGAGGATATTTGTCCAAAACTGAAACTTCCACCATGAATCATGGCTTTAGTTAGCGGCCCAATGTTCTTCTCTAACATTATGCATACTCTAACCATTAAATAAGTGGTAAATCGCCCATACTTCAGACAAGACGGACATGCATAGCAACTCACATAATATTCAACAAAGAGTAGTTGATGGCGTCCCCAGGAACATGGTTATCGCACAACAAGCAACTTAATAAGAGATAAAGTGCATAAGTAAATATTCAATACCACAATAGTTTTTAGGCTATTTGTCCCATGAGCTATATATTGTTAAGGTAGAGGATAGAAATTTTAAAGGTAGCACTCAAGCAATTTACTTTGGAATGGCGGAGAAATACCATGTAGTAGGTAGGTATGGTGGGCACAAATGGCATGGTGGTTGGCTCAAGGATTTTGGATGCATGAGAAGTATTCCCTCTCGATACAAGGTTTTAGGCTAGCAAGGTTATTTGAAACAAACACAAGGATAAACCGGTGCAGCAAAACTCACATAAAAGACATATTGTAAACATTATAAGACTCTACACCGTCTTCCTTGTTGTTCAACCCAATACTAGAAATTATCTAGACTTTAGAGAGACCAATTATGCAAACCAAATTGTAGCAAGCTCTATGTATTTCTTCATTAATAGGTGCAAAGTATATGATGCAAGAGCTTAAACATGAGCACAACAATTGCCAAGTATCAAATTATCAGAGACATCATACCAATTACTACATGTAGCATTTCCTGATTCCAACCATATAACAATTTAATGAAGAAGATTCAACCTTTGCCATGAATACTATGAGTAAAGCCTAAGGACATATTTGTCCATATGCAACAGCGGAGTGTGTCTCTCTCCCACACAAAGAATGCTAAGATCCATTTTATTCAAACAAAACAAAAAACAAAAACAAACCGACGCTCCAAGCAAAGTGCATAAGATGTGATGGAATAAAAATATAGTTTCAGGGGAGGAACCTGATAATGTTGTCAATGAAGAAGGGGATGCCTTGGGCATCCACAAGCTTAGACGCTTGAGTCTTCTTGAAATATGCAGGGGTGAACCACCGGGGCATCCCCAAGCTTAGAGCTTTCACTCTCCTTGATCATATCGTATCATCTCCCTCTCTTGATCCTTGAAAACTTCCTCCACACCAAACTCAAAACAACTCATTAGAGAGTTAGTGCACAATCAAAATTTATATGTTCAGAGGTGACATAATCATTCTTTACACTTCTGGACATTGCACAAAGCTACTGAAAATTAATGGAATCTAAAAATTCATCAAGCATATCAAAACAGGCAATGCGAAAAAAATGGCAGAATCTGTCAAAACAGAACAGTTCGTAAAGACGAATTTTATTGAGGCACCAGACTTGCTCAAATGAAAATTCTCAAATTGAATGAAAGTTGCGTACATATCTGACGATCACTCACGTAAATTGGCATAATTTTCTGAGTTACCTACAGAGAATTTTGCCCAGATTCGTGACAGCAAAGAAATCTGTTTCTGCGCAGTAATCCAAATCTAGTACTCCCTCCGTCCGAGTTCGCAAGGCAAAGTTTTCAAATATCTTGGCCCAAGGTGAATTCTCATTGGCTCTAAATTACCATGTAAAAACGTTAACATTAATTGGGAAATCAAAAAGAACTTTATTTTCTACCCTTTAATTCACACATGGTGCATGCAAAGTATTAATGAGCCTAGTTTTACACGGTGGGATACGAAAGGAGGAGTCTTTTGCATGTAATAATGAATCAGTTTTACTCCCACATTAAATGAAAATGTGCCTAGGAGGTGAAGCATTTTGGGACAAATATTTTTTGGAACTTTGCCTTACGAACTGGGACGGAGGGAGCATCAACCTTGCTATCAAAGACTTTACCTGGCACAACTATGCAACAAAATAAGATAAGGAGAGGTTGCTACAGTAGTAACAACTTCCAAGACACAAATATAAAATAAAGGTACTGTAGTAAAAACATGGGTTGTCTCCCATAAGCGCTTTTCTTTAACGCCTTTCAGCTAGGCGCAGAAAGTGTATATCAAGTATTATCAAGAGACGAAGTGTCAACATCATAATTTGTTCTAATAATAGAATCAAAAGGTAACTTCATTCTCTTTCTAGGGAAGTGTTCCATACCTTTATTGAGAGGAAATTGATATTTAATATTACCTTCCTTCATGTCAATAACAGCACCAACATTTCGAAGAAAAGGTCTTCCCAATATAATGGGACAAGATGCATTGCATTCAATATCCAAGACAACAAAATCAACGGGGACAAGGTTATTGTTAACGGTAATGCGAACATTATCAACTCTCCCCAATGGTTTCTTTATAGAATTATCAGCAAGATTAACATCCAAATAACAATTTTTCAATGGTGGCAAGTCAAGCATATTATAAATTTTCTTAGGCATAACAAAAATACTTGCACCAAGATCACATAAAGCATTACAATCAAAGTCATTGACCTTCATCTTAATGATAGGCTCCCAACCATCCTCTAGCTTCCTAGGAATAGAAGCTTCGCGTTCTAATTTCTCTTCTCTAGCTTTTATGAGAGCATTTGCAATATGTTTTGTGAAAGCCAAGTTTATAGCACTAGCATTAGGACTCTTAGCAAGTTTTTGTAAGAACTTTATAACTTCAGAGATGTGGCAATCATCAAAATCTAAACCATTATAATCTAAAGCAATGGGATCATCATCCCCAATGTTGGAAAAAATTTCAGCAGTTTTATCACAGGCAGTTTCAGCAGTTTTAGCAGTTTCAGGCAGTTTTTCGCGCTTTGCATTTGAAGTGGAAACATTGCTAACACCAATTCTTTTACCATTATTAGTAGGAGGTGCAGCAACATGTGGAGCATTAGCATTGCTAGTGGTGGTAATAGTCCAAACTTTAGCTATATTATCTTCTTTAGCATTTTCTTCTTTTTCCCACCTAGCACGCAATTCGGCCATCAATCTTATATTCTCATTAATTCTAACTTGGATGGTATTTGCTGTAGTAACAATTTTATTATTATGATTTAAATTAGGCATAACTTTCGATTTCAAAAGATCAACATCAGCAGCAAGACTATCGACTTTAGAAGCAATTATATCAATTTTCCCAAGCTTTTCTTCAACAGATTTGTTAAAAGCAGTTTGTGTACTAATAAATTCTTTAAGCATGGCTTCAAGTCCAGGGGGTGTGTTCCTATTATTTTTGTAAGAATTCCCATAAGAATTACCATAACCGTTACCATTATTATAAGGATATGGCCTATAGTTGTTACTAGAATTGTTCCGATAAGCATTATTGTTGAAATTATTATTTTTAATGTAGTTTACATCAACATGTTCTTTTTGAGCTACCAATGAAGCTAACGGAACATTATTAGGATCAACATTAGTCCTATCATTCATAAGCATAGACATAATAGCATCAATCTTATCACTCAAGGAAGAGGTTTCTTCGACAGAATTTACCTTCTTACCTTGTGGAGCTCTTTCCGTGTGCCATTCAGAGTAATTAATCATCATATTATCAAGAAGCTTTGTTGCTTCACCAAGAGTGATGGACATAAAGGTACCTCCAGCAGCTGAATCCAATAGGTTCCGCGAAGAAAAATTTAGTCCAACATAAAAGGTTTGGATGATCTTCCAAGTAGTCAGTCCATGGGTTGGGCAATTTTTAACCAAAGATTTCATTCTTTTCCAAGCTTGTGCAACATGCTCATTATCCAATTGTTTAAAATTCATTATGCTACTCCTCAAAGATATAATTTTAGCAGGGGGATAATATCTACCAATAAAAGCATCCTTGCATTTAGTCCATGAATCAATACTATTCTTAGGCAGAGATAGCAACCAATCTTTAGCTCTTCCTCTTAATGAGAAAGGAAACAATTTTAATATTATAATGTCACCATCTACATATTTATACTTTTGCATTTCACACAATTCAACAAAATTATTGAGATGGGCAGCAGCATCATTAGAACTAACACCAGAAAATTGCTCTCGCATAACAAGATTTAGTAAAGCAGGTTTAATTTCAAAGAATTCTGCTGTAGTAGCAGGTGGAGCAATAGGTGTGCATAAGAAATCATTATTATTTGTGGTTGTGAAGTCACACAACTTAGTATTTTCAGGAGTACCCATTTTAGCAATAGTAAATAAAGCAAACTAGATAAAGTAAATGCAAGTAAATAATTTTTTTGTGTTTTTGATATAGAGTGCAAGACAGTAAATAAAATAAAACTAGCAACTAATTTTTTTGTATTTTGATATAATGCAGCAAACAAAATAGTAAATAAAATAAAGCAAGACAAAAACAAAGTAAAGAGATTGGATTGTGGAGACTCCCCTTGCAGCGTGTCTTGATCTCCCCGGCAACGGCGCCAGAAATTTACTTGCTGCGCGTAGTTGACGTATGTCTTTCCGTTCAACACGCGTCCGTTGGGAACCCCAAGAGGAAGGTGTGATGCGTACAGCAGTAAGTTTCCCTCAGTAAGAAACCAAGGTTTATCGAACCAGTAGGAGCCAAGAAGCACGTCGAAGGTTGATGGCGGCGGGATGTAGTGCGGCGCAACACCAGGGATTCCGGCGCCAACGTGGAACCTGCAAAACACAACCAAAGTACTTTGCCCCAACGAAACAGCGAGGTTGTCAATCTCACCGGCTTGCTGTAACAAAGGATTAGATGTATAGTGTGGATGATGATTGTTTGCAGAAAACAGTAGAACAAGTATTGCAGTAGATTGTATTCGATGTAAAAGAATGGACCGGGGTCCACAGTTCACTAGAGGTGTCTCTCCCATAAGATAAATAGCATGTTGGGTGAACAAATTACAGTTGGGCAATTGACAAATAAAGAGGGCATGACCATGCACATACATGATATGATGAGTATAGTGAGATTTAATTGGGCATTACGACAAAGTACATAGACCGCTATCCAGCATGCATCTATGCCTAAAAAGTCCACCTTCAGGTTATCATACGAACCCCTTCCAGTATTAAGTTACAAACAACAGACAATTGTATTAAGTATGGTGCGTAATGTAATCAATAACTACATCCTCGGACATAGCATCAATGTTTTATCCCTAGTGGCAACAACACATCCACAACCTTAGAACTTTACATCGTCCCAGATTTAATGGAGGCATGAACCCACTATCGAGCATAAATACTCCCTCTTGGAGTTAAGAGTAAAAACTTGGCCAGAGCCTCTACTAATAACGGAGAGCATGCAAGATCATAAATAACACATAGATATAAATTGATAATCAATATAACATAGTATTCTCTATCCATCGGATCCCAACAAACACAACATGTAGCATTACAGATAGATGATCTTGATCATGTTAGGCAGCTCACAAGACCCGACAATGAAGCATAATTAGGAGAAGACGACCATCTAGCTACTGCTATGGACCCATAGTCCAGGGGTGAACTACTCACTCATCACTCCGGAGGCGACCATGGCGGTGAAGAGTCCTCCGGGAGATGATTCCCCTCTCCGGCAGGGTGCCGGAGGCGATCTCCTGAATCCCCCGAGATGGGATTGGCGGCGGCGGCGTCTCTGGAAGGTTTTCCGTATCGTGGCTCTCAGTACTGGGGGTTTCGCGACGA
This sequence comes from Lolium perenne, assembly GCF_019359855.2. Taxonomy (NCBI): domain Eukaryota; kingdom Viridiplantae; phylum Streptophyta; class Magnoliopsida; order Poales; family Poaceae; genus Lolium; species Lolium perenne. The sequence goes on from NC_067246.2 coordinate 350,082,128, forward strand.
AGGCTATAAGTAGGCGGAGGAGATAGGTCAGGGGGCCACACGAGGGCCCCACACAACAGGCCGGCGCGGCCAAGGGCTGGGCCGCGCCGCCCTAGTGTGTCGCCAGCTCGTGGCCCCACTTCGTATCATCTTCGGTCTTCTGGAAGCTTCGTGTGAAAATAGGCCCCTGAGCGTTGATTTCGTCCAATTCCGAGAATATTTTCTTACTAGGATTTCTGAAACCAAAAACAGCAGAAAACATCAACTGGCTCTTCGGCATCTCGTTAATAGGTTAGTGCCGGAAAATGCATAAAGTATGCATAAAACATGTAGGTATCATCAATAATGTGGCATGGAACATAAGAAATTATCGATACGTCGGAGACGTATCAACTACACAGGAGTAGTCGCCGCCAGAAGTGGCAACCCACTCATTTATGTCCTAATTTATGTCCTATGTTAGCATCCGTTTCATGATGTATGATCATGTGTTGCGCCACGAGATGGTTGTGACCCCAATAATAATTCTAAGATGGAACACCAAATGTGCCCTCACATGTGTGTCACTAGCGGAGGGCGATGTTCATGTTCTTTTCCAAGGCTTAGCCGGTGAATTCGTTGGTCACAAAAATTGTTATGCAACTCATGGCCTTTGGAAGATGTTGTGTAAGCATGTTAACATGGAGGTTTAGTGTGTCTACGTACGTCGAAATTGTATAGTCGACACGTTGGCAACACTCGTTCTCTCGATTTTGCGTGGCTAGCGGAGGTGATGATATCTCATTTCACTCTTTAGGAGCAATCAAACTTTGCATTTGACTACACATTTGTTTAAGGTGAATTTTCTTTCGGCGACAACATCGGTATAGAGATTCATGTGATGACTTCATAATTTATTTTTAGTCCGTGGCTCCTCGGTCTTCAATAAACGTTATATGATCATGTAGTATGCATACATGCTATGAGCTTGTTTGCATGTATTTCTGCTGTTTACTTTGCGTTTTTTTTTTCAGAATTGTTTTATTTGCAATTACAGATAAGGCAAGTTTTTCTGTATCCACATGAAGTCTAAATTATTCTGCTTGAGCGATCTTGCAATCTGTTAAACAACGCTAGCCAAGACACGCATCACCTGTCAGAATCAGATCGGAGCACATAATTGGAGGCGTGGCCATATACCTGTACAAGAAAACAAAACATACTATAAGCCAAACAGGTACAGGGAAGAATTATTTCCCAAGTAATGCCCGCTACGGATCAAGCATAGGACCACGTACGTCCACGCTACCTGTCGTGCTTGATTAGTAACTACCCCATTGATCTCTCTTGCATTGTGCAGATGGTGTGCCATTGATTAACTGTTGCTCGTGCTACTTGTCCTGGTTAATTGTATACCCTAAAGATGCGAGTATCTTTATTTCGTGGACTGATTTATCCAAGAGCATATCCGCCTATCGCTTGGGACCATGAATGGTGACTGTTCCCAAGTGCAGAGAATAAAAACACCATGCCAAAGTCTACAGCTGGTTCACCGCCCACCTTCCTTTAAAACAAGTATGTTCAACCCCAATTGTTTGGCGATTAATTAATTCTTGAGAATACTTAAGCAATTGATGGGATTGCCACGGGCTAGACCAAGAAGAGCATCCTCAATAGGCCACTAAACGTAATACAGAGAGAGGAGATTTATTACTCCATCCGGCCCTAAATACTTATCGCATAATTAGGGAAATATAGTCTAAAATTTGTCTAGGTTCAATAGATCCTTGAATCTGTAACAAATAATTAGGGCCGGAAGGAGTAATATTAATAGTCGCTGTACGTCCTCAAGCCTGGTTTGTCCGTTGGCTAATTTAAATAGACACGTTGGCCGCTAAAGAAAAGAAATATATATACTCTTTTTTTCTATGTAAAGGGCATCACATCGTGCATCGTATAATCGTATCGAATATGGGGTTTAGTGTTCTTGCGATGATAAAATAATGGCCACAGTATCGGAGATACCTGATTTATTCAGTCTAGCGGTTGTTTAGGTTGAGCCGGTTGTCCATAGGGTCGTCCATAGCTTGCCTTTTGCCCCTAGGAAGCAGTACGTACGTGGCTTTCTTTATTGCAGCCGAAAGCAAATTATAAAATCGTACCATCTCTGTTTAAAATAAGTGTTTTAGCTTCGCCTATATATAGAGATTTATCTAGATACATTATAGTTGTAAATAGTTCAAATATGAAAAATGGAGACACTTATTTTTGAACGAAGGGGTACTACTACCAATCATTTCCTACACATAAAAATCATTTATGAAATGAACCACGAAATTATAGTCCCAATCATGCTATTCTTTTCGTTTTTTATTTAGTTCATGTTTTAGACAAAGTTAAAGTCAGTATTTATTAAGTTTGACCCAAAATATAGTTAATGTTTTTTCTAGATAGTTGATCAAACTTTACAAAGCTTGACTTTGACTAAACCTATAGGGCAAAGTAGTCCATCTGTACAAAAATAAGTGTCTCACTTTTTTCTTCATTCAAAAATATGGATACATCTGCAAATAAAATATGTCCAAATAAATTCGTATCTAAAGAAGGTAAGATACTTATTTTTAGACGGATATATTAATTGTGAGCGGATGGGTACATGGGTGGAGGCAAATTAGTACATGGGTGTACAATTGTGCATCCATTATTTTAGGCAAAGGCTTATATATCTATGTCCAATTCACATTTAGAGCAATACACATTAAATAAATTAGGAGAAATATGAATAAAACAATGAGTTTAGTTTACTTTTGTCGATAAGGGCATTTTATTACTCAAATTTTTTAAGCATTACATCCAGCCTCTCCATAACTAGGATGCGCACAACCGTTCAGAAGTGTAGTATCAATCCATAAGAGATACAAAAAACGATATGAAACGCCAACTACTATGATGCTCAGTTGGCTTCAATCCTCCGACTATGCAGCCACCCATGTTGGAAAATAAACTCGGTGGCCGTGTTCTCCAATCGTGTAGACACCTCTATAAAGAGGTCGCGATTCTCCAAACGCTGAAGTGACCATAAACGAAGTAAAGTTGTACACCGGTAGATGACCTACAAGAGAGAGAAACTTTTAACGTTAAAACCTTATCATTTCTACGTAGGTAAAGCGACCATGCTACTGCAATCGTTCACAGTCTGATAATCATTTTGTACCTAGAATCCACCCGTGTAGGAACTTTAGTTTACTTAATTTGGTTGATTTACGTGGCAACCATGTCGGCTCCATGATGTATTTTTTTTTCCTTTTTGTTACTCATACTTGATACTTGATACTCTATGATCTATAATAAATAGCCATGTACATCAATTGATGCAGAGGCTGGGGCTATTGCTCCTTTATCTAAAAAACTTAATTTGTACATCCATTGTTCATACGGTGGCTCCGTCACCCAGGGGTGGATAAAAGTATAATTACCTGCCATTCGGGCGCTGTTTTCATTGACATCTCTGTTGGACAATGTATGGACACCGTTGGTTCATTCAAGTCGAGCTAGCAGTAATAAAATACCATATGCACCAAAAGTAATCGCATTCATTTGATTCCCTATGTTTGTTTTACCTCACTCAGCCATGTCGACGGATAGAATGTGTAGTAGAGACGCCGGGTTTGAAAATTGGCTTGGGAGTCAAGTCTAGCTAGCTAGCCCCGTTGCCACTTGCACACATATGCGTGCGTGTAGCTGCAAGTAATCTGTTGTGTGTCCCTGTCCATCGGCTTGAGCCACACGAAAGGAAAGACCCGGCCAGTTGGATGTCATCCACGGTTTTCGGTACCAGCCAAATCAGCGCCAGCCAGCACAAGACGACGTTCGAGATCCGACCCAACTGCCTAGATACAGCTCTAGGAAGGGAATTTTCCAAATTCAGACTAACATAGGTACTTGGTCCGTGCATAATTACTTCTCGTTTTAAGTTAAGTTAAAATCAAATTTTATAAACTTTGACCGAATATTTACGGGAAAATATCAACATCTATAATATAAAATATATTATACAAAAATTGTTATAAAGTACATATTTAAGATTATAAATATTGATATTTTTTCTTATATTTTTTTATCAAATTTTGCAAAGTTTGGCTTTGACTGAACCTATAAGTCAAAGTAAATAAAAACAGATGCCGGGTTAGCTTCAGCCCAGCCGACTAAGGGTCTGATGAATTTCAGTGGGAACTAACCAAGTGGTGTATTTCTGGTAAGATCCATGTATAAAGTCTTAATCAAACCCATTCAGCCGATAGTTAATAATAAGTTCACTTAGAAGATGAGGATATCACTGAAAACAAAAGTTTTTTTTTTTGCATGGTATATTTGAAGCGGTGTTATTCTTACTAAAGATAACTTTGCAAAATACAAGTGCATGGATGTACGAAATGTGTTTTCTGTCACGAAGAGGACACAGTAAAACATATTTTCTTCCAGTGTTAATTCGCTAGATCTATATGGTCAATCATTCAAATAAGTTCTACCTTATACCCACCACGGAGTGCTGCAAATATTTTGGACTGTAGGTACAAGTTACTTATCAGAGTGGGAGCGATTGTCTTGATATAGTGGCTTTGCCTATGTAAAAATAACAAGTTTTTTCATAATAGAAATTATTTTCTTATGCAGGTAATATACCGGTGTACGTCTTTGCTCGGTTATGGTCATCTGTTCAGCGCACGGAGGACCGCGATCTCTTTACGATGGTGTCTACACGGTTGGAGATTACGGTAAAATAATTTATTATCCAACATGGGTGGCTGCATAATCTTAGGATTATTGCTCCTCCTGTCTAGCTGGCTTTTGAGACTTCTAGCGATCATTGTCTTGTATTGACTTTTATTTATTTATTGTTATCTTGAATAGCTGTGTACACCTTAGTTATGCAGAGGTTAAGTTTAGCGGTTACAATCTTTTAAGTAACAAAGCGTCCTTTATAAAAAACACAGAGGGAGTACTTGGTATGTTCTTCTAGAATAATGGTAGCCATCCATGGGTCGTTTCAGCGCCAGCAGCAGCCACGGGAAACATGTGATTGAGCCACATTGATTTGGTTAGGCTGCTAATTGATGTTGCCAGCACTTACTATACATATACCAAGTTTGTGGGGCCACTTGCTGTGACGACTTACTCGAATGCTGGCACTATTCAACACCCGATGGGCAGTGGAGCCATCTGCTTAGACTTGCATGCTGGGATACTCAACGCGTCATGCATGCTGGGATACCCCGGGTCATCTACCATTGACTTGACAAAGCTTAGCCCTAAAACAGCTACTAGTAAAATTCTACTAAAAAAAATCACAACTAGTACTCCTGCTACTAGTCTCCACTACCACTAGCTTGACAAAGCTCAGCCTTAAACTAGAGTAATTCACAATCGGGCTATATGATTTTAAAACTACACACAGAACCAAGTCATGGGTCCTAAAGTTTATTTCAGAATTATTATGTATGCATGCAGATGCAGTGGCCCGTTTGGACGGAAGGAATAGCGATAATACAATAATATACTCTTCTTCTTCCTCTACCACCGTCTGTCAAAAGTACACGTACAAAAGAGCTAGGTAACTCGTTATTCTTTTTGAGGAACAGAGCTAGGTAACTCTGATCTGACGATAGAAGAAGAGATAATATATAAATGTATATAATTTCCACCATCTGGCCGTAGACACGGGTCAATTAAAAAATTCACGGTCCACGGTTGGATAAGTAGGAGGTTAGTTATCCAATTGATCCTACTCGCTCAATTCCCACTCTCAGTTATATACTCCCTCCATTAGAAAAAGATTGTCGCAATTTTTTTCAAATTCAGATGTATCTAGACACGATCTAGTGTATAAATACATCTAAATTTAGATAAATTCTGCGACACAGTTTTTAGGATGAAAGGAGTAATAAACCTTGAGCACAATGAAAGATTCCAGTTGATGGTGTGCATAATTGGCTACCCTACCCATAATGCTCCCTGGCTAGAAGTATATATTGGCAACTGGAATATATATAAAAGAATTGCCTTGGAAGGCAACTGGAATATTAGATTAACATCCATATGCAAAATAACGGATTAACACCCAATCATGTCTGAATGCTGCACAACTATAGCTCGTTCAGTAGTGCGGATCAATAACTGATCGAGTTCAACCAATCAAAAGGGCGATCTAATGATTCATCCTAATGGCCACATGTCGGCACTATCCTACCCAGACCAGACAGACAGGCTGATCCACTAGACACTAGAAAATGTATTAGCAGATAGCAAGAAACAGAGCTGACACATACATACAGTACATAACAACAATTTGATGATAGCTCCTCATCTTGTTCATGTCTTGCCATGCTTGTCTGGAATCTCTGATCAGGTTCTGACCTGACACAATGAGAGCTATACATCAATAAGTTTAAGATGCCAGAGCCCACACACTTCTTAACAAAAATATGAGAACATGGAGCTGGCCTACTTTTTTTTTTTGAACAGAGAGAGGCGCCTGAGGCGCCAAATTTTCATTCATCTCATAGGCAATGTACAGCATGAATTACAAATCCCTGTGAACAAAGATGTTGGAATATAGAAGCAGTTGGACAGAGACTATTCCTATGAGAGGAATTAGAGCAGCTCAAGATAGGCGTAGACAAAGCCTGTCTAATTGCCTGATGTGCACAGTCATGAGCAACCCCATTTATGTCTCTCTTTACATGGTAAATAGCATGGGGAATTGCTTCAGTAATTTTAATAAAATCAGAGACTTGTGGTCTGATTTCCCAGGGTACCTGCTGATTGGTGGGGGAAGAAGCCGCAGCTGCTCTTGTAAGAGTGAGATTGTCTGACAGAAAAGTTACTTGCTGGACCTTCAGTAAACTGGCCACTCTTGCCGCTAAAATCATTGCTGCAGCTTCAGCCTGGAGAGCTGATGGTGTTACTGGAACTGAAGCCTGGATAAAAATAGAAGTGTTTATGGTAGGATCTTGCAGCTGACAGTAAACACCAATTCCCGATGCTACTTGATTTCCGCCTCCTGGTGTTTTCTTGGTTTTCCATGTTGCATCGGTGAAGATTTTGGAACCTACAATTTGCATGTCAGTTTTGATGGTTTCTCCTTGTTTCGGAAGTGTGTTCCGCACCTGTTCTTGAACCTGTATAGATGGAGTAGAAGTGGTTGCATTGCACTGTGAAATATTAGACTGCATCAGCATAGGTTTGGGTATGTCCTCCATTTCTAAATTGTGCCTTATAGCCTCAGCCATTTGATTAATTTGATGTGGGTTTCCTGGTTTATTGTTAAAAAGATTATCGTTTCTTGATTTCCACAAGCACCACATAAAAGTTAAAATGTTTGGCAAAGAAGCACGAGGGTGGTTCATATTCATAAGCTTTAGACAAATTTGAGTAAGAGAATTGCAATTTAAAACTAGGCTGTCTGAGTGAATGAACCAGGGAGTAATAAACCAAGCAGCTCTAGCAAAATTGCAGGTAAAGAATAAATGAGTGTCATCCTCCTCCATGCCACACCTAGAACAAAGCTTACTAATGTGTTTAGAATACTTACCTGCTCTTGCTCCGGTTGGTATGGCTTTTCTTAGAAACCTCCATCCAAAAGCTTGAACTCTTGGAGTTATTTGCCTGTTCTTCCATACTAGATTCAATAGTTGAACCGTATGATGATGCACTTGTCTCGGTTTTGGCTCCCCTTGATCCTGCAAATTTTGAAGACAAGCCCTGTATGCGCTTTTTGTATTGCACTGGCCTGAGGGGGTTAGCTTCCAACATAGGATATCATTATCTTGAGAATAGATGATGTCTGTGCTTTTAATAATAGAAGCCATTGGCTGCTGGAATAAGGTGTCAATAAATTGATGGTTCCACTGTTTTTGGTTGGGAAGCCAAAGGTCCTTCACCTGAGCTGGATAAATAAAGCCATCGTGTTGGATGATGAGAGAGTCGTAAATGTGAGTCCAGTTTTGACACCACGGAGTGCTCCATATTGATATGTGGCCTTGTGTGAGTTGGTAGAAGCAATGGGCTTTGAGAATGGGAAGAATTTTTATTATGGAAGCCCAAAAGGCTGACTTGGGAGTATTTGGGTTAGGGCGCCAAATAGAGGAACTTGGAAAATATTTGGATTTAAGCACAGCATGGAGGAAGTTGTTTGGATGATCAGCTATTCTCCAAGCTGACATTAGAATGAGACCCTGATTCATAGCTTGCAGGTTTCTTATACCTAGCCCCCCCTCATTTTTCGGAGTGCAGATGTCCTTCCAAGCTCTCAAACAAAGACCTTTAGAGTTTGTCTCTTCCCTAACACCGGTCCACCAAAAATTTCTAATAATAGCAGTGAGTTTAACAATAAAATTTTTGGTGAAAAGGATGTTGGACATATAATAAATAGGAATGGAAGAGAAAACAGATTTTATAAGCTCAAGCCTTGCTGCATGAGAAAGTTTATCAGCCTTGTAGGTGGAAAGCTTTGATTTGAATTTGTCAAATATAAAATTATAGGCTGCGGTTCTATTTTTTCCAGGTAAAATTAGCGGATGGCCAAGATGAACAAAATTGTTATCAATGAGAGGCACAGGGAAGACCTGCTTGATGGATTGACAAATATTAGGAGGAACATGCTTGCTGAAAATGATACCTGATTTGGTCCAATTTGGAGCCTGTCCCGAGCGAATACAGAAATCATGTAGAATTTGTTTCATCCGAGAAGCTTCTTGTGGTGTAGCTTGCCCACATACCAAGAGATCATCTGCAAACAAGAGTGAGTGGATCGGAGGGCAATTGGGTCCTAGGGTTATACCTGCAAAATTGTTAGTTGACATTGCTTCCTGAAGGGCAATAGATAGTTCATTTATTGCAAGAACGAATAAGTATGGGGACAGGGGACATCCCTGCCTAATTCCTCTATCACCACGAAATCTCGCAAATGGCTGTCCATTAATGACAACAGAAAAAGTTGGGGAAGATACACACGCATAGATCAAATTTATGAAATGACCATGGAGCCCTTTACGTGCGAGAGCGTCAACAATGAAATTCCATTCTAGCCTATCGAAGGCTTTAGCAAGATCTATTTTGAGCATAAAAGCTTTATTTTTCCAGGAACTAAGAGTAAAAGAATGAGTGATTTCTTGGGCAATAATGATGTTACTACTAATACGCCTGCCTTCAATGAAAGCCTGTTGAGAAGGATGAATATAGTCCGGCAAATGAGGCTTTAATCTATTAGCAATACATTTTGCAATTAACTTGTAAATGACATTACAAAGACTAATTGGTCTATAATCCACCGGCACTAAGGGAACAAGCTTTTTAGGAATCAAAGCAATGTGAGTATCATTTATATGGGATGGCATGATTCCTGATTGGAAGAAGCTTCTTACCAGTTGCACCACATCTGGCCCAATCCATGACCAAGTTGCAATGTAGAACTCCACATTAAAGCCGTCCGGTCCTGGAGATGCATTTCTTTTCATATCTTTGAGTGTCTCCATGATTTCCTGTTCATCAGGGATCGAGTATGTATAGTCATGCGTTTCTTGTAGCGGATTTGTTTGAATGTATGGCCTGCCAATGTTAGTCTGAGTAGAAGCAAAGATTGATCTAAAGTAATTGACGAAAGTATTGCTGATTTTATCTGGCATGAATTGCAGAATATTGTTTTCATCTTGAACAGAAACAATTGTGTTTCTCCTCCTTCTTTTTATAATGGCACGGTGGAAAAAGGAGGTATTTCTGTCCCCGTCTTTGATCCATTGTTTTTTCGCTCTTTGCATGTAGGAATCTGTAAGTTTAGTCATTGTTTGTTCATACCTTGTGACCAAGGATGTTTCCAAAGAGTGGTCTTGATCATGCAATGGCTTCATTTGAACTTGTTTGATTTGTTCCTCCAAGTTGTTGAGCTCCTCCTGTAGCGGTTTCTTTTTTCTTGCACCATGTCTTAAGAGAACCTGCAAGGTGGTTAGTTCTATTCGAAAAAGATTTGTTCTTTGAAGACATCCAAACAGATTTAGCATGGTTTTGAAAGTCTTGTTCCTTAAGCCACCAATTCTCAAATTTAAAGGGTTTTTTAATTTTAAGCATAGCACCATCTGTGGAGAGCAAAATGGCAGCATGATCACTAAAACCGTGAATAATTGGCATGTTGTAAACATTGGAAATGGGGTAAGCAGCACACCATTCAGCATTAACCAAACATCTATCCAGTCTCTCGAAAGTGGGTTTTGAAGAAAATCTTTTATTTGTCCAAGTGTAAGCCGGGCCACTGAAACCTAAATCGAAAAGTCCACAATTTTTTACAAAAGAGCGAAAAGCATACATATGAGTGCGATTTATATTAGGGGAATTCTTATCTATATCATATAAAAGCTCGTTCATATCCCCTATACATAACATAGGCAAGGTAGAGTTATCGTACACAAAAGCAGCGACCTCATTCCAGATTAGACTAGTTTGGCGATGATAAGGGTCACCATAGATACAAACTAAACCAAACTTGTGATTACTAGAGGTGACAACTGCAGTAGCTAATATTAGATGAAAACTAGTACTATAAATAGTCATTTGAATATCATCACTCCACATCAGCCAAAGCCCTCCCGAGCGCCTCCGAGAGGGAACTACAACACTATCTGCCATATTAAACCTAGAAACTAGATCATAAGATTTTACCTTAGAGGATTTTATTTCGGACACGAAGGTAATTTGAGCTCTTGTTGAGTAAATCATCCTCGAGAGGTAGCACATCTTCTCGTTGCGTAGGCTCCTGCCCATTCCATGGCAGTTCCAACCAATGGCCTTCATGGCGATTTCGAAGCTGGTGCCACAGGTCTAATTGCAGATGTAGTCGATCAGGCTTTCACTCTCTCTGCTTCTTTGTTCCCAAAAGTCTTCCAACAAACAAAAGTCCTTTTCTCTTTTCTATGCTTCTGTATTCCCAAATGTCTTTGAACAACAGGGGAGCGCTCAGACTGCAGCTCAGGTCACCGGTAGGCCAGAACTACTTCCAGGAGTGCACTGTCACACCCAACAGACCAAGACCGGATTCCCTGCTGCGGATCTCAGCTGGATCGATGATGTGGTGGCTGACGCAAAGCAAGGGATGGACACGATCCTTAACAAGAGAGAGATAAAGAACTGAATCAACTTGAAGAGTATCAGATAGGATAAATCGGGACTGCAGGAACTGGTGGTGGCCAGAATCGTGGACTAAAACAAGTTGGGGGAACAACGAATTTGAAGGGCAGAAGGAGCTAGAAAAGAAAACAGAGAGGGTGGCCACGAGCTCCTCAAGAAAAAGAGACGATTTGGGGATTTTTGGAGTATGGAAAGAACACAAGAATCTGGAGATTGAACTATGGAGAGGGGGTGGATCGTGGGGGAGATGAGTGAGCAAGGGAGAAAGCAAGAGAGATCTGACCTTGGGAGGAAGAAGATGGGAAGGATTCAAGGTAAGAAAATCGGCATAGCGCCATTCTCAGGCATTTCGCCAGTCTCCATACGGCACCGCTTCAGCTGTGTCAATATAGATCAGACTGTACTTCAGATCCATCATTCCATTGTGTAGCCAGCTGGGGACACACGTACGGAGACAGCGCAAGCACCACCACGATGAAGTGAGCCCTAGCTCAACATAGAGCATCTTCAGCGCCCGTGGCCAAAACAGTGATCCAAATAGTTCAATTAGGTACTTGGAAATTCCGATTCACTATCGAAGACTTACCAATACCGAGTGGAAATTGGTTGAGGAAAGACTTCAGATCCGATTAAGTAGCTGGAAAGGTAAATTATTGTCTCTGGGAGGAAGATTAGTACTCATAAATGCGGTACTAAGTAATATGGTACTTTATATGATATCTTTCTTCCAACTTCCCAGAGGAGTCTTAAAACGATTGGATTATTTCCGATCAAGATTCTTCTGGCAAGGGGATAGTGAGAAGCATAAATATCGACTAGATAAATGGAGTGTGCTGTGTCGGCCCAAAGATCATGGAGGACTTGGTATTCAGGACCTCCAGGTCAAGAATAGGGCACTCATCGGGAAATGGTTGTACAAACTACTTACCGAACAGGGCATATGGCAAACACTCCTGAAGAGGAAGTATATTGGCTCAAAGGCTATGTCTCAGGTTCTTTGGAAACCAGGAGATTCGCATTTTTGGGCTGGTCTTATGGAAACAAAGAAGTTTTTCTTTCCATATGGATCTTTCTCTATTGAGGATGGGTCGGAAGTTCGTTTCTGGGAGGATAAATGGTTGGGTAATACCACACTCCGAGAACAGTATCCGGCATTGTACATTATAGTACTCCACAAAAGCGATACCATCGCTAAGGTGTTGGAAACTTTCCCACCAAACGTGGATTTAAAAGTCTCATCGGCCCCAGACAAACCTCTTGACAGGAATTGTTACATCGTCTTGAGTCAGTTCAATTGACGCAGCAACCGGATGCATTTCGATGGAATCTTACCGTGAATGGTTCATTCTCAGTGGCTTCCATGTACAATGCTCTCATTCAACCTGAGTTACCGGTTGATAATAATTCAAAAATCTGGAAGATGAAGATACCATTGAGAACAAAAATCTTTGCTTGGTATCTTCGTCGGGGGGTAATTCTTACTAAAGATAATCTTATCAAACGCAACTGGCATGGAAGTAAAAAGTGTGTCTTCTGTCATCAGGACGAGACTATTAAACACTTATTATTCCAATGTAAGTTTGCTAGGTCTATATGGTCAGCTGTCCAAATAGGGTCTACCTTATACCCACCATGTAGTGTTGCCAATTTATTTGGCAACTGGATCAATGGTGTGGATGTTAGGTTTAAACGTCTTATTAGGATGAGAGCAATTCCAATTATTTGGGCGCTATGGCTGTGTAGAAATGACAAGATTTTCAATAACATCTCTTCTTCTTTTTTACAGGCCATCTACCGGTGCACTGCTATTGTTCGTTCATGGATACCACTGCAGCGAGTGGAGCACCGGGACCTCTTTACGGAGGTGTCTTCGCGATTGGAGGATACGGCGAAGGATATTTTCTCCCAACATGGGTGGCAGCGTGACTACCGGCTAGATCCTCCTAGCTAGTATTTTTATTGTTCTATGAACTTTGTTTTCTCTCTTTGAACACCTTTTGTGGTTTTGTAACAAATTTTTGTGTGGCTATTGATGTGGGCATTACCCTTCGGGTAACTAGTATTGTACTACCTCTTACGGCCCAGCCAGGGGCCCATGAAGGCACTCGACGACCAGGTGGGCCGTTACGTCGGTTCCGAAGAAGAATTCTTGAACGACAAGGCAAGAAGACAAAGAACACGAGGAAAGTTTAGATCTAGGGCTCTTTGTAACCTAGTCGTACCCGGACAGTACTCTCAAGACCTGGCTCCCAATATAAGGGCTAGGAGAGGGGCTGCCAAGGGACACACGCAATCATAGTAATCATAGCTCCCGCAAGTCTAGAGCTAGGTCATTACAGAACTTAGTCTCTCGACAAGATCATAGCCGAAACCTTCGGCATCCCATTGTAACTCGATATTTTCATAATTAAGATCAGACAGGCAGGACCTAAGGGTTTTACCTCATCAAGGGCCCCGAACCTGGGTAAATCTCTCTTCCCACTTGTTTGATAACCGATGTCTCGTGTCAGCCTACAGGATTCCATCTACCCTAAGCCCCAAACGAAGGGCAATGACGGGGAGTACCCTCGACAATTGGTGCCGTCTGTGGGAAACTTGTCGGCACAAGGCATGTCATCGGCAGTTCCGGTTACGTCTGCAGCGTTCATGCTGGAATCACCAACACCACCAAGTCCAAGAAACTCGGTTCGTTGCGGATCCTTCGAGTTCACACCGCGCACAGCTAGCGTTCTCGCTGACGCAGTCGAGGGAGCCGAATCTCCAGATCAAGCCTAAAGCGACTCTCTCGCCGGTGGTGATGGTGAGGCCCGTCCGGATGAAGACACCGGCTGCAGACGCTGAAAGCCCCACGGTGTGCGCCAAATGTCGTGGTATCGTCACGGCATATGCCATAGGGTGGCTAATGAGAGTGGTTCATGGTATGGTCTACGGTGGTATCCGGATGCGGGTATGGGCACGAGCGACACGGCGACGTACTCAGGTTCGAGGCCTCCGGTGGAGGTAACACCTCTACTCCTGCTATGAGTGTATAAGAGATATCACAGTGTACAGCGGTGCTCCTTGAGCTGTATCCGGTTGCTCCTGGGAGGCTAAGGTAGACGAAGGTCTCTCTCCCAGGGCAGCTCTAAGACTATAATGAATGAAAGGATCGATCGTCCCCTCGCACGAGAGGGATAGCACAGCTTATATAGATGCTGGCATTATACAAGAAGTCCCTATGACCTACTGGCCGGCTGGCCGGCTTCGGCTTCCCGCTCCTCCCCGAGGCGCCGCTGACAGGAGCTGTTGGACGTGGAAGCCTTGTCTTGTCACCAGCCGAAGTCAGCGGTATGGAGAGGAGGTGTCCCTATCGCCATCGATGGACTGTAGCCGTACGGCGCGGCGTGAGCCATGATGGCCTGTCCGGCGGAGGCACTGTTGCTCTACAGTGTCCCGCACTTTACGGAGAGTGAGATCATCGTGGACTTTAGAAGCCGGATCATCTTTCCAGTTCCTTCTCCTGCAAGGCTCACCAGCTTCGAGCCGGTCAGGGAGACACAAACCAAGCCGGATATGGCAAGTTGAAGCCGGCCCAGCCACAGCGCAGACGGCCATGGCCAGACCAGCGTGGACTTTGAGCCAGCCGGCTCCCAAGGCAGTCGGCCACGGCTCCAGCCGGCTGCTCCTGAGCCGGCCTTTGCCGCGGGCCATCCGGCCTTGAGCCAGTTGTTCTCAGTCCTTTGCCCTACACTGGGTCTTCCCCCCGACATACGCTCCCTTAACGATCTGCGAGGTTCAGTAGCTTCCTCGTCCGAAGTTTCATGATCATCATCATTTGCTTCCTCTCCTATCGGTGCAGGCTGCATAGGAACATCTTCTGGCACCGCGCTACTCTGATCTACGAGAGAAGGTTCAATAACCTCGTCGAGTTCTACTTTCCTTCCAGTCACTTCTTTAGTGAGAAACTCCTTCTCAAGAACGGATCAGTTCTTGGCAACAAAGATTTTGCCTTTGGATCTGTGATAGAAAGTGTACCCAATTGTTTCTTTAGGGTATCCTATGAAGACGCATTTCTCCACTTTGGGTTCTAGCTTGTCAGGTTGTAACTTCTTTACACAAGCTTTGCAACCCCAAACTTTAAGGAACGACAACTTAGGTTTTTTTCCAAACCATAATTCATACGGTGTCGTTTCAGCGGATTTAGATGGTGCCCTATTTAAAGTGAATGTGGATGTCTCTAATGCATAACCCCAAAACGATAATGGCAAATCGGTAAGAGACATTATAGATCGAACCATATCCAAGAGAGTTCGATTACGACGTTCGGACACACCATTGCGTTGTGGTGTTCCCAGCGGTGTCAACTGTGAAAGTATTACGCATTTCTTTAAATGCGTGCCAAACTCATAACTCAGATATTCGCCTCCGCGATTAGAACGCAGAAACTTAATCTTCTTGTTACATTGATTTTCTACTTCACTTTGGAATTCCTTAAACTTCTCGAAAGTTTTGGACTTATGTTTCATAAAGTAAATATACCCATATCTACTCAGATCATCCGTGAAGGTTAGAACATAACGATAACCACCGCGCGATGCTACACTCATTGGTCCGCACACATCGGTATGTATGATTTCCAACAAGTCTGTAGCTCGCTCCATTGTACCAGAGAATGGAGTCCTAGTCATTTTTCCGATTAGACATGCTTCGCATCTATCAAGTGACTCAAAGTCAAGTGACTCAAGAAGTCCATCGGAATGCAGTTTCTTCATGCGCTTCACTCCAATATGACCAAGACGACAGTGCCACATATAAGTAGAATTATCATTCAATTTAATTCGCTTAGCATCAATGTTATGAACATGTGTATCACTACTATCGAGATTTAACAAGAATAAACCATTCATCTCAGGCGCCTGACCATAAAAGATATTATTCATATAAATAGAACAACCATTATTCTCTGACTTAAATGAATAACCGTCTTGCATTAAACAAGATCCAGATATAATGTGCATGCTCAACGCAGACACCAAATAACAATTATTAAGGTTTAAAACTAATCCCGAAGGTAGATGTAGAGGGAGCGTGCCGACGGCGATCACATCGACTTTGGATCCATTTCCAACGC
This sequence comes from Lolium perenne, assembly GCF_019359855.2. NCBI lineage: Eukaryota > Viridiplantae > Streptophyta > Magnoliopsida > Poales > Poaceae > Lolium > Lolium perenne. Next base: position 350,098,371 of record NC_067246.2, read on the forward strand.
GCATCGTCACCTCGTCCCTCGCAAGGCTTCGTTTATTCCGTAGTTCCTGTTTAGAGTTACAAATGTGAGCAACCAAACCAGTATCAAATACCCAGGCACTACTACGATTACTAGTAAGATAGACATCTATAACATGTATATCATATATACCTTTCTTCTTGATGAGGCCGATCTTCAAATCAGCCAAGTATTTGGGGCAATTACGCTTCCAGTGCCCCTTCTCCTTGTAGTAATAGCACACAGTATCAGGTTTAGGGCTAGCCTTAGGCTTCTCAGGAGGCGCAACAACTTTCTTGCCACCCTTCTTGAAGTTGCCCTTGTTAGGTTTGCCCTGGTTCTTGAAACCTGTGGTCTTGTTGACCATCAACACTTGGTTCTCTTTCCGTATCTCTACCTCAGCAGATTTCAGCATGGAGAAGAGTTCAGGTAACTCTTTGTTCATGTTCTGCATGTTGTAGTTCATCACAAAGTTCTTGTAACTAGGTGGCAGTGATTGGAGTACACAATGAATACCCAGCTGGTTAGGAATCACTATCCCCAAGTCACTGAGCTTCTTCGCATGCCCGGACATAGCGAGAACGTGGTCACTAAAGGAGCTACCCTTTTCCATCATACAACCAAAGAAGTGTTTGGAGGCCTCATAGCTTTCCACAACCGAATGAGTTTCAAAGATAGCTTTTAGCTCACGGACCAGCTCATAAGGGTTGTGGTGCTCAAAACGCTTTTGGAGCTCCGCCTCTAGGCTGCACAGGATGGCATACTGAACTTGGGAGTACCAAGTTACCCGAGTCTCGTAAACATTCTATACATCCTCAGATACTGCAGGTGGAGGTGGGGGACCTAGCGGTGCATCGAGCACATACTGCAGGTTTCCACCAGTGAGGAAAATCCTCACATGACGGAACCAGTCAGTGAAGTTGCTACCATTGCTTTTAAGCTTTTCTTTCTCTAGGAACTGGTTAAAATTGATGGTGGGGGCCGCCATGATCTACAACATATTTGCAAAGAACTTAGACTAAGTTTATGATAATATGAGTTCAATTTTAATACTTAAATTAACTAGGTGAACTCCCACTCAAAACAACATCCCTCGCATTGTCTTAGTGATTACACGAACCAAATCCACCACACCAAGTCTGATATTCACGAGAAAAGATGTAGCTTCAAAGGCAAACACTCAAAGTGTTCATCATATCATTCATATGACTCATGCTCTACCTTTCGGTATCCCGTGTTCCGAGACCATGTCTGTACATGCTAGGCTCCTAAGCGTGGTGTCGGTGGTGGTGGAGATCTTCGGCAGGGCTTCTCCTAAGCACTACGGGAGAAGCGGGAGGAGGGGGCGACTAGGGTTTGGGGAGAGGGTGCACTTGGGGCGCCGGCCTTGGATGCCCTTGGGTGGTGCGGCTCAAGTGGTGGCTGGCCCCCTCCCTCTCTCCCTCATTATATAGGTGGAACCCCAAGGGTTAGCCCTGAAGGAGATATGCCCTAGAGGCAATAATAAAGTGGTTATTATTTATATCTTTATGTTTATGATAAATGTTTATATATCATGCTAGAATTGTATTAACCGAAACATTAGTACATGTGTGATATGTAGACAAACAAGAAGTCCCTAGTATGCCTCTTAAACTAGCTTGTTGATTAATGGATGATTAGTTTCATAATCATGAACATTGGATGTTATTAATAACAAGGTTATGTCATTGTGTGAATGATATAATGGACACACCCAATTAAGCGTAGCATAAGATCTCGTCATTAAGTTATTTGCTATAAGCTTTCGATACATAGTTACCTAGTCCTTATGACCATGAGATCATGTAAATCACTTATACCGGAAAGGTACTTTGATTACACCAAACACCACTGCGTAAATGGGTGGCTATAAAGGTGGGATTAAGTATCCGGAAAGTATGAGTTGAGGCATATGGATCAACAGTGGGATTTGTCCATCCCGATGACGGATAGATATACTCTGGGCCCTCTCGGTGGAATGTCGTCTAATGTCTTGCAAGCATATGAAAGAGTTCATAAGAGACCACATACCACGGTACGAGTAAAGAGTACTTGTCAGGAGACGAGGTTGAACAAGGTATAGAGTGATACCGAAGATCAAACCTCGGACAAGTAAAATATCGTGAGACAAAGGGAATTGGTAATATATGTGTATGGTTCATTCGATCACTAAAGTCATCGTTGAATATGTGGGAGCCATTATGGATCTCCAGATCCCGCTATTGGTTATTGGTCGGAGTGAGTACTCAACCATGTCCGCATAGTTCTCGAACCGTAGGGTGACACACTTAAAGTTGGATGTTGAAATGGTAGTTCTTGAATTATGGAATGGAGTTCGAATATTTGTTCGGAGTCCCGGATGAGATCCCGGACATCACGAGGAGTTCCGGAATGGTCCGGAGAATAAGATTCATATATAGGATGTCATTTTATGTGAAATAAAATGTCGCGGAAGGTTCTATGGAAGGTTCTAGAAGGTTCTAGAAAAGTCCGGAAGAAACCACCAAGGAAGGTGGAGTCCACATGGGACTCCACCTCCATGGCCGGCCAGCCCTAGTGGGGGTGGAGTCCCAAGTGGACTCCACCATAGGGGGGCCGACCACCCCCACATGGGAGGTGGGAATCCCACCTTTGGGTGGGAGTCCTAGTTGGGCTAGGTTTGCCCCCTCCTATGGAAGGTTTTGGTTTCGGGTCTTATTCGAAGACTTGGACACCAACACTTGGGATCCACCTATATAATGAGGGGCCAAGGGAGGGGGCCGGCCACCCCAAGACCATAAGCTGGCCGCCCCCCATAGAGTGGCCGGCCACCCCTCCCAAACCCTAGCCAAGCTCCTCTCCTCCATATTGCCCGCATAGCTTAGCGAAGCTCCGCCGGACTTCTACACCGCCACCGACACCACGCCGTCGTGCTGTCGGATTCAAGAGGAGCTACTACTTCCGCTGCCCGCTGGCAGGGGAGGTGGACGTCGTCTTCATCAACAACCGAACGTGTGACCGAGTACGGAGGTGCTGCCCGTTCGTGGCGCCGGAACCGATCGTGATCAAGATCTTCTACGCGCTTTTGCAAGCGGCAAGTGATCGTCTACCGCAGCAACAAGAGCCTCATCTTGTAGGCTTTGGAATCTCTTCAAGGGTGAGACTCGATACCCCCTCGTTGCTACCGTCTTCTAGATTGCATCTTGGCTTGGATTGCGTGTTCGCGGTAGGAAAATTTTTGTTTTCTATGCAACGTCATCCTACAGTGGTATCAGAGCCGTATCTATGCATAGATGGTTGCACGAGTAGAACACAATGGTTTGTGGGCGTTGATGCTCTTGTTATCTTTAGTTTGAGTACTTTGCATCTTTGTGGCATAGTGGGATGAAGCGGCTCGGACTAACTTTACATGACCGCGTTCATGAGACTTGTTCCTCGTTTGACATGCAACTTGTATTGCATAAGAGGCTTTCTTGGTGTCTGTCTCTCCTACTATAGTGAAGATTCAATTTACTCTTCTATTGAAAACATTAGTATCAACGTTGTGGTTCATGTTCGTAGGTAGATTAGATCTCTCTCGAAAAACCTAAAACCACGTAAAATATGCAAACCAAATTAGAGACGTCTAACTTGTTTTTGCAGGGTTTGGTGATGTGATATGGCCATGATATGATGATGAATATGTATGAGATGATCATTATTGTATTGTGGCAACCGGCAGGAGCCTTATGGTTGTCTTTAATTTTCATGTTGAGTAGTATTTCAAAGTAGTTGTTATAGTTGCTACATGAGGTGAACAACCATGAAGACGGCGCCATGAACCTTGACGCTACGAAGCGATGATGGAGATCATGCCGAAGATGATGGAGATCATATCCGTGCTTTGGAGATGAAGATCAAAGGCGCAAAGACAAAAGGGCCATATCATATCACATATGAACCGCATGTGATGTTAATCCTTTTATGCATCTTATTTTGCTTAGATCATGACGGTAGCATTATAAGATGATCCCTCACATTAATATCAAGATAATAAAGTGTTCTTCCCTCGTATGCACCGTTGCATTGTTCGACGTTTTGAAGCATCTCGTGATGATCGGGTGTGATAAACTTGACATACAACGGGTGTAAGCCATGTTGCACACGCGGAATACTTGGGTTTGCTTGACGAGCCTAGCATGTACAGACATGGCCTCGGGACAACGGAAACCGAAAGGTTGAACACGAGTCATATGGATGATATGATCAACATGTTGATGTTCACCATTGAAGCTACATCATCTCACGTGATGATCGGTTTTGGTGTAGTGGATTTGGATCGTGTACCACTTAACAATTATGAGGGATGTTGTATTAAGTGGGAGTTCATTAGTAATTAGATTAAAACATGAACTAATTATCATAAACATAGTCTGAGTAGTATTTTGAATTAATTTTGTAGTATTGGCATCCGTTTACTACTATGCGCTAGTCTTGTTATTGAGATAGAAATCTTGTTAAAATCGACAAGAAACTTTACGGATTGGTACCGTATTGTTAAAGAATCAAGAATTGATTAAGTCCTATTGCAAACTTTTAGTAAACCTCACATTGTTGATTCAAAGAGCTATGGTTTCAATTAGTACCTAAAGTTATCTTGTCTCCATGAAACTTGAAAGTTCAAATATGTTTGAAAAATAAGGAGCTGAAAATTTAGTTTTCAGAAATAATCAAGGTATGAGATATATGTGATATCTAAGACCTTATTGCAAGATGATAGAATATAATTTGGTGAGACTACATAAACTCATAAGTTTTATGGGAATGTATGAAGGTTGAAGACGCAAGACGTCACAATCCTCCAGCTATTGGGGCACTAATGATATTCGCATATCCATGAAGTTATCATCCTTAGTATGCACCATTGCTAAGACTAAATCGTTTGAAGCATCACGTGATGATCGGGTGTTATAGATTCTACGTGTGCTTACAATGGGTGCAAGCCTGATTTGCACATGCGAATACTAAGGTTAAACTTTATGAGCCTAGCATGTCTGAGACATGGTCTCAAAAAGTTGTCATGAATTGATGGATAAAATTATGAGTGAAATTGTTCATCATAGTTACTAATATGTGAAATCTAGAACACTTGTCATATGATGATCAACTTCAAAGTAAGAACCTCAAGGTTATTGGTATTTGATCAACAAACCTAGAAGTTATTGATGTTGAAATGTTTTTCTGAATAATGAGGAAAGCTAAAAGAGAAACTGCAAAAGATATTTTGGCAACAGAAAAGAAAAGACTAGAAAGTCTAGCTCAGGTGTATATAAATGATATACATGTTATGGTTGTATTCCTAGTTAAGTCACACAATGAAATTCTTGGGTATTAATACCATATTGGTTGGTATGAAGTGTCATACAAAACAACGCAATTCAAGAATACAATGGCCTAAGTGACTGACAAGGAATATGATAAGAATGTTCGCCTGGAACAAAAAATAAAGTGTTATTATGTTCGTCGTTGGCATTCTATCTAGCCCTTAGAATTTATAATAAAGAGCTTAATAAATTGTTATTTTGCTCTGGTCAAATGAAAACAATGAGTTGTTCAAATTATGACATTACTCCATGTATGATGGATAAGTTATTATAAATCTTAAATGGTGAAACACACATACATAACACCGACGCTAAAAATGCCATAAGGCAAATGATTTGAATTCCACTTATTTGTGGAACCGCAATTTAGGTCATGTTAGAAAGGATCGCATGAAGGAACTCCATGCAAATGGATTTTTGGAGTCATTCGATTTGTTGAATCGTTTGGCACTTGCAAAATCTTTTCTAAAAGGTAATGACTGAAATACCGTTCATAGGCCGAAGAGTTGAACGGGCAACTAACTTAGTGAAAACATACATAATGATATATGTGGTTCACTGGGCATAGTTGTGTGCGGAAGATTCTTCTACTTCATGAAAACTTTCAAACAATGAATTGAGTATATATGTGGATATATTCAATAAGGAAAAGTTTGAAACATTTGAATAGGATTCAAATAAATTTCAGCATGAAGTGGAAATCATCGTAATAGAAATCAAATATCTATGATTGGATCATGGTGGAAATATTTGAATTACGAGTTTTAGCGAACATCTAAGAGAGTTATGAAATTGTTCTACAACTTACGTTTCTTGGAGTATCATAGTGATGATGAAGTATCCAAGAGATATATCCAAACTTTGTTGGATCAATGATGAGATAAAATATTGATGCCATTATATTTTTGTGGATTATGCTTTAGTGACTACCGCTTTTACACTGAATAGAGCATCATCGTGATCCGTTGAAATGACAGCATACAAGTTATGGCATGGGTATAAACCCTAATAGTCAACCAAAATCGGATGAATGTCTTTGTTGGTTATCCCGAGAGATTTGATTGGGAATTCTTCCCACGAGACAAAGAAAAAAATGTTTGTCAATGTTTCTTATTTCCGAGAAATTGTTTCTAGTGAAGTATTTGAGTGGGAGGACAATATATTTTGATAAGGTTTATGAACTCGAGCATAATGATCAGAGTAGCGCAGCATCGAATTGGTTTCAAGCGGCCACAACGATCATGGCTCCCATGACTACAAAGTGTTTTAGCCATGGAGATCGAAGTACATATTGAACCTTGTAGGTATGGTTTACTTTGTGATCAAATAAATGATTTGTGGACAAAGGATTGATTTTGAACAATGATAAACCAACTACAAAACAAAGAAGTTATGATGGGCCCTGACTCCGTTAAAATGGCCATACGCCATGAAATCCAAGATAGATGAATACTTTTTGAAAGAAAATAGATCTATAAAATTGATGGACTTGGATGAAATATCCTTGAAGAAGCTTAACTTGTCGAAAAGTTGTTTACGACAAAGTTCAAAGAGTTGACTACGACAAGATTAGATCTTCCGTAGCAATGCTTAAAGTCTATGTGGATTATTCTAGTAATCACTACATATTTCCTTTATGAGATATGTTAGTAGGATGGCAAAATACATTACTTATCAGAAGTGTGTATTAAAGGTGTATACAAGATACAACCAAGAGTTTTGCTGATCCGTGGAATACTAGATAGGTATACAAACTTCAATTTGATGAAGTAAGTATAGCGGAGTTTGAATCTTCACTAGATGAAATAGTCAAAGAGTTTTTGATTTCATCAGAAACAATGAAGAGGCTTGCATTTGCAAGAAATTAAGTGGGAGCGCTAAGACACATTTATAATACTTTATGTAGGTGACATATAGTTGGTTATAAATGATGTAATTATATACTTGATTAAAAAGGTTTCATTGAGAATTAACTTCAGTGAAAGGATATGGACTGAAACAAATTTAGTGTCAAGATCTATGAAGATAGATTGAAACACATAAATAAGTTTAAGTCAAAGTGCATATGATGGATATTGAAGTAGTTCAATATAGAAATATTAAGAAAATGTTCTTGTCATGTGAAGGTTTAACAAGACTTGAGTGTATCTGACACTCAATGATTAAAAACACATGAGTGATTATAGATCACGAATAATATGTACACAATCAGATATCATGTGCTATAAAGTGTTATGAGCATATACCAGAATGATTCATATGATGATCATTGGACGACAGTAAGAATATCCTTGAGTACTTTAGAAGAACTAAGGATATATATATATATTTTTGTATGAAGAAATGACAAACAAATCGATGTAAGGTGTTACACCGATATTGGTTTTATCACATATAAAATATAAATTCAATCTCAAATTAGACGAAGTGTTGTTTAAAAGGTAGCACAATGAGCTAGAAGTTGTCTATGCTAGATTTAGAAGGGTTCTAAATATGGTGACGGATTCTACAAAAGAAGGCAGAGTATGTCATTGTTTTGACAATGACAAAGGATGTTAAGTCAAGAGGTTCTTTGAGAACTTGGTGTAGTTCCGACAGAGTCAGAACTTTGAAGCTATATTGTGTGTGACAATATTAGTGACATATTTCAGACAGCGGAATTAAGGTTCCACCAGAAGATCAAACATATTTAATGCCAGCTCATTTGGAAATGAGTGATGCGTTGAGACGCAAATGAATTACAAAATACATACGTTTCTGAGCGTGTCAGATCCGATGACTAAAAACCTCTCCCGTGAGCAATACATGATAAAGCACCAGAAGGCCAAGGTGTTATATCTTTACAAATGTAAACTAGATTATTGACTCTAGTGCAAGTGGGAGACTGAAGGAGATATGCCCTAGAGGCAATAATAAAGTGGTTATTATTTATATCTTTATGTTTATGATAAATGTTTATATATCATGCTAGAATTGTATTAACCGAAACATTAGTACATGTGTGATATGTAGACAAACAAGAAGTCCCTAGTATGCCTCTTAAACTAGCTTGTTGATTAATGGATGATTAGTTTCATAATCATGAACATTGGATGTTATTAATAACAAGGTTATGTCATTGTGTGAATGATATAATGGACACACCCAATTAAGCGTAGCATAAGATCTCGTCATTAAGTTATTTGCTATAAGCTTTCGATACATAGTTACCTAGTCCTTATGACCATGAGATCATGTAAATCACTTATACCGGAAAGGTACTTTGATTACACCAAACACCACTGCGTAAATGGGTGGCTATAAAGGTGGGATTAAGTATCCAGGAAAGTATGAGTTGAGGCATATGGATCAACAAAGGGATTTGTCCATCCCGATGACGGATAGATATACTCTGGGCCCTCTCGGTGGAATGTGGTCTAATGTCTTGCTAGCATATGTAAGGGTTCATAAGAGACCACATACCACGGTAAGAGTAAAGTGTACTTGTCGAGACGAGGTTGAACAAGGTATAGAGTGATACCGAAGATCAAACCTCGGACAAGTAAAATATCGTGAGACAAAGGGAATTGGTAATATATGTGTATGGTTCATTCGATCACTAAAGTCATCGTTGAATATGTGGGAGCCATTATGGATCTCCAGATCCCGCTATTGGTTATTGGTCGGAGTGAGTACTCAACCATGTCCGCATAGTTCTCGAACCGTAGGGTGACACACTTAAAGTTGGATGTTGAAATGGTAGTTCTTGAATTATGGAATGGAGTTCGAATATTTGTTCGGAGTCCCGGATGAGATCCCGGACATCACGAGGAGTTCCGGAATGGTCCTGGAGAATAAGATTCATATATAGGATGTCATTTTATGTGAAATAAAATGTCGCGGAAGGTTCTATGGAAGGTTCTAGAAGGTTCTAGAAAAGTCCGGAAGAAACCACCAAGGAAGGTGGAGTCCACAAGGGACTCCACCTCCATGGCCGGCCAGCCCTAGTGGGGGTGGAGTCCCAAGTGGACTCCACCATAGGGGGCCGGCCACCCCCCACATGGGAGGTGGGAATCCCACCTTTGGGTGGGAGTCCTAGTTGGGCTAGGTTTGCCCCCTCCTATGGAAGGTTTTGGTTTCGGGTCTTATTCGAAGACTTGGACACCAACACTTGGGATCCACCTATATAATGAGGGGCCAAGGGAGGGGGCCGGCCACCCCAAGACCATAAGCTGGCCGCCCCCCATAGAGTGGCCGGCCACCCCTCCCAAACCCTAGCCAAGCTCCTCTCCTCCATATTGCCCGCATAGCTTAGCGAAGCTCCGCCGGACTTCTACACCGCCACCGACACCACGCCGTCGTGCTGTCGGATTCAAGAGGAGCTACTACTTCCGCTGCCCGCTGGAACGGGGAGGTGGACGTCGTCTTCATCAACAACCGAACGTGTGACCGAGTACGGAGGTGCTGCCCGTTCGTGGCGCCGGAACCGATCGTGATCAAGATCTTCTACGCGCTTTTGCAAGCGGCAAGTGATCGTCTACCGCAGCAACAAGAGCCTCATCTTGTAGGCTTTGGAATCTCTTCAAGGGTGAGACTCGATACCCCCTCGTTGCTACCGTCTTCTAGATTGCATCTTGGCTTGGATTGCGTGTTCGCGGTAGGAAAATTTTTGTTTTCTATGCAACGTCATCCTACAAGCCCAAAGATTCGAATAAGAGTCCAACTCAAAAACTTACCAAAGAGTGAAACCTAGGGGGAGTGGGACTCCTCCCTTTCCGTCCCTCATGGCCGGCCATGGTAGTGGAGTCCCCTTAGGGTGGTCGGCTAGAGTTGGTGGAGTCCAACCGGGACTCCACCTTCCATGGTGATTTTTTCCGGAAGATTCTAGAACATTCTAGCGCCTTCCATAAATGCACCGGATCATTTCCAAACTTGGAAAGTGACTTCCTATATATGAATCTTATTCTCCGGACCATTCCGGAACTCCTCGTGATGTCCTGGATCCCATCCGAAACTCCGAACAACATTCGAACTCCATTCCATATTCCATGTCTACTTAAAACGACATCAGACCTTAAGTGTGTCACCCTACAGTTCGAGAACTATGTGGACATGATCGAGACTCCTCTCCGATCAATAACTAATAGCAGGACCTGAAGATCCATAATAGCTTCCACATATTCAACGATAACTTAGTGATCGCTTGAACCATTTACATACGATACCGATTCCCTTTGTCACGCGATACTTTACTTGTCCGAGGTTTGATCATCGGTATCTCCATACTTTGTTCAACCTCGTTACCGACAAGTACTCTTTACTCGTATCGTGTATGTCATCTCTTGTGACCGGCCTAGTCACATGCTTGCAAGCTAATCAGGCGACATTCCACCGAGAGGACCCAGAGTATATCTATCCTTCATCGGGATGGACAAATCCCACTCTTGATCCATATGCATCAACTCACACTTTCCAAATACTTAATCCCATCTTTATAACCACCCATTTACGCAATGGCGTTTGATGTAATCAAAGAATCCTTCCGGTGTAAGTGATTTACATGATCTCATGGTCGAAGGACTAGGTAACTATGTATCGAAAGCTTATAGCAAGTTGAACTTAATGACTTGATCTTATGCTACGCTCAATTGGGTGTGTGCCCATTATATCATTCATCTAATGACATAACCTTGTTATTAATAACATCCAATGTTCATGATCACGAAACCATGATCATCTATTAATCAACAAACTAGTTATACGAGAGGCTTACTAGGGACTCCTTGTTGTTTACATAATATACATGTATCAATGTTTCGGTTAATACAATTATAGCATGGTATGCAAACTTTTATCCTAAACACAAAGAAATATTATAATAACCACTTTATTATTGCTTCTTAGGCATATCTCCAACATACACATCAACAGATGTGAAGAAAAATCCCGGCGGACGCGTTGGGGACTCGATAAAATAGCTAGAATTCAGTTTTCAGTAAGTCCTAAAGCGGCACGTACTGAGTTACACCAGTTTTCCAGGTTCGAGTCCAGGTACTTGAACTTGAAGTAGGTTTATGCGGATTTTCCACAAGAGCAATTAAGTGGTACTTGATCTTTCATATAAACCAGTCTCGTTTACCATTATCCCTCTGCAATATAGACGTTAAGTAAGAATTAAGCATAATTCGAAAAATATGATCGAGCTGATGAAGGATGGAGATTTCTTCCGACTCTACGACTCGAGTAAAATCTCGGGAGCTACTGACATAGGCATGCCTAAGGAGCATCTCGCATACATACCCTTGGTTTATTATTGGAGCGGGAAGCCCAGAAGGATGAAGACGTTTAGATTAGGAAAGTAGAGTTATTATAGGAAACTTGTAATCAATATAGGAAAAGGCCCATCGCGCCCCGACAAACCTGAACTTGTACGACACGGAAAATTCTCAGCTTCGCCTCGTATATAAAGGGGAAGCCGAGGACCGAACGAGGATTGAATCATTGTTAACCCTAGCCACTACTTTCGTCGAGTTGGACGCCCTTGTTTGTCTGACAACCTTCGAGATCTACTTGCCCTATACTCTCCACGAAACCCCAAGTCTAGTAGGCATTGACAAGTTAATCCATCGTCAACCCCATCTGATCTTCATTATTTGTGCCATTTTGTACGGCTGGCTTGCGGATGAAAAGTGAGCATGCATCTCGCCGACAAGTCGCCTAAAAAATTCAAGGAGGTGGCGGTCTAAATGCTCTTTAGAGCTAGTGTACATGCGTCAAAGGGGCAACAGATTGCATTGTCTTGAATTTCTGATGTTAAAAAATACCGGTAAAAATTATAAATTTTATTAATATATTTTCTTTGTTGATACTCAATCAATAAATGGTAATTCTAATAAGGGCACCTTCCCTGGGTAGATTTTTCGTGGGTATAGATGGAAGTTAGGTATTGGGCGGAACAACCAACGCCCACATCCATACAAAGAATCTTTTCCACATCAAAAATTTTAAAATATTTTTCTCTTTAGCCGTTAGTCCAAACAATGACCCGTTTTCACATCTGGTTCGTAATGACGAGGATTTTAGAACAAAATCTCATCTTAATATGTTTTAACGAAACTTTTTTCGGCATCATTTGCCGGGTTATAGTACTGTAGCTTCCAGGTTCTAGTTACCTTTTTTTTAGGGAAAGGGTTGCGCTTATTATTAATCAACCGATAGGTCCATGTCTAAAGCATCCTTAATACAACTAGGAGGAAATAAAAACCAAGTTTTACTACAACCCATGCCGCAACCCTCTTTAGCTAGCTTGTGAGCCACCGTATTCGCCGTTCTCCTTGCCCACTTGATCACATGTCCATTCACTTCTCTGAGCGCCCTCTTCAGCTTCTCAATCAGCAGGTTCTAGTTACCTAGTACCACTCAAATTGTACGTAGTTACCTGATATTTATTCTCATATTTATTTATCATAGCAATAATCTACATGTTTAGAGAGTGTGTGTTTACTCGGGTCTAAACACGTAAAACATGGCATTTCCATTATTCAAGGCTTACATGGGTGATGAACAAAGTATACAAATTGACAATCATATAATTTTAATACTTGACAATAAACTTTAGATAACCTAGTGACCAAGTAAGTTTAATTTGGCTGCTATGATAAAAAAAATTGTCAAAACATATTAACATGTTATCTAGTTTCAAAGATCTCGCCAAGAAAAAGGCTAACCATGAAAAAATATTTGAATTTGGACTTACGATTCAAGAGAAAAACATTTTAAAGTTTCAAAATCAAAATAAATCCCACGTGGAGGGGCTATATGCATGCATGAATGGATGGATTGCCAGGCCTTTCGCAATGCATTGGATGTTAGCGTGTTATCCTAGGTAGTAGTATATGTTAAGATTACCCACAACGAATATATTATAGGTAGTACATCATATGTATGCAAAAAGGTTGATGTGGCAGGGCAATTAATGATGAGAGAGATGATAGTAGTATTATAGGTAGATACCGTATCATAGCCGTAATAATAGAAAATTTAATGTTAAATAAATCTTGTACATATATTGGCATTGAGATTCTACAAATCAATTAATATAAGAAAATTATGATACTACTACATGATAACATGCATTATGAACATAGTAATATATAGTAGTATCATTCATATGATACTTCTATATGATACTATGCATTGTGACTAGTCTAAGACACAAGATCTTAAATGCATAGTATCTTAATAGTTGTAGTTACATTTAATGATTTTGTATACATGTTTGCATGAGATTGGTCAATCAATTGATTTTGCCTATGATTATGTGCAAGAGTTGTATCTTGGCTAAGACTAGTCACAATGCATAGTATCACATAAAAGTATCATGTGTATGATACCACTACATGTTATTATGTCCACGATGTATGGTATCATGTAATAGTATCATAACCTTTTTATATTAATTGATTTGTAAAATCTCAATGCAGATCTATGTACAAGATGTATTTGACATTAAATTTTCTAGTACTACGTGTTATGATACGATATTTACCTATGATACTACAATCATCTCTCTCATCTTTAATTGCACTGCCACATTAGCTTTTTTGCATTCATGAGATGCATGATACTACATATGATACTCCTATTAGACTACCCACAATGGGAGTATCATAGTTAGTATCATGCATCACATGCATGCAAAAAGCTGATGTATCACATTAATAAATGAAGAAAGATATTGTAGTAGTATCATAGGTAGATATTGTATCATAGCACGTAGAACTAGAAAAATTAATGTCAAACCAATCTTGTACACACTTTTGCATTGAGATTCTACAAATCACTAAATATAATTAACTTATGATACTACTACATGATACTATGCATTGTGAAGATAGTATCACACACTAGTATCATATGCATGATACTACTATATGATACTCCCCATTGTGACTAGTCTTATGGGTAGTGTAAGATACAACACCAATCTTTTTTTTCTCATTTAATAGTGCCACATAAAAAATTACCTAGGATACCGCGCTAAGAGACTTCCATTGTGAAAGGCCTCATATTAAATCAATGTCCATGAAAATCTAATTTGGGACACATGCCCTAGATATCACAATGCATCAATAAATTGCCATAAGTAAACATCTCATCTACTCAAACTTGTTATTAATTGTATTTAATGAGTTCCTTCATTAAACACAATCAATATTTTGTACTAAATAGACAACTCCTACTGCATTTAGGATGATCACTATGGATGTAACAAATAGTACTCTTTATTGATCCACTCAAGGGTAAGTGGGAGTATCTATAAAGAGGTCATACAACTAACAAGCTTAAGCCCCTCCCCCTCATGTGTTTCCCTCGTAGCACATCATACAATCGAGCGTGATCATCCTCATCTTCAATACGAAATAGCTATGGATCTGTCCATGAAGCTTTGCGTGGCCCTTCTCCTGATTCTTGTGGTCTCAGGTATGCATGGTTACTATTAAAATCCTCTCATAATTAACACTGCATGTGCCAAAACTCTGCGAGATAACTTGTTTCCTTTGTTTTGTCCGTTCAGAGGGCCATGGGTTAGTGCAGGTAGCTTTGGCAAGGGAGTGTCAATCACCGAGCCACGCATTCAAGGGGTTGTGTGCAAGCGACACTAATTGCGCGAGTGTTTGCCTCACCGAGGGTTTCACCGGAGGAAAGTGTGTTGGCTTTCGACAACGTTGTTTCTGCACCCGGAATTGCTAGATTACCCAAATGTCTTCATGCATACATGTAGATCTTATATGTATGTGCAAAGAAAAAAGCACCGATCAGTAGAGATAAATGAATAAAAGGAATTGCATCATCATATGAACCCTCGTAGTAAAAGAGATAATAATGTTTTGTACTCTTGTTGCCACTTGATCTGATCTGTCATGGTGTGATGTAGTTGCAAAAAATTGTCCCTCCAAAGGCAACCCATGGTTTAACATCGAACACAGCAGCAAGGTAGGTAATTATCTATTCCATCTATCAACAAGTAATTAGAAATAAAATTAAGATATGCACCAATCACAACCATGCTAACAAAATATGATCAGACATTCATCTCTTCTTTCGACAATACATAATTGTTAATTGGTCAAAAAAGGTTGGAGTATGATTTTAAGCCACAAAGTCGATCACTTCACCGGCGTTTTGTTGTACGAATATACAACTCCGTCAAGAATTTTGTACTTAGTTGTCCTAAATTGGTTGTGTTACATTTTTGTAGATTCGTATGTATGTACACACCTACACCGTGTATAGATGTATGTGAATCTCGATAAATCCAGATAAAAATTTTAAAACAGAGGGAGCATAAAGTATGGGTTGGAGGGAACATTAACCTTCGACAATTACAGACATATAATTACTCCAGATGGACGCGGCTTGCTTGTGCCGCGAGCGTGCGACCATCCGTGTGGCTGCAGCCACGGACGACATATGTCGAGCGGTTTGCCTCCGCACCCCTTATCTCCAGCTTTTCCGTCCGAAAAAAAGCCCCAAGAAATACAAGGCGTCCCTAACTCAGTGTCCACCGTATCCATCTACCCGTGTACCAAATCATAGAGCATCTTCAGCCATTAGAGCTCCCAGGCCAAAATCTCGCCGGATAGATGAAAATATGGTCAGGGGAGGCCCATTTTCCCAGCGGCGAGCTAGGATGGATGATTTTTTTAAAAAAATATAGACGAATTCAGACGTAACCAGATGAAATACGTTCAGACATAGGCGAAATTTAGAGATATTTAACATATATAGGACAGTTCGTACATATATAGACCGAATTCGTAATATATTTGAATTCGGCCAGAGGGAAATATAAACTAAAGCTAGAACATGACGATCTACATGTCGAAATGGCGGTAGAACGATATGTAGTCGCCATCGTCATCATCGTCGTCGCTGGAGTTGCTGGCGTCCTCGGGCGGCAGCGCCTGCTGGCTGCTCTGGCCGGCGTCTCCGTACCAATGGCTTGAACCCTGGCCAGGGTCATCGTGTGGCGGTGTTGGACGATACAGCTCGTCGTCGCTTCTCTCCTCGAGCTTGATGAGCGGCACGGGGGCGACGGGTGCGATCGGTGTGGCTCGGGCGGCACGTCGCCGTGCGGCCGCCAGGTCGAGCAACCACCTTTGCCGCTCCGCCTCCTGCCTCTCCCAGTCACGCCTGGACCAGGCAAGCGCGGCGTCCATTGGGAGGGCGTTGTCGGCGGGGACGAGGTCGGACAGCGACCTCGCGATCGCCTCGGCCACCGCCGTGTCCTCAGCCCGCTCGGCCTCCTCTTCGGTGAGCTGGGATGCGGCGGCAGCCGCTGCGATGTCCTTCTTGGACATCCTCCTCTTGCGGCCGCGCGAAGGAGAAGACGACCGTTGCCCACCCTCGCGGATGACGAGGGCGCCACTGCTCGGCGGTGGAGACGCCGGCTCATCTTGATGACCCTCAGCGTCAGGTGGAGGAGCCGACCAGCCGAACCTCGGTGGCGTCTACGAGCTCCCGTATCGGTGCGACACGGTAGGCGCCACCGGCGGCGGCATCACCAATACGGGGGAGTTTCCGCCCTCGATGTGCGCGAGCACGTTCTCGAGGGTGCGTCCAGGCCCGCTCCACCATCGGCGGCGGCCGGTGGTGTTGTTTCGCGCGGGGGGAGGGGGGCCGTCGGAGGTGGTGAGTTCACGCTCGTACCTTTGCCGGAAGAACTCCACCCATGCCTCGTAATTGTCGGGGAAGAACCTCTCCTTCGCGCGCTGCTCGTCGCTGAGGGTGACGAGCACCGCGTCGATCTCCGCCTCGAGGGCGGCGCATTCGATTGACGGCGGCGGGATCAGGACGCCCCCCGCACTCAGGCGCCAGCCTCCGGGCGCATGGAAGTCCGGCAGCGCGAGGTAGCCCGCCACGTGCAGCAGCCTCCCCTCCCATTGGTGGAGAGAACGACGGCCGAAGCCGTTGTTCTCCGCGCCGTCGTTGAAGTTCGAATTGTTCGCTCGATGAGTTTGGGGAGAGATGTGGTGAATAGGGAGACGGGGTGGTGAACGCAGCCAGACGTGGTAGTTCCGCGATAAATAGAGGGTGACGCGCATGAAACTGAGGCGGCGGCATTAACTCGCTGCCTGGAAGCTACGCGTTCGGCGAAAATACTGATCGGCGGCAGGGTTACAGCGCGCGGAAGGTGATGCGATGAGGATGACGATCGGCCTTTCTCGCGGACAAGTCGAGGCCACCAGCCACGCGGGAAGTTTTCTCGATGTTTCCCGCGCTTTCGTTTCCTCCGGACTCCCCGAGCGCTCCTCGGTGGGGAGGGATGACATGTGCTCCCCGAATGGATGAAAGCCCAAATCCGAACGAAAACAAGGATCCGGGAGCACTGGGCCTTTTTCATCCATCTGGATTTAAAAAAGGTCCTGGAGACCTTTCCGGAGAGACGGTTGAAGATGCTCTTACCACTTGCTTCTCTTTTCTCCCATCTCTGAACACAAGCTAGAAGAAGAATCGAAGCATTGGGAGATGAGACGTCCGACGAGACCTATGGCCATGCTCCCGTTCCTCCTGCATCTAGACGCATCCGGTCGACAGATCTCGTCGCTCCGCCGCCTCAGAGTCAGAGTTGTGGACACTTGACCTGGACGAGCGCGAGATGCTCCTCCGCCTGTGTCGAGGGTACTCCTCGGCAATGCCCTCCGTATGGAGCTTAGGGTAGATGGAATCCTGTAGGCTGACACGAGACATCGGTTATCAAACAAGCGGGGAGAGCGATTTACCCAGGTTCGGGGCCCTCGATGAGGTAAAACCCTTACGTCCTGCCTGTCTGATCTTGATTATGAAAATATCGAGTTACAATGGGGTGCCGAAGGTTTCGGCTATGATCTCGCCGAGAGACTAAGTTCTGCAGGGACCTAGCTCTAGACTTGCGGTGGCTATGATTGCTAAGATTGTGTGTGTCATCGGCAGCCTCTCTCCTGGCCCTTATATTGGGAGCCAGGTATCGAGAGATCTGTCCGGGTACGAGTAGGTTACAAAGGGTCCTAGTTCTAAACTTTACTTGTATTCTTCATCTCTTTGTCTTGTTCTTCAAGGATTCTTTTTCAGCACCAACGTAGTGGCCCACCTTGCCATCGAGTTCCTTCGTGGGCCCCTGGTTGGGCCGCAAGAGGTAGTGCAATATTAGTTACCCAAAGGGTAATGCCCACATCAGTAGCCCCCGAGTGCTTGGCCGAAGATACTTCGGGCAGGGACTAATGCATGCCTTCTGTCGAATATTGTTCTTAGTCGACAGGTCTTGTCCTCCTTATAACAGCAGCGTCTTCTTTTATCGGGTGCGCGCCCAACGCTCCCGATGAGAGTAGCCTCCGAGTCTAGGTACGGATGCTGGCAACCGTGCGTAGACTCAAGTTGTACTACTTGAACATTTTTCTTTTGCCCAAGTTTCCTTCAACTTATTATGGTCATCCGATATTCCTCCTTTTATCGGGTCTTCATTTCTTCCAAGCAAGATTTAGTACGTAAGGGATATTGAGTAACGTGCCCTGTTTTTACCGGTTAACTACCAATGACAAAACAACATTACCCTACCCAGAATCAAGTCCCCGGGCATGATCCTGGGCCGCGCATAAACCTTCGAGTTCATAACTTTTATCGGGTGTGCACTCAATGCTCCTGATAGGAGTAGCCCCCGAGTCTGAGCGCGGATGCTTGCAACTGAGTGCAGACTTTAGCCCAAATCTCTTGAACCTTTCTTCAGACACTTTCCGATGTAATCTTTCTTGTAACGTTCTTCGAGTCCAAATTATATCGGTTGCGCGTCCAGCGCTCCCGATGGGAGTAGCCCCCGAGTCTAGGCGTGGATGCTTGCATACGTGTGTAGACTCAAGTTGAACCACTCGATAGTTTTAATTTCCTTCGGATGCTCCAAGCGTAATCGATACTTCTAATGACATCATTGGTGACATAGCAACTGTTGCGGTTTGATTTACATGACGTGACCTGATGGGCCCACCCTATTCTGCGCGGTCAATTTAGGAAATGACCAGTGCTTGTGCATTGACCGAGGCGCCCCCTCGATTTCCGCGCGTAGTGGGGGTAATGGGCCGCCGGTTTCGTTTCTCTTGCTTGGACACGTGTACGATCAGATCCTCGTCCACCTCCCCACGATTGCTGGAGTTATGGCCACGATTCCCCAACAGTCCTCGCTATAAATAAAGGCCCTTTCACTATTTTCACTTTTTACGCCTCCGTACTGCTCATCTTCCTCCTCAATCTCTTCTCTCACCACTGTTCCTTCTTCCAAGAACTCGAGCATCATGGGCAAAAGGAAGGGAACCGCTGAACCAGGCGCTTCTTCTGGCGCTGGCAAGGTCTGCCACGATTGGCGCGCCTCCACCATCTCAGACCGTGATGTGAACAAGCTGCGCACGCTTGGCTTCATCTCATCATCTGACGATGACATTCGCCTCCCAGGTTCATCTTCTCGCCCAAGGCCTCCCAAGGGCTTAACTGTTATGTTTGTCGCCTTCTTATTTCGTGTGCTTTCGCTTCCTGCCCACGAATTCCTTCGCTCCCTTCTCTTTTTCTATGGGATTCAACTCTGGCAGCTGACCCCAAATTCCATCCTACATGTTTCCATTTTCGTCACCTTGTGTGAGGCGTTCCTTCGCATAGACCCTCATTGGGGCTTGTGGATGAAAATCTTCTATGTCAAACATCACAATGGCAATGACGGTCCTCCCGTTCTTGGCGGCGTCGGTTTTGTCGTTAGAAAAGAGGATGACTACCTCGACTTCCTGATGAAGGAATCAGTCCAGGGCTGGCGACAGAAATGGTTCTACCTACGAGACACTCCAGTAGCTAGACGGTGCTCCAACTTTCCCCTGTTTGAAGATGTCCTAGTGGCTACGCCGAAGAAATCATGGCGGAACACCTTGACTATCGAAGAAAATGCCACAACCGATCAACTGTTCGAAAAGGTCTTAGACCTACAGAATGCAGGGGGTCTGACGATGTGCGGTATTGAGGTGGTCTCGGTGTGTCTAAAATGTCGGGTGCAACCATTGATGTCGCGTCCTCATCAGCTGTGGTTTTTCGTCGGCAAGGATGATAAGTCGAGAGTTAGCTCAGTCGATCCGTCCGACGAGGAACTCCGTGACGAGATGCGGCGCCTTACTCGTTTCAGCCAGAAGGACGACATTGTCCTGACCTCGGCTCGCCCTCCATTTGATTTCAAACATCTTCCTGACGAGGTAATCTTCTCCGCACTTGTTGCAAATGTTGTTTTTATTTACTTATTCGAACTTTTAACAGTTTATTTTTCTGTCGGCAGGCCTCCTACACCCGAAAGTGGGGTAGAACTAGAGGATGACGAGGATGATTCTATGGAAACTGAAGATGCGCAGCACACTCTCGAGGATAGCAACATCCAGGAGGACGAAGCTCCCGAGGAAGATGCTCGCATTAGGGCTATGCGGCGTAGGAGGATCAACGAAGACTTGATGACAACGGCTGAATCAAGTCCTAGCGGACAAGATGATGGTGTCGATGAACCTGCATCGCCTCCTCCAGCTGCAAAGAGTTCGACATGCTTCTTTGCTATCGAAGATGACTTAGACGTGTGAGTCTCCGCTTTTCCCTTCGTAACCAGCTTCCTTTGAATCATGTAACGTTGTATTATTGTTTCCAAGCAGTTCTTACGATGATGATGAAGTCCCTCTCGCAAAGAGGGCCAAGTTAATTTCTGAAAGGACTGAGTATTTAAGGAGTCGAATCCTTCGCCTGCTGATCCAACGCCACCTTCAAGGACGACCGTGGCAAAGGTTCCTGTATCAAAGGTTAACCCTTCTGCCGGTGCTCCTGCTCCTCCAACTGCTCGTGATCACGTAAGTAAACCGCTAGCTCAATATTCCTTTATGATGTATTCTCGAATTTGGCTGAGATTCTTCGTCTTATTGTCTTACAGCCGATTTTTGCCACGGTTGACGCTGTGATAGATTTCGTTGACCAATTTACTCGCCTTGAGTCAGAATATGCTCAGCTTCGAAAGGCCATCAAAGTTTTGGCTGATCAAGTGTTGGAGGCTAACAAGCTTTCAGCCTATGCTCAGAATGAAAACACCTTGCTGAAAGATGAGCTAAAGAAGCTGAAGAAGAAAATGAAGGATGAGGAAGAGGCCATACGCGAGGCTGCCATTGCAGCCGATGAAAAAGAAGGCACTCTCCGCGAATCGATCACGAACTTGTTGAGTAAGTTCCTTTTTGCATGGTATCTTTCCAATACTATCTTCTGGATTGCTTATTCGTGTCTTTCCAGATGTTGCCGATATGCCTATCAATCGTGCTCGCAAGCTTCGGGAGGATTCAATGTCTGACGCCCTTTCGCTTTCTACTGACTCCAATGTCCAAGTCCTTGGCCTCTTGCAAAAAACCAAGGGGGCTCTGTCGAGGTTATTCTCGATGATATTCCCGAAGGTGATCCAAAAGAAGACCCTTGGCGAAATGGCGGACACTTTCTTCATCGACTCTTCTGAGGCTATAGAGGTACTTAAGCGACGCTCCCGTCTATTTGGGGCGGTTCTTACTTTCCAACTGCTAATGGGGCACGGGCTGAGTTCAGATTTGGAAAAGTTATCTAAGGCACTGCCCGTAGATGACAACAATTGCCTAGTCAGTCTTGAGCCTTTCAAACAGTCGGCAGTGATCTGTGCTAGCCAGCTTCTCAAGCTAGTCGATGAAGAGAAGACCAAAGCTGCCCCTAAGGCTGTACCTGATTCATCATCGTCTCAACCTTGAAATATCTCTTGCCCCATTATTGTGATTAAACATGATGTAGTTTAGTCTAGCTTTGCTTTGTACTGGCTCTGTAATATATGTGCTCCCGATGGGAGTTTTTATTCATGCTCTTCTGAGTTGGAAAAATTGTGCTGCAGATTCCTTCAACCTCTTCTCGTGCCGACTCTTCTTTGAATCCTTCGGCTGTCGATGAATCTGAACTTGTTCGTTGTTTGCGTGATCAGATTTCTCGATTGAACGAAGACATAACCAATCTCCACGCTATGGCAGCATTGGTGAAAAGGAAGAGCGAGATTGCTACTGCAATCGAGCAGCATGCTCTAGATCGCCTCTGTGCCTCTACCGAAAGTTTAAGCTGTGAGTACCTGAACCCCTTCCAATTTCCATCGTTTTACTTGCTAAGTAATCTTCTGCTGACTATTTTTTGCATTTCAACAGTCATGTCTTTCGATGAATCAGAAGAGAACAAGTGAATTTACGAAAAGATCGAAGCAATGACCTATGTCTCTCACCCGAAACATGAATTGTGGCCAAATCGACCAAAAGCTGTAGCCGTGGCTAAATTTGAGAATCGGGTGGAGAAGGTGCATTTGATGGGGTTCGTAGCATAGAAAACAAAAATTTCCTACCGCAAAGACGAATAAATCCAAGATCTAATCTATGGAACACCCAAGATCTAATCTACAAGATCGAAGCAACGAGATGGAGATGAGACTAACCCTCGAAGATTCCAAAGCCTACGAGATTAATCTCGTTGTTGGTGTAGACGATCGTCCCCGGTGCTGCAATCCGGCAGCACTTCCGTACTCGGTCGCGCGTACGGTGTCGATGAAGCTCCTTCCTCTCCCGTTCCAGCGGGCAGCGGAGGTGTGGTAGATCTCCTCCAAAATCCAGCAGCACGACAGCGTGGTGGTGGAGGTGGAAGTGGAGGAAGAAAAACTGCAGGGCTTCGCCTAAGCCGGAGCAGTGTATGGTGGAGGGAGAGGCGGCCAGAGGAGGAGGAAATGGATGGGGGGTGTGGCCGGCCACCCCTCCCCTCTTTATATAGGGGTCCAACCGGCCAAGGTGGCCCCCCTTCCCATCTAGGTTTGGGGGGGGCGGGGGGGGCGGCGGCCAAGAGGGGGGAGAGGGCTTTCCCCTCCCCCAAGTTGATCCCCCCCTAGGAAACCCTAGGGGGTTGGCCGGCCTGGGCCTTGGGGCCATGTGCCCCTGGCCCATTAGGCCAGGGAGAATCCCCTCGGCCCATGCTAGGCCTCCTAGGTCGTGGGCCCCATGGTGGACCCCTCTGGAACCTTCTAGAACCTTCCAGTCAACCACCGGAAAAATCCCGAACATTTCCGAAACCCAGAAATCAACTTCCCTTATATGAATCTTATTCTCCGGACTATTCCGGACCTCCTCGTGACATCCTGGATCACATCCGAGACTCCGAACAAACTTCGTCTCCATACCATATTCAAATCTACTTATGCGACATCGAACCTTAAGCGCGTCACCCTACGGTTCGCGAACTATGCAGACATGGTCGAGACTCCTCTCCGAGCAATAACCAATAGCGGGATCTGGAGATCCATAATGGCTCCCACATATTCAGCAATGACTTAGTGATCGATTAAACCATTTACATACGATGTCAATTCCCTTTGTCACACGATATTTTACTTATCCGAGGTTTGATCATCGGTATCTCCATACCTTGTTCAACCTCGTTACTGACAAGTACTCTTTACTCGTACCGTGGTATGTCATCTCTTATGATCAAATCATATGCTTGCAAGCTAAACAGATGACATTCCACCGAGAGGGCCCAGAGTATATCTATCCGTCATCAGGATGGACAAATCCCACTATTGATCCATATGACTCAACTCACACTTTCCAAATACTTAATCCCATCTTTATAACCACCCATTTACGCAATGGCGTTTGATGTAATCAAAGTACCCTTCCGGTGTAAATGATTTGCATGATCTCATGGTCGAAGGACTAAGACAACTATGTATTGAAAGCTTATAGCAAATTGAACTTAATGACTTGATCTTATGCTACGCTCATTTGGGTGTGTGTCCATTATATCATTTAACTAATGACATAACCTTGTTATTAATAACATCCAATGTTCATGATCACGAAACCATGATCACCCATTAATCAACAAGCTAGTTATACAAGAGGCTTACTAGGGACTCCTTGTTGTTTACATAACACACATGTATCAATGTTTCGGTTAATACAATTATAGCATGGTATGCAAACATTTATCATAAACACAAAGATATTATAATAACCACTTTATTATTGCCTCTTGGGCATATCTCCAACAGTCTCCCACTTGCACTAGAGTCAATAATCTAGATTACATTGTAAGGTACCTAACACCCATAGCATTCTGGTGTTGGTCATGCTTTGCCCTAGGGAGAGCTTTAGTCAACGGATCTGCAACATTCAGATCTGTGTGTACTTTGCAAATCTCTACTTCACCATCTTCGATGTACTCGCGAATCGAATGAAAACGTAGTTTGATATGCTTCAGCTTCTTGGGTGACCTTGGTTCCTTTGCATTGGCGATGGCACCCGTGTTG
Source organism: Lolium perenne (assembly GCF_019359855.2). NCBI lineage: Eukaryota > Viridiplantae > Streptophyta > Magnoliopsida > Poales > Poaceae > Lolium > Lolium perenne. The sequence goes on from NC_067246.2 coordinate 350,123,094, forward strand.
TCACAATAAATGACTAACGGGTCCAATGCATGTCGTGGTATCGTCACGGCATATGCCATAGGGTGGCTAACGAAGGTGGTTCCTGAGAGATCTCACGGCGGTATCCGGATGCGGGTATGGGGACGAGCGACACGGCGACGTACCCAGGTTCGAGGCCCTCCGATGGAGGTAACACCTCTACTCCTGCTAGAGTGTACATGATGATCACACAATACAAGGTTGCTCCTTGAGCTGTGTCCGGCTGCTCCTGGGAGGCTAAGGAAGACAAGATGTCTCTCACAGGGCAGCGCTAAGGGTGGAAGTGAGGTGAGAATGATCGATCCCCTGCACGAGAGGGGGTAGTGCGGCTTATATAAGCACCGGTACTTTACATATAAGACCCTATAGTCTACTGGCTGGCTTGGCCGGCTCCGGCTTCCGCTCCTTCCCGAGGCAGTGATGTCAGGAGCCGTTGAGGCCTCATGGCCTGTCCCATCCGGCTGCCAAGGTCAGCGGTATGGAGAGGAGGTGTCCCTGTCGCCATCAGCCACTGTAGCCAGTACGGATCGACGTGGACCATGATGGTCTGTCCGGCGCGTGGCACTATTGCTCGACAGTGCCCCGCGCTTTACGGAAGATGAAGTTAGCGTGGACTTTGGGAACCCGGATCACTAACCCGATTCCTTCTAGTGCAAGACTCGCCAGCCTCGAGTCGGTCTGAGGTACAAACCCCCAGTCGGATATGGCTTGTAGAAGCCGGCCCAGCTACAGCATTGGCGGCCGTAGCCAGGCCGACTAGGACCTAGAGCCAGCCGGCTTCCGGACCAGCCGGCCACGGCGCCAGCCGGCTGCTCCTCAGCCGGCCTTTGCCGCGTGCCGGCCAGTGGCCAGCCGGCTGCTCCGCGTCCATTGCCCTACCCGGGGTCTTCCCCCCGACATTAGCCCCCGAAGCTGGCAAGGTCCTGCATTTAGAAGGACCTAGGCAGGTTTTCCTGGCTTTTGATCTCTTGAATATACTTGGCGGCACTCGGAGGGGCCGACTGAGAATTTCCATTCAGCCGGCTGCGCCCTCTTCCGGCTCGTCTCGGCCGGCTGCTCCTAGCCGGCCACTATTTACACTTATGCAGCTTCTGCTTTCTCACAAGTTTTGGCGATGTCTCCGCCTTGCTGGGCAAATTTTGGGCCGAGGTGAACTTAACGTCCGGCTCCGGCTTGCGGCGCGCCGGAGTCTCTGCCGCCTCGGGTCCTGCACCCGACTTGACCGGTCTGACGTCAGGGCTCTGCCGCCGGTTCGTCTGGTCACATCAATGAATCCTCCGGATCCAGTGCGGTTGTGGGCGACGTGGTGTGGCAGTTTCTGGTAACCGCAGCGATCGTGGGGGGAGTTATGGCACAGAAGATCCGGGCGACGTGGCCACGTCCGCCACTTGGAGGCCAACCGTCCACCCCGGGCGGCTATAAATGCCTCGCGGGGGGGAATCGAGGCGGCACTCCCCGCACTTCATCTTCTTCCTCGCGCCCGCGCTCCGCTCCGCTCCGCTCCGCTCGAGCTCCTCGCTGCTCTTCCTCGCATTCTTGCTGTTCCGGCGGAACCTTCTCACTGGCGAACTCCGGCGAGCACATCTCCGTCAAGCCGCCGCCGCCACTTCGTCGAGCCGGCGCCACGGGGCCCCGCTTTTCAACCGTGCGCCCTTCGCCGCCACCGTCGCCGCCGCCCTCGCGAGGTTCCTCTTCCCCATTTCGCCTCTCGTGGTCCTCTTCTTCCTCTTCTTCGTCAATGGCCTCCGCCAGCGGATCTTGGAGAGGATCGTACATGAGGGACGATGACATCGAGCTCTTGGTGCGCCTCCGCCGGATCCCGTCGACGGTGGCCACGAGGGCGCCCGGCGCGGAGGTGGAGCCCAAGCCGGAGCCTGGCAAGCGCATCGTCTTCGGCGCGCACCTCGACCGTGGGTTGGGCCTGCCGGCGTCCAACTTCTTCCGCCACTTCCTCGACTATTTCGGCTTGCAGCCGCACCACTTGCCCGCCAACGCCTGCGTCCTCCTCAGCTGCTACGTGGCCTTCATGGAGGCGTATGCCGGCTTGTGGCCAGACATAGATTTCTGGAGCCGGCTCTTCTTCATCAAGGCGCAGACCACCGACGGCCACCTGCGGACCTGCGGCGCCGCCTCGATCTACTCTCGGCCGGGTACGCCCTTCCCCAAGATTCCAACCGTTGACTCGGTGAAGAATTGGCAGATGTCATTCTTCTACGTGCGCAACGAGGGCCAGCTCTTCGACCGGATCAATCTGCCGGAGTTCAACCCGGCTCCTCCAGTCGGCCGGATCAACTGGGGCTACAACGCTCGTACGACGGACCCGGACGCGGAGGTGAGCCAGCTCTGGGACTTCCTGGGGGCCGCCGTCGCGAACGGGCTGACCGCCGAGGACCTCCTCTGCACCATCGCCGAGCGCCGGGTGTTGCCTCTTCAGATGCGCACCCACAAGATCGGGCACATGTCCGGCCGGTTCGATCCGACCCGGACGTCCAAGGCGCCGCTCTCCAAGGCCCAGGTGGCCCGCCGGGTGAATAACATCACCAAGGCGAACATGCCGGACGAGTGGAACTACGGGCTGGCGCCCCACAACCGGGACTTGCCACCCGAGCTGGTAAGCTTGTCGTTTTGGCCGACTACCGGCTTGCGGCTGCACGGCCGACTTCTTTCTCTTTCTGCCGACTCCCGGCTCGCTGTTTGCTCATATCTTCTGTTTCTCTAGCTCTTCGACCGCCAGAACGTCAAGGATGGCGACCTGGCGACAAGGAGGTGGACGCCGGATCACGCCGATCCGGCTGACCAAGCCGGCGACCAGGCCGGCGACGACGACCTGCTGCAGGCGCCTGACTTAGGCGGCCAGGGGGAGCACAACCCGCTTCCTTCGCCAGAGCAGCAGGAGGACGACGAGCCGGCGACGTCCGCCACGGGGCCGATCCCTGCGGTGCCTCTGCGCGCGAGGCCGCCTAGCACCACGGCGACTTCGGCGCCCAAGGGGAAGAAGCGGGTCGGCGACCCCCGCTCCACCGTCGCCTTGGAGGCGAAGGCGAAGAAGCTCCGCCGGCAGCAGCCGAAGAAGGTTCCGGAGCAGGCCGAGTGAGCTCTCTTTTTCTCTTGTTTGATTCCTTTTCTTTCCTTACTCTTTATGCTTATCTTTTTCTTATTTGTTCGGCTAGGGCCCCCATCAAGTTCGCTCAGGGCGGTGGCTCCCGGCAGGTTCCGCGCGTTGTGTCGCCGCCTCCGTGGCAAAGGAGGGAGCAGACGCCACAGCCTTCGGCGCGCGCGCCTACACCGCCGCCGCCTGCGAGTACTCCGCCTCCCGCAGGGGCGCCTTCCTTCGCTGTGCCACTGGCTTCAGCGCCTGGCCGCGGCACGCGGGCCGAGCCGACGCGCCAGCCGACGCTGGACGACATGTTCCCGCGCCGTGCTCGTCTTCTGGACCCAGCTGCTGGGGCCGGCCGGGGCATGCCGCCTTCGACCGGAGCCGGAGCCAGCAGGGCTGCGCCACCTGCGACCGGGGCCGGAGCCGGGTCGAGCGTGGTGGTGTTGGTGGAGAGCCCGGAGGGGGCACCTCCAGCGCCGGAGATGGCTGCGCCGACTGGGCCAACTGCTTCGCCCGGAGCGCCGCCACCGCCGGAGCCGACAAGGGAGGAGCCGGCCAGGCGGGAGCCGGCAAGGGATGAGCCGGCGCGCATGGAGGACGCCGACTCGCGCGCGCTGGTGAGGACGGAAGCCCCGTCGGCGCCGTTGGGGAGCCTGCATGTGGCCAAGGGCGCCCGGCTGCTGCACGTGCCGTCCACCTCCGACTCCAGCCTTGGCTCGGCTGGCACTATGGAGCAAGCGTGGCTCAGCGCGGACTCCTACGAGGTGACCAGCCGGGAGGGGAACCCAGGCCAAGTGTCGGTGAAGATGTTCTTCTCCGGCTTGCAGGCCAGGGCTGCCGAGACCGCGGCCAACGTCGCTAAGGTGGAGGAAGCCAGCAAGGTAAGCGCTTCATCTGTTTTTCAATTTGGTTATTATCCTGGTAGCCTTCCGAGGCATGGGCCGACTGCTCGGAGCCGGTCCGGGTTTCGTCTAGTTGACTGATTTTCCTTCTCCTTAGGCTGTGGTGGAGCGGCGCACCAACTTGTACAACCGCGCTGTGACCCACTACCACAAGGCCAAGCTTGACCGGGCCGACTTGGCTCGCGAGCTGGAGGCCGTCAAGGGTAAGGTCTTTCTCCTTCCGCCTTGATGTCTTCTTTCTTTAGTCTTGGTTGGCTGACGCTTCTTTTTGGCTGCCTTGCAGCTGAAGCCGCCAAGGTCCCGCAGCTGGAGGCGGATCTTCGGGCTGCTCGCGCTCAGTGCACCGAGAGCGAGGAGGCGGGCCGATCTGCTGCCGCCAAGCTCAATGTGGCTGAGCGGGAGCTGGTGCGGCTGCGCCGGCTTGAGGAGAACCACCTCAAGGAACTTGCCCTCCTCAGGACGGCTGAGAAGGAGAAGGTGGAGGACCTGAGCAAGCGGCTGACTGAGGTCGAGAAGCAGCGGCTTTCGCTTCAGGAGGAGGTGACCGCCAAGTCGGCGGAGCTATCGGCCACCGCCAAGCGCTGGGTGGAGGAGATTGGCGCGCTCGACCGTGGCTTGTCGGGTGAGTGCATGTTCTCTTTCTTCCTTTCCCTTTGCCAGCTTTCGGCTGTCGGCTGCCGGCTTAGGTTGGCAGCCGGCAGCAGAAACTCTGATTTTTCGCTATCTCCATCTTCGGGCTGGGGGCAGTCGGTTCTTCCCGGCTGCCGCCAGGCTTTTCCTTTTATCCTTCGAAATCTCCATCTTCGGGCTGGGGGCAGTCGACTCGTGCCGGCTGCCGCCAGTCTTACTTTAGAGCTTCGGAATCTCCATCTTCGGGCTGGGGGCAGTCGGTTCTTGCCGGCTGCCGCCAGGCTTTTCCTTTTATCCATCGAAATCTCCATCTTCGGGCTGGGGGCAGTCGGCTCGTGCCGGCTGCCGCCAGTCTTACTTTAGAGCTTCGGAATCTCCATCTTCGGGCTGGGGGCAGTCGGCTCTTGTCGGCTGCCGCCAGGCCTACTTTAGGACTTCGAAAATTTGCATTTTTCAGCTTATTTCGGCTTTGACGATTTCTGACGTGATTCTTCTTTGCAACGGCCTTCCCGGAGGTGCAGGATGCGGCGTTAGCGGCTGTTGGCGTTGCGCGCGTGGCTAGGAGGCGGGCGACTGGCGAGGGCAGCTCGGAGTATTTCACCATGGAGGATTACATGGCATCCATGGCCGCCCGCGTCGAGCCCATCACCAAGCTTGGCTGGGAGCTCCGGAAGGCGGCTGAGGAGCTGGTCCAGATGCTGTGGCCCGCGGAGGCGGTGCCGCAAGATCTCTCCAACCTCATCTCCTGGCTGGAGCGGGCGCCGGATCGCTTCCTCGACTGGAAGGAGTCTGCCACATGGTGCTGTCCTTCGTCCTCTCCTGGTACAACGAGGTGGACCTTGGGCAGCTCGAGTACCGGCGAGCCGGCGTGGAGGACAAGCTTCCGGCCGAATACAAGACTGCCCGGCTTGCCCGAGCCAGCGCCATCGCCGACTTCGTCGACAAGGGCCTCTTCGTGGCGGACCCGAACCCGCCGTCTGACGGCGAGGATGAGGAGATGGAAGACGAGGAGGCGGAAGATGCGCCTGGGGACGAGCCGGCAGCTGGCTCCGCTGATGCTCCTCCGGCTGGTCCTCCTCCAGCCGGTGCTTAGTTTACCTGTCTCTTAGTTGTTGCTTTTGCCAAGACAATTTGTTAAATCCCCGGGATGCCGGGTGCATATGTATGAACATTATCGTCCTTTTATTATGTCACATTTTAATGTGTTTGTTAATCATTTGTGTGCCGGCTTGCTTTCTTTCAACTTGTTCGCTTTTTCCCATCCGCCCCACTCTTTGGCTTTGCTCTTGCCGGTCGTACGTCCGACTTGCGATCCGTCGCCGGATCAAGAGCGGGCCGCTGGGTGAGGCCGATAGTATTTTAGTCGAACGAGCCGAGTTCGGCAATCCAGCACTTTTGTGAAAAGTTGCAAGTCAATTCGCTTTCACTCTTTCCTTTAGTCGTCTTTCGCGTGCCGGCTCCCTAGGCCCTACTCCCGCCAGCCGGACAGCCGGGTTGCGGTCTGTAGCTAGATCGGAAGCCGGCTGTCGGAAACCGGATCACGTTACTGAGCCGGCCGCGTGAGAGGGTTTAAGCCAATTGGCAGAACAAAGTAGAGTACGCGAAAAACTTGTCGGAAACGGCGCTCTTGGCGCATGCTTTTTCATAGCTTACAAAAGGGATACAAGGGAGACATACATTCCTGCTCTCAAGTGTAAAATGGGCGGAGCAAGTTGACATTACAGGGATGTTTAGTCTCCTCATCAGCCTTGTCCGGCTTGTTTTCTCTAGCCTCTTGGGCGTCTATGAGATAGTAGGAGTCGTTGCCTACTGCCTTGCTCACGATGAAGGGACCCTCCCATGGGGATGATAGTTTATGCTGTCCGGCTGTCCGTTGGATCAGCCGGAGCACTAGGTCTCCTTCTCGGAATGCTAAGGGCTGGACCTTCCGGCTGTGATAGCGTCGGAGGCTCTGCTGATAGATAGTAGATCTGGACGCAGCCAGCAGCCGGGCTTCTTCGACCAAGTCGACTCCATCTTCGCGAGCTTCTTTGGCTTCGGCTTCTGTGTAGAGCTTGATCCTTGGCGTGTCGTGCTCGATATCAGTCGGCAGGACGGCTTCGGCCCCGTATACGAGGAAGAATGGTGTGAAGCCGACTGAGCGGTTTGTCGTTGTGCGCAGGCTCCACAGCACATTGGGCAGCTCTTCAATCCAGCAGCCGGCTGCTCGCTCGAGCGGCTCCACCAGCCGGGGCCGGATGCCGGCTAGGACCAAGCCGTTAGCCTTCTCCACTTGTCCGTTAGACTCCGGGTGCGCCACAGAGGCTAGGGCCATCCGGATCCCCATTTCCCCGCAATAGCGAGAGAAGATGCCTTGGGAGAAGTTGCTGCCGTTATCGGTGATGATGCTATGGGGGTAGCCGAACCTCACGATGATTTCCTTGAGGAATGTGACGGATGTGGAGCCGTCCAGCTTCTTGATTGGCTTGGCTTCGATCCACTTAGTGAATTTGTCAATCATCACCAAGAGATGAGTCATGCCGCCTCGCGCTGTTCTGAACGGGCCCACCATGTCCCAGCCCCATACAGCAAACGGCCATGTGATGGGGATGGTTTTCAAGGCGGAAGCCGGCTGGTGTCTCTTCTTTGCGAAGCGCTGACAGCCGTTGCACTTCTTCACCAACTCTTCTGCGTCTTTGAGCGCAGTCGGCCAGTAAAAACCGTGCCGGAAAGCTTTGGCCACTATGGCTCTGGATGAGGCGTGATGTCCGCACTCTCCTTGATGGATTTCCCGCAGGAGTTCAATCCCTTCAGTCGGCTCGACGCACCGCTGGAACACCCCACTTACGCTGCGTTTGTACAGCTGGTGGTTGATGATTGTATAGGCCTTGGCCCTTCTCTCAATCTGCCTGGCCTGGACTCTATCATCAGGCAGCACACCGTCGGTGAGGTAGGAGAGGAATTCTTGTGACCATGAAGTTACGCATCTTATCTCGAATACGCTAACCAACAAGGCCTCCTGCGTGGGAGCTTCCGGATTCGACTGCATGGTCACCGGGTTCGGCTTGCTAGCCGGCGGGTTCGGCTTGCTAGCCCCCGAGTTTGGCGATGAAGCCCCCGGGTTGGACTGAGAAGTCCCTGGGTTCGGCATGGTAGCCGGCGGGTTTGGCTTGTTAGCCCCCGACTTGGGCGATGAAGCCCCCGGGTTCGGCTGAGCAGCCCCCGGGTCAGCCGGCACGAATATTGAATCCGAGTCCGGTGATGGTGTGATGGACGGCTTCTTGAGAACCGCCAGGGTGACACCCGGCGGAATGGCTTGCCGGGTTGAGCCAATCTTGGACAAAGCGTCAGCCGCCTCGTTGTTTGCTCGTGGCACATGGTGGAATTCGCAGCCGTCGAAGAAGCCGGATAGCTGCTGGACGTGGAAGCGGTACGAGGCCATGTTGGCGTCCTTCGCATCCCAGTCGCCAGATGCTTGTTGTATAACCAGGTCGGAGTCGCTGAAGCAGAGTATGCGGCGCACGCCAATCTCCTTGGCCAGCTTCAGCCCATGAATGAGCGCTTCATACTCCGCCACATTGTTGGATGCGGCGAAGTGGATCTGTAGGACGTAGTCCAGCCGGTCTCCCTTGGGATAGGTGATGACGATGCCGGCTCCCAAGCCGTTGCGCATCTTCGAGCCGTCAAAGTGCATCTTCCAATGTGTGGAATCCGGCACAGGCGGCAGGTACTGCATCTCGGCCCAGTCGACGAAGAAGTCCGCGAGGATCTGCGACTTGATGGCTGTGCGCGGCTCGTAGAGGATGGTGTGGGCGGCTAGCTCTAGAGCCCACTTGGCAACCCGGCCATTGGCGTCCTTGCTGCTAATGATTTCCGCCAAGGGCGCAGTGGCAACCACCTTGATGGGGTGCTCTTGGAAGTAATGCTTGAGCTTCTTGGCCGCCATGTACACGCCGTAGGTGACCTTCTGGTAGTGGGGGTAGTTTTGCTTCGACTGGGAGAGCACTTCGCTGAGATAGTAGACTGGGCGCTGAACCAGCTGCTCCCTGCCGGCTTCTTTGCGCTCCACCACCAGGACAACGCTAACCACTCGGTTGGTGGCTGCGATGTACAACAGCATCGGCTCCATTGAAGCCGGTGTTGCGAGGATTGGCGCGGTTGAGAGTACGCGCTTCAAGTCACGGAAGGCTTCGTCCGCCTGCAGTGACCAGACGAACTTGTCCGCCTTCTTCATCAATTGGTACAGGGGCAGTGCCTTCTCCCCCAGCCGGCTGACGAAGCGGCTCAAGGAGGCCAGGCAGCCAGCGAACTTCTGGACGTCCTTGAGGCACTGCGGCAGTTCCATCTTCTCCAGGGCACTGATCTTCTCCGGGTTGGCTTCGATCCCTCGCTGAGAGACGAGGTAGCCAAGGAGCTGGCTAGACGGCATGCCGAATGTGCACTTGGCCGGGTTGAGCTTCATCCGGAATCTTCTCAGATTGGTGAAGGTTTCTCTCAGGTCATCAAGGAGGGTAGTCGTCTCCTTGGTCTTTACAATGACATCATCCACATATGCGTGAACGTTTCTGCCGATTTGATCCTGCAAGCATTTTTGCATGCACCTTTGGTAGGTGGCGCCTGCATTTTTCAAGCCGAACGGCATAGTCGTGTAGCAATAAGCCCCATACGGGGTAATGAACGAAGTCTTTATTTGATCATACGGATTCAAAGGAATCTGGTGGTAGCCTGAATAGGCATCTAGAAAAGACAACAGTTCATAGCCGGCAGTCGAGTCTATGACTTGATCTATGCGCGGCAGGGGGAAGGGGTCCTTCGGGCACGCCTTGTTCAGGCTGGTGTAGTCGATACACATGCGCCAGGAGCCGTTCTTCTTCAAAACCAGGACCGGGTTCGCCAACCAGTCCGGGTGCAGCACTTCCATGATGAAGCCGGCTGCCAACAGCCGGGCGATTTCTTCACCGATGGCCTTCCTTCTTTCTTCGGCGAAGCGCCTGAGAGGCTGCTTCACCGGCTTGGCTTCAGGCCGGACGTGGAGGTGGTGCTCAGCCAACTCCCTCGGCACACCCGGCATGTCTCTTGGAGTCCATGCGAAGATGTCCCGATTCTCACGGAGGAAGCTGGTGAGCTCGCTTTCCTATTTCCTGCTCAAGCCGGCACCGATGGTGACGTACTTGTCCGGCTGCGCCGGGTCCAGCAGGATCTTCTTGGTGTTGTCGGCCGGCTGGAAGTGAGTCGTCCCAGCCGGGTTGCCTGCAGCCGGCATGTCTGTCCGCGCGGCCTTGGCGAGGGCGACGATGTCGTGGATGAGCTGCTTCTCGGTGGCGATGACCAGCGTCTGGGCCATCTTGGAGCTCTGCGTGGCGCAGTCCATGGAGCGGCGATAGTCGCCGGCTATGGTGATGACCCCCTTGGGGCCAGGCAGCTTCATCTTCAGGTACCCATAGTGGGGCACCGCCATGAACTTGGTCAGGGCCGGCCTGCCCAGGAGCGCGTGGTAGGGACTCACGAGGTCCACCACCTCGAACTCGATCTTCTCGGTGCGGAAGTGATCCGGCTTCCCGAACATCACCTCCAGCGTGATCCGGCCAATCGGCTGGCAGCAGTGGCCCGGCACGATGCCATGGAAAACGGTGGGGGTGGGACGCAGCTCGGCTTCCTGGATGCCTAGCTTGCGGGCGGTGTCGCGGTAGAGGATGTTGATGCTGCTGCCGCCGTCGATGAGGACGCGCGAAAAACGCACACTGCCGAGTCGTGCCAATGGTGGGGTCGAGGACCATGGCGTAGCTGCCCGGCTTCGGTAGGACAGCCGGTGTGTCGCGGCGATCAAAAGTGATGGCCTGCTCTGACCAGTTTAGGTACTGGGGGACCGGCGGTATGACCGCGTTGACCTCGAGGGAACGGCTCTGCTGGCTCGTCTTGTCCTCGGGCTCGGAGGTGAAGATGATGTAGGTAGCATCTTCGGCCAGATATCGGCCATGGTGCACTTGGTTAGCCTCGTGGTGCTCGAGGTTGGCGTTCTCCGCGCCGGCTGCGCCACCCGGCCCGCCGGCTGGAGGGGGCGGGGGTGGAGGCGGGAGAGGTTCACCGCTTGTCAGCCGCTTCATGAAGTGGCAGTCGCGGGTGGTGTGGTTGGGGGGGTTCTTGCCGCTGTGGTACTTGCACGGCGAGTCGAGCATCTGCTCGAAGGTGTACTTCGGCTTCCATTGCCGGTCTTGCTTCTGGCGGCGGCTGCCGCCTGCCGCGTTGTCTGCCACGGCGGCCACGTGGGCGGAGCCGTACCGGCGGTCCGGCTGGTCGCTGTGACGCTTGCCGCGGTAGTTGTCCCGCCGACTAACATGAGAGGCGCCGTCTGCCGGCTTGTGCTCAGCCGACTTGTGGTGGTCCCGCCTGGAGGGAGCCGGCGCTGGTTCAGCCGTCACCTTGCCGGCTTCTTCAGCCAGCGCGTATTTGTCGGCAATGGCCATGAGGGCGGCCATGGACTTGGGCTCGCTGCGGCGCAGCTTGTGCCACAGCATGGTGTTGGGCCGGCAGCCGCCCATGAAGAAGCTGATGGCCTAGATCTCGTGCACACCCTCGCAGGAGTTGCGCATCTCGCACCAGCACGTCAGGTACGCGCGATCCGTCTCGTCCGGGCCCTGCTTGCACATCTCGAGCTGCTGGGGGCGGCCCGGCCGGCGATAGGTGCCGGTGAAGTTTCTGATGAAGGCCTCCTCGAAATCAAGCCAGCCGTTGATGCTGCCGGCTGGCAGGTTGTTGAGCCAGGTGCGGGCGGAGCCGACCAGCATCAGGGGGGAGTAGCGCACCGCCCAGCGCTTGTTGCCTCTGGAGATGCCGACTGCGGTGGAGTAGTCCTGCAGCCAGTCCTCCGGCTTGGCGGTGCCGTCGTACTTGGTGTGTCGCGGGGGAGCTGGAAGCCGTCGAGCATAGGCTCGTTGGCGATGCGGGGCCCGAAGCACTTGGGGCAAGCCGGCGCCTCTTCTTCCGCGATGCGGGATTCGACCAGCCGATCAAGGCGGTTTCTGGCGTCGGTGGGCTCGATGCGGGGGCCCAGCCGGGAACGTGCCGGTTGGCGAGTGCCGGCTCGCTCGGGAGCCGGCCTGTGCTGGCGCCTTGGCGCCGCCAGCTCGGAGTCATGCTCCTCGTTCCGGTTTGGTGGTGGGCGGCTGCGGCCGCTGTGGCCGCTGTCCAGCCGGCTTGTCCGGCATGAACCTGCGTGGGTGGCGCGGGAGTCTCTGCGTCGGCTTGGTGCGGGCGAGGCGGACTCGGCCGTGTCTCTGTGGGGGTCCTTGCTGGTGCCTGCAGCAGCGCGGACGGGAGGAGCTTTCGTAGCACCATACCTGGGGTCCTTGGTCTGCTCAGCTGCAGCCAGGCACAGTTCAGCTACGCGCTGCGTCTGGCGGCGCAGCTCTTCTCCTTCGAGGAGGGCCAGCTCCTTTGCAGCGGCTTCAGCTGCGAGGATGTTCTTGTCGGGGGTGTTGTAGACGGGCAGCTCTGTGGACGGAGTCGGCGCTTCTGCGCCGTCGTGCTCGATCTCGGCGCCTAGGCCGCCTCCGCGCTTGCGGATCAAGCCGGCTCGGCTGGGGTTGTTGCCGCCTGGCGTGAAGCCATGGGCGTGCTCGTACTCGCACTGGGTGATGGCCAGCTGGCGCTTGGCTGCAGCCAGCTCGTCGGCCTGCTGGAGGAGGAGCAGGCGATGTGCCTCCAGGTCCGCCTCGATGGTGCCGGCGTCGCCGCCTGCGGTGAGCGGAGAGCTCAACTTCGTCCGGACTTCGTCCAGCCGGGATGGAGGTGGGGGCGCCTTTGTGCCCGAGCCGGAGGCGTTGGGGTCGACGTTGCGCTCCAGGTTGGGGCCACGGGTGCGCGGGTTCTTGGTGGCGAGCTCCTCGCCAGCCATCATGACTTGCACGACGGCGGGGCTGGCGGGAGCGCCGCTGCCGGCTCGCGGAAGAGGGCTTGCGCAGCGCAGCACCTGCCGCGGGTAGCGCGGCGGTGCGACGGTGGCGACGTAGATGTCGTGGCCGCCGAAGGAGATGACGCTGCCGCCGGCTGGGAAGGGCCGGTCGGCGAAGCAGCCAGCGTTGTCGCTGACGCAGTCGAGGGAGCCGAATCTCCAGATCAAGCCTGAAGCGACTCGCTCGCCGGTGGTGATGGTGAGGCCCGTCCGGATGAAGAAACCGGCCGAGGATGCTGAAGGCCCCACGGTGGGCGCCAAATGTCGTGGTATCGTCACGGCATATGCCATAGGGTGGCTAACGAAGGTGGTTCCTGAGAGATCTCACGGCGGTATACGGATGCGGGTATGGGGACGAGCGACACGGCGACGTACCCAGGTTCGAGGCCCTCCGATGGAGGTAACACCTCTACTCCTGCTAGAGTGTATATGATGATCACACAATACAAGGTTGCTCCTTGAGCTGTGTCCGGCTGCTCCTGGGAGGCTAAGGAAGACAAGATGTCTCTCTCACAGGGCAGTGCTAAGGGTGGAAGTGAGGTGAGAATGATCGATCCCCTGCACGAGAGGGGGTAGTGCGGCTTATATAGGCACCGGTACTTTACATATAAGACCCTATAGTCTACTGGCCGGCTTGGCCGGCTCCGGCTTCCGCTCCTTCCCGAGGCAGTGACGTCAGGAGCCGTTGAGGCCTCATGGCCTGTCCCATCCGGCTGCCAAGGTCAGCGGTATGGAGAGGAGGTGTCCCTGTCGCCATCAGCCACTGTAGCCAGTACGGATCGACGTGGACCATGATGGTCTGTCCGGCACGTGGCACTATTGCTCCACAGTGCCCCGCGCTTTACGGAAGATGAAGTCAGCGTGGACTTTGGGAACCCGGATCACTAACCCGGTTCCTTCTAGTGCAAGACTCGCCAGCCTCGAGTCGGTCTGAGGTACAAACCCCCAGTCGGATATGGCTTGTAGAAGCCGGCCCAGCTACAGCATTGGCGGCCGTAGCCAGGCCGACTAGGACCTAGAGCCAGCCGGCTTCCGGACCAGCCGGCCACGGCGCCAGCCGGCTGCTCCTCAGCCGGCCTTTGCCGCGAGCCGGCCAGTGGCCAGCCGGCTGCTCCGCGTCCATTGCCCTACCCGGGGTCTTCCCCCCGACAATACACTAGGAACCACACCAAGCTCAACAATGAACCTCTTCATCCATACCGCTTCCGATGAAGCTTCTGAAGCCGCTATATATTCAGATTCTGTTGAAGATTTCGCCACCGTGCACTGCTTGGAACTGCTCCAGCTTACTGCCGCATGATACGCGTACAGCACGCGACCGTTGGGAACCCCAAGAGGAAGGTGTGATGCATATAGCGGCAAGTTTCCCCTCAGTAAGAAACCAAGGTTTATCGAACCAGTAGGAGCCAAGAAGCACATTGAAGGTTGATGGCGGCGAAGTGTAGTGCGGCGCAACACCAGGGATTCCGGCGCCAACGTGGAACCTGCACAACACAACCAAAGTACTTTGTCCCAACGTAACAGTGAGGTTGTCAATCTCACCGGCTTGCTGTAACAAAGGATTAGAAGTATAGTGTGGATGATGATTGTTTGCAGAAAACAGTAGAACGAGTATTGCAGTAGATTGTATTCGATTAAAAGAATGGACCGGGGTCCACAGTTCACTAGAGGCGTCTCTCCCATAAGAATAAGTATGTTGGGTGAACAAATTACAGTTGGGCAATTGACAAATAAAGAGGGCATAACAATGCACATACATGATATGATGAGTATAGTGAGATTTAATTGGGCATTACGACAAAGTACATAGACCGCTATCTATAGGGATTCGTTGCATACAAAACAAAAAATTTGCTACCGCGAACACGCAATCCAAGCCAAGATGCAATCTAGAAGACGGTAGCAACGAGGGGATTATCGAGTCTCACCCTTGAAGAGATTCCAAAGCCTACAAGATGAGGCTCTTGTTGCTGCGGTAGACGTTCACTTGCCGCTTGCAAAAGCGCGTAGAAGATCTTGATCACGGCGCCACGAACGGGCAGCACCTCCGTACTCGGTCACACGTTCGGTTGTTGATGAAGACGACGTCCACCTCCCCGTTCCAGCGGGCAGCGGAAGTAGTAGCTCCTGTTGAATCCGACAGCACGACGGCGTGGTGTCGGTGGCGGTGGAGAATCCCGGCGGAGCTTCGCTAAGCGTGCGGGGAAGAAGGAGGAGTGGGGTGGCTAGGGTTTGGGGAGAGGGGGGCGCCGGCCATCTAGGTGGTGCGGCCACCTTGTGCTTGTTGGGGTGGCCGGCCCCCTCCCCTTGGCCCTCATTATATAGGTGGAACACCCAAGATTTGGTCTACAAGTCTTCGAATAAGACCCCAAACCAAAACCTTCCATATCACATGAAACCTACCCAAGCTAGGACTCCCACTAGAGGTGAGATTCCCACCCTTCCTCGGGAGGGGGTGGCCGGCCCCCTTAGGGGAGTCCACTTGGGACTCCTCCCCCTTAGGGTTGGCCGGCCATGGGAGGTGGAGTCCCTCCGAGACTCCGCCTTCCTTAGTGGTTTCTTCCGGACTTTTCTAGAACCTTCTAGAACCTTCCATAGAACCTTCCGGATCATTTTAAATCTTATAAAATGACTTCCTATATATGAATCTTATTCTCCGGACCATTCTGGGACTCCTCGTGATGTCCGGGATCTCATCCGGGACTCCGAACAAATATTCGAACTCCATTCCATATTCAAGTTCTACCATTTCAACATCCAACTTTAAGTGTGTCACCCTACGGTTCGCGAACTATGCGGACATGGTTGAGTACTCACTCCGACCAATAACCAATAGCGGGATCTGGAGATCCATAATGGCTCCCACATATTCAACGATGACTTTAGTGATCGAATGAACCATTCACATACGATACCAATTCCCTTTGTCACGCGATATTTTACTTGTCCGAGGTTTGATCATCGGTATCACTTCATACCTTGTTCAACCTCGTCTCCTGACAAGTACTCTTTACTCGTACCGTGGTATGTGGTCTCTTATGAACTTATTCATATGCTTGCAAGACATTAGACGACATTCCACCGAGAGGGCCCAGAGTATATCTATCCGTCATCGGGATGGACAAATCCCACTGTTGATCCATATGCCTCAACTCATACTTTCCGGATACTTAATCCCACCTTTATAACCACCCATTTACGCAGTGGCGTTTGGTGTAATCAAAGTACCTTTCCGGTATAAGTGATTTACATTATCTCATGGTCATAAGGACTAGGTAACTATGTATCGAAAGCTTATAGCAAATAACTCAATGACGTGATCTTATGCTACGCTTAATTGGGTGTGTCCATTACATCATTCATACAATGGTATAACCTTGTTATTAATAACATCCAATGTTCATGATTATGAAACTAATCATCCATTAATCAACAAGCTAGTTAAGAGGCATACTAGGGACTCTTTGTTGTTTACATATCACGCATGTACTAATGTTTCGGTTCATACAATTATAGCATGGTATATAAACATTTATCATAAACATAAAGATATATAATAACCACTTTTATTATTGCCTCTTGGGCATATCTCCTTCAGTCTCCCACTTGCACTAGAGTCAATAATCTAGATTACATTGTAATATACCTAACACCCATGGCATTCTGGTGTTGGTCATGCTTTGCCCTAGGGAGAGCTTTAGTCAACAGATCTGCTACATTCAGATCAGTGTGTACTTTGCAAATCTTTACTTCTCCATCTTCGATGTACTCGCGAATCGAGTGGTAACGCAGCTTGATATGCTTCAGCCTCTTGTGTGACCTTGGCTCTTGTGCATTGGCGATGGCACCCATGTTATCACAGTAGATGATTAATGGGTCCAATGCACTAGGAACCACACCGAGCTCTACAATGAACCTCTTCATCCATACCGCTTCTGATGAAGCCTCTGAAGTCGCTATGTACTCTGATTCTGTTGAAGACTTCGCCACTGTGCACTGCTTCGAGCTTGCCCAGCTTACTGCAGCACCATTCAATATAAACACGTACCCAGACTGTGACTTAGAGTCATCAGGATTAGTGTTTCAACTTGCATCGGTGTAACCGTTTACAACGAGCTCTTGGTCACCTCCATAACAACGAAACATATCCTTAGTTCTTTTCAAGTACTTCAGGATATTCTTGACCGCTGTCCAGTGTTCCATTCCTGGATCACTTTGATATCTGCTAGTCAAACTAACAGCATGTGCTATATCCGGTCTAGTACATAGCATGGCATACATGATAGATCCTACTGCCGAGGCATAGGGGATATTACTCATCCTTTCTCTTTCTTCTGCCGTAGCCGGTCCTTGAGTCTTACTCAAGACCTTGCCTGGTAACATAGGTAAGAACCCTTTCTTACTTTCGTCCATTCTAAACTTCTTTAGAATCTTGTCCAGGTATGTACTCTATGATAGCCCTATTAGGCGTCTTGATCTATCTCTATAAATCTTGATGCCTAATATATACGATGCTTCACCAAGGTCTTTCATTGAAGAACTATTATTCAAATAACCTTTTACACTGCTTAATAGTTCTATATCATTCCCGATCAATAATATGTCATCTACATATAATATCAGGAATGCTACAGAGCTCCCACTCACTTTCTTGTAAATACAGGCCTCTCCATGACACTGTATAAACCCGAAGTCTTTGATCACCTTATCAAAGCGTCGGTTCCAACTTCTTGATGCTTGCTTCAGTCCATAGATTGAACGCTGAAGTTTGCATACTTTGTCAGCATTTTTAGGATCAACAAAAACCTTTGGGTTGTACCATATACAACTCTTCCTCAATGTCTCCATTAAGGAACGCCGTTTTGACATACATCTGCCAAATCTCATAATCGAAAAATGCAGCTATTGCTAACAAAATCCTCACAGAGTTTAGCTTCGCTACAGGTGAGAAAGTCTCATCGTAGTCAACTCCCTGAATTTGTCGGAAACCCTTTGCGACAAGTCGAGCTTTATAGACAGTAATATTACCATCAGCATCTGTTTTTCTCTTGAAGATCCATTTATTCTCGATAGCCTTGCGGCTATCAGGTAAGTCTACCAAAGTCCATACTTTGTTATCATACATGGATCCCATTTCGGATTTCATGGCTTCTTGCCATTTGTTGGAATCTGGGCTCATCATCGCTTCTTCATACGTCGCAGGGTCCTCATCATTGTTGTCCACAATCATGACATTTAGACAAGGATCATACCAATCAGGAGTGTCACGTTCCCTTGTCGATCTGCGAGGTTCAGTAGTTTCCTCGTTCGAAGTTTCATGATCATTATCATTAGCTTCCTCTGTTGCCGGTGTAGGCGGTACAGGTACAACTTCCGGTACTGCGCTACTCTGATCAACGAGTATAGATTCATCAATCTCATCGAGTTCTACTTTTCTTCCAGTCACTTCTTTAGTGAGAAATTCTTTCTCAAGAAAGGTTCCGTTCTTAGCAACAAAGATTTTGCCTTCGGATTTGTGATAGAAAGTGTACCCTATAGTTTCCTTAGGGTATCCTATGAAGACGCATTTCTCCGCTTTGGGTTCTAGCTTGTCCGGTTGTAACTTCTTTACATAGGCTTCGCAACCCCAAACTTTAAGGAACGATAACTTAGGTTTCTTATTAAACCATAATTCATACGGTGTCGTTTCTATGGATTTTGATGGTGCTCTATTTAAAGTGAATGCGGCTGTCTCTAATGCATAACTCCAAAATGATAACGGCAAATCAGTAAGAGACATCATAGAACGAACCATATCTAAGAGAGTTCGATTACGACGTTCGGACACACCGTTTCGTTGTGGTGTTCCCGGCGGTGTCAATTGTGAAAGTATTCCGCATTTCTTTAAATGCATGCCAAACTCATAACTCAGATATTCACCTCCACGATCAGATCGTAGAAATTTAATCTTCTTGTTACGTTGATTTTCTAGTTCACTTTGGAATTTGTCGTCGTGGCGAACGAGCAGATGCCATGGGATGGCTTAAGTTGGGGCCGAATGGGCGCTAGAGGATTCGGGGGAGGGTTTGCGACTAGATGGGATGAACTTCCGGATGCTTTCCTCAAGAACTCAGCCAAAGGCCAGTATGCAAGAAGAGAGACAAGAGGAAGAACTCTTTACTAGATCGCTAGCTTCATTGATCTCAACATGGTTACAGGGTCTTGGATACAAGGTCTATCGTCTAATCTCCTCTGTTAACACGCGCCCGTATGAGGCAGTGCCCCCTCTCATTATATAGGGGAGAGGGTGGCTTACAGAGCAAGAAACCCTAATGGCATCTTTGACTGGACAAACTACTTTACAATGCTACTTTAATCATAGATGACGCCGGGGTCTTCTTTAATCAGGGACGCTGACGTCCTCCGGCTTCTTTCAGCGTCACCTCTCTCTTTGGCGCCAGGGCTCTGATTAAAGCCTCTTTGCTTAGCTCATCCTTGTCTTCTAGCTCTGAGGAGAATCTTTGACCAGTCCTGCCGACAGGCCCTTCTTTCCGGTATCTTCTTTATCCGGTTCCGGTATACCCCTCTTGGGGTTACTGATACGTCTCCAACGTATCGATAAATTTCTTATGTTCCATGCCACATTATTGATGTTATCTACATGTTTTATGCACACTTTATGTCATATTCGTGCATTTTCTGGAACTAACCTATTAACAAGATGCCGAAGTGCCAGTTGCTGTTTTCTGCTGTTTTTGGTTTCAGAAATCCTAGTAAGGAAATATTCTCGGAATTGGACGAAATCAACGCCCAGGGGCCTATTTTGCCACGAAGCTTCCAGAAGTCCGAAGACGAAACGAAGTGGGGCCACGGGGTGGCCAAACCCTAGGGCGGCGCGGCCCCCCTGGCCGCGCCGGCCTATGGTGTGGGGCCCCCGTGCCCCCTCCTGACTTGCCCTTCCGCCTACTTAAAGCCTCCGTGACGAAACCCCCAGTACCGAGAGCCACGATACGGAAAACCTGCCAGAGACGCCGCCGCCGCCGATCCCATCTCGGGGGATCCAGGAGATCGCCTCCGGCACCCTGCCGGAGAGGGGAATCATCTCCCGGAGGACTCTACGCCGCCATGGTCGCCTCCGGTGTGATGTGTGAGTAGTCTACCCCTGGACTATGGGTCCATAGCAGTAGCTAGATGGTTGTCTTCTCCCCATTGTGCTATCATTGTCGGATCTTGTGAGCTAGCTAACATGATCAAGATCATCTATCTGTAATTCTATATGTTGCGTTTGTTGGGATCCGATGAATAGAGAATACTTGTTATGTTGATTATCAAAGTTATATCTATGTGTTGTTTATGATCTTGCATGCTCTCCGTTACTAGTAGATGCTCTGGCCAAGTAGATGCTTGTAACTCCAAGAGGGAGTATTTATGCTCGATAGTGGGTTCATGCCTGCATTGACACCTGGGACAGTGACAGAAAGTTCTAAGGTTGTGTTGTGCTGTTGCCACTAGGGATAAAACATTGATGCTATGTCTAAGGATGTAGTTGTTGATTACATTACGCACCATACTTAATGCAATTGTCTGTTGCTTTGCAACTTAATACTGGAGGGGGTTCGGATGATAACCTGAAGGTGGACTTTTTAGGCATAGATGCAGTTGGATGGCGGTCTATGTACTTTGTCGTAATGCCCAATTAAATCTCACTATACTCATCATGATATGTATGTGCATGGTCATGCTCTCTTTATTTGTCAATTGCCCAACTGTAATTTGTTCACCCAACATGCTGTTTGTCTTATGGGAGAGACACCTCTAGTGAACTGTGGACCCCGGTCCAATTCTCTTTACTGAAATACAATCTACTGCAATACTTGTTCTACTATTTTCTGCAAACAATCATCTTCCACACAATACGGTTAATCCTTTGTTACAGCAAGCCGGTGAGATTGACAACCTCACTGTTTCGTTGGGACAAAGTACTTTGGTTGTGTTGTGCAGGTTCCACGTTGGCGCCGGAATCCCTGGTGTTGCGCCGCACTACATCCCGCCGCCATCAACCTTCAACGTGCTTCTTGGCTCCTCCTGGTTCGATAAACCTTGGTTTCTTTCTGAGGGAAAACTTGCTACTGTGCGCATCATACCTTCCTCTTGGGGTTCCCAACAAACGTGTGAGTTACACGCCATCAAGCTAAATTTCTGGCGCCGTTGCCGGGGAGATCAAGACACGCTGCAAGGGGAGTCTCCACTTCTCAATCTCTTTACTTTGTTTTTGTCTTGCTTAGTTTTATTTACTATTTTGTTTGCTGCACTAAATCAAAATACAAAAAAATTAGTTACTTGCATTTACTTTATCTAGTTTGCTTTATTTACTGTCTTGCACTCTATATTAAAAATACAAAAAAATTAGTTACTTTTGTTACCATGTCTAGCTCTGAACCTGTTACTTCTTCGCCTGAAGAATTAGTCTTCACTTTTAAACAAGGGGATGAGGAGAGTTTTAAGGATGCTTGGTCTAGAATTTTTACTTCTTATTGTAAAACAGAACCTCAAATGACTCTAAGTTTGCTCCTTAGTAATTTTTATTTTGGTCTTATGGTTCGCTATAGATATGCTTTGGATACTTTAGTGGGAGGAGATTTCCTTCATTGCAATGGGGATCAATCTTTTAATGCCATAAAGAAGTTGGTTGCATCACATGATTCAGCTAATAACTTTGATTCAGCCCTCACTAGCATATATAGTAGATTAAACAATCTCGAGATAAGTACATCTCGCTTGGATGATAACTATTGCCACGTTCGTAATCGTCTTGAACAAGTTTTAGTGAACTCTAAACTTTCGTTGTGGGATCCTACTGTTAAAATTGTTATCGGTGATCGAACTCTTCATGCCTACTGTGATATTATGTATGAATTTTGCCTTATGCCTGAAAGCATTTATAAATCTTTGAAACTTTGGGGAGTCGATGAAGGAGGAGAAGAAATAACTCTCATTGATAACTCTATTATAATTCCTAAGGGAATAGCCGCAGGTGTGCATACAACCATTCTTGGAAGAACAATATCCATTGATTATCTTGTTGTTGAAACAGGAAAAATCACACTCGGAAGGTCCCTGCTGAAACTATTGGGAGCAGTCATTGATGTGGGAGAAGGCACTCTGAAATTCACCTCTATACTGGGGGGAAATCATATATTTCCTAAACCAAAGGGAAAGAAAAAAAATAAGAAAGGTAAGGGTAAAGCCCAAGGTAAGGTCGATACACCACTCTCCGATAATACTTGATATACACTTTCTGCGCCTAGCTGAAAGGCGTTAAAGAAAAGCGCTTATGGGAGACAACCCATGTTTTTACCTACAGTACTTTGCTTTTATTTTGTGTCTTGGAAGTTGTTTACTACTGTAGCAACCTCTACTTATCTTAGTTTTGTGTTTTGTTGTGCCAAGTTAAGCCGTTGATAGAAAAGTAAGTACTAGATTTGGATTACTGCACAGTTCCAGATTTCTTTGCTGTCACGAATCTGGGTCCACCTCCCTGTAGGTAGCTCAGAAAATTAAGCCAA
Organism: Lolium perenne; assembly: GCF_019359855.2. Classification (NCBI taxonomy): domain Eukaryota; kingdom Viridiplantae; phylum Streptophyta; class Magnoliopsida; order Poales; family Poaceae; genus Lolium; species Lolium perenne. The sequence continues at coordinate 350,145,216 of NC_067246.2, forward strand.
TTTACGTGCATGATCCTCAGATATGTACGCAACTTTCATTCAATTTGAGCATTTTCATTTGAGCAAGTCTGGTGCCATTTTAAAATTCGTCAATACAAACTGTTCTGTTTTGACAGATTCTGCCTTTTATTTCGCATTGCCTCTTTTGCTATGTTGGATGAATTTCTTTGATCCATTAATGTCCAGTAGCATTATGCAATGTCCAGAAGTGTTAAGAATGATTGTGTCACCTCTGAATATGTTAATTTTTATTGTGCACTAACCCTCTAATAAGTTGTTTCGAGTTTGGTGTGGAGGAAGTTTTCAAGGATCAAGAGAGGAGTATGATGCAACATGATCAAGGAGAGTGAAAGCTCTAAGCTTGGGGATGCCCCGGTGGTTCACCCCTGCATATATTAAGAAGACTCAAGCGTCTAAGCTTGGGGATGCGCAAGGCATCCCCTTCTTCATCGACAACATTATCAGGTTCCTCCCCTGAAACTATATTTTTATTCCATCACATCTTATGTGCTTTGCTTGGAGCGTCGGTTTGTTTTTTTTTTTTTTGTTTTGTTTGAATAAAATGGATCCTAGCATTCACTTTATGGGAGAGAGACATGCTCCGCTGTAGCATATGGACAAGTATGTCCTTGGTTTCTACTCATAGTATTCATGGCGAAGTTTCTCCTTCGTTAAATTGTTATATGGTTGGAATTGGAAAATGATACATGTAGTAATTGCTATAAATGTCTTGGGTAATGTGATACTTGGCAATTGTTGTGCTCATGATTAAGCTCTTGCATCATATACTTTGCACCCATTAATGAAGAAATACATAGAGCATGCTAAAATTTGGTTTGCATATTTGGTTTCTCTAAGGTCTAGATAATTTCTAGTATTGAGTTTGAACAACAAGGAAGACGGTGTAGAGTCTTATAATGTTTTCAATATGTCTTTTATGTGAGTTTTGCTGCACCGGTTCATCCTTGTGTTTGTTTTAAATAAGCCTTGCTAGCCTAAACCTTGTATCGAGAGGGAATACTTCTCATGCATCCAAAATACTTGAGCCAACCACTATGCCATTTGTGTCCACTATACCTACCTACTACATGGTATTTTCTGCCATTCCAAAGTAAATTGCTTGAGTGCTACCTTTAAAATTCCATCATTCACCTTTGCATTATATAGCTCATGGGACAAATAGCTTAAAAACTATTGTGGTATTGAATATGTAATTATGCACTTTATCTCTTATTAAGTTGCTTGTTGTGCGATAACCATGTTCACTGGGGACGCCATCAACTATTCATTGTTGAATTTCATGTGAGTTGCTATGCATGTCCGTCTTGTCTGAAGTAAGAGAGATCTACCACCTTATGGTTAAGCATGCATATTGTTAGAGAAGAGCATTGGGCCGCTAACTAAAGCCATGATCCATGGTGGAAGTTTCAGTTTTGGACATATATCCTCAATCTCAAATGAGAAAATTATTAATTGTTGTTACATGCTTATGCATAAAAGAGGAGTCCATTATCTGTTGTCTATGTTGTCCCGGTATGGATGTCTAAGTTGAGAATAATCAATAGCGAGAAATCCAAATGCGAGCTTTCTCCTTAGACCTTTGTACAGGCGGCATAGAGGTACCCCTTTGTGACACTTGGTCAAAACATGTGCATTGTGATGATCCGGTAGTCCAAGCTAATTAGGACAAGGTACGGGCACTATTAGTACACTATGCATGAGGCTTGCAACTTGTAAGATATAATTTACATGATACATATGCTTTATTACTACCGTTGACAAAATTGTTTCATGTTTTCAAAATCAAAGCTCTAGCACAAATATAGCAATCGATGCTTTTCCTCTATGGAGGACAATTCTTCTACTTTCAATGTTGAGTCAGTTCACCTATTTCTCTCCACCTCAAGAAGCAAACACTTGTGTGAACTGTGCATTGATTCCTACATACTTGCTTATTGCACTTGTTATATTACTCTATGTTGACAATATCCATGAGATATACATGTTACAAGTTGAAAGCAACCGCTGAAACTTAATCTTCTTTTGTGTTGCTTCAATGCTTTTACTTTGAATTATTGCTTTATGAGTTAACTCTTATGCAAGACTTAATTGATGCTTGTCTTGAAGTGCTATTCATGAAAAGTCTTTGCTATATGATTCACTTGTTTACTCATGTCATATACATTGTTTTGATCGCTGCATTCACTACATATGCTTTACAAATAGTATGATCAAGATTATGATGGCATGTCACTCCGAAATTATCCGTGTTATCGTTTTACCGCTCGGGACGAGCAGAACTAAGCTTGGGGATGCTGATACGTCTCCAACGTATCGATAATTTCTTATGTTCCATGCCACATTATTGATGTTATCTACATGTTTTATGCACACTTTATGTCATATTCGTGCATTTTCTGGAACTAACCTATTAACAAGATGCCGAAGTGCCAGTTGCTGTTTTCTGCTGTTTTTGGTTTCAGAAATCCTAGTAAGGAAATATTCTCGGAATTGGACGAAATCAACGCCCAGGGGCCTATTTTGCCACGAAGCTTCCAGAAGTCCGAAGACGAAACGAAGTGGGGCCACGGGGTGGCCAAACCCTAGGGCGGCGCGGCCCCCCTGGCCGCGCCGGCCTATGGTGTGGGGCCCCCGTGCCCCCTCCTGACTTGCCCTTCCGCCTACTTAAAGCCTCCGTGACGAAACCCCCAGTACCGAGAGCCACGATACGGAAAACCTTCCAGAGACGCCGCCGCCGCCGATCCCATCTCGGGGGATCCAGGAGATCGCCTCTGGCACCCTGCCGGAGAGGGGAATCATCTCCCGGAGGACTCTATGCCGCCATGGTCGCCTCCGGTGTGATGTGTGAGTAGTCTACCCCTGGACTATGGGTCCATAGCAGTAGCTAGATGGTTGTCTTCTCCCCATTGTGCTATCATTGTCGGATCTTGTGAGCTGCCTAACATGATCAAGATCATCTATCTGTAATTCTATATGTTGCGTTTGTTGGGATCCGATGAATAGAGAATACTTGTTATGTTGATTATCAAAGTTATATCTATGTGTTGTTTATGATCTTGCATGCTCTCCGTTACTAGTAGATGCTCTGGCCAAGTAGATGCTTGTAACTCCAAGAGGGAGTATTTATGCTCGATAGTGGGTTCATGCCTGCATTGATACAGGGATGCTGATGTAAAAGTTCTAAGGTTGTGTTGTGCTGTTGCCACTAGGGATAAAACATTGATGCTATGTCTAAGGATGTAGTTGTTGATTACATTACGCACCATACTTAATGCAATTGTCTGTTGCTTTGCAACTTAATACTGGAGGGGGTTCGGATGATAACCTGAAGGTGGACTTTTTAGGCATAGATGCAGTTGGATGGCGGTCTATATACTTTGTCGTAATGCCCAATTAAATCTCACTATACTCATCATGATATGTATGTGCATGGTCATGCTCTCTTTATTTGTCAATTGCCCAACTGTAATTTGTTCACCCAACATGCTGTTTGTCTTATGGGAGAGACACCTCTAGTGAACTGTGGACCCCGGTCCAATTCTCTTTACTGAAATACAATCTACTGCAATACTTGTTCTACTGTTTTCTGCAAACAATCATCTTCCACACAATACGGTTAATCCTTTGTTACAGCAAGCCGGTGAGATTGACAACCTCACTGTTTCGTTGGGACAAAGTACTTTGGTTGTGTTGTGCAGGTTCCACGTTGGCGCCGGAATCCCTGGTGTTGCGCCGCACTACATCCCGCCGCCATCAACCTTCAACGTGCTTCTTGGCTCCTCCTGGTTCGATAAACCTTGGTTTCTTTCTGAGGGAAAACTTGCTGCTGTGCGCATCATACCTTCCTCTTGGGGTTCCCAACGAACGTGTGAGTTACACGCCATCAGTTACCGGCTTAGCTTCACTTAGCCAAACTCTTATCTTTGTTCTCCGGTAAGAATATTTAACCGGTATCTTGATGGCTCTAACCATCCGGTTTGGCATGCCTTTGGCATACCGGGGGTCATCCCCCCAACATTAGTCCCCGAAGCTGGTATAGTCTGTCGGATTCTATCCTACAGACCATGCCAGGTTCTCACGTTTTTAGGATACCGGTTTAATTTCTCCGGCGTTGAGTTTGGATCCGGCATTATTGCCCGAACCTTTCTTTCCTCTCTTTGCAAGGTATACTCCGGCATCTTTGCACGGACTTTTCCTTTCTCTCTTTACAAGGTGTCTTCCGGCGTCTTTTTTCTCCGGTATCTTCCGCATTTACTCTTTCCTCGGCGAAGTCGTGAATATCTCGGGCCCCGCGCCTGTCAGTGACATGCGCACTGTTAACTGGCGTGCCAGTGTCAGATGTCACTACGCTTCGACTCCCGCGCGTGCATTAAATGCACCACTGCGAATCCCACTAGCCACTTCGGATCTGTGTGTGCCTCCGTGTGTCCTCTTATTTTTTCGCGTGTACCTCCTCGCCACGTGGCGGCCCGTGGCGCGAACCGTCGCGGCCCGCGGAGCGAACCGCCGCGGCCCGGCGGTTTTCGGCCCACCTTCTCCCTTCTATTTAAGTTGGAACCGTCGCCTCTTCTTCCTCTTCTCGCATTCCCCATTCTTCGCGCACAGTGCTCCTCGCTCTCTGCGCCTCCGCCGTTCTTCGTTCGCCGTCGTCCGCGCGAGCTTTGCCGTCCGGCGAACTCACGCCGCGTCTCCGCCGGACCTCGCCGTGCGGAAATCTTTCGCAGCGCCTCCGTTGCGACCGCAGCATTCTCGCTTCTTCGCGCCCTTCACCGCTTCGCCGTCGACGGTGCTCGTCGGCGACCGCAGGCCCGTTGCTTCGCCGCTGAACCTCTTCCCCAGCGACCGCTCCGCCTCAGGTTAGTTCCAATCTCACTTTGCTTGCCCTTAGCTTGTTTTCTAGATCTTGGGTCAACAGTGTTTTTATTTCCTCTTTTTCTTTGATTTTCTTCTTACTCGTAGATCTTCGCGCGGGGTTCAACTGTGGGATTTCTGTTTTTTCGCCTCCAAACCAATGTCTAGCGAGGAATCTTCCTCTGCTTCTTCTTCTGCTTCCTCCTTCGGTAGCCGGCGTAGACAATCTTCCAGTAGATCTACGGCTTCAGATCCGATGGATACCGATTCCGGCATCCAGCAAGAATCCGGTAGCCTCCAAGAATCCGGTAGCCACCAAGAATCCGGTAGCTCTAGCCAAGCTTCTGGCGTAGAGCCTTCCCCTATCACTCGTGGAGCCTGGATGGGCTCCAATGCTACCGAATACGAGATCGATTGGCTATACCGGTCCCGTAGGATTCCGGAAGGAGTAACCTGCCGGCTTCCCGGTGACGAGATCGAACCGGTGCTCCAGCCCGGTGAACATGTTGTTTTCCTTGCTCATTTTGAGCTGCTTCGGCCTTCCTGCTTCGCCTTTTTTCCGGGAGTTCCTAAATTTTTATGAACTTCAACCTCATCACCTCCCTGGCAACGCCATTTTTTATCTTTCCTGTTTTGCCACCTTCATGGAGGCCTATATTGGCATTCGTCCCACTCGTGAGACGTTTGCCCGCTTCTTTGCTTTGCGGATTAATTCCGTTCAGGGCAAGGAAATTCCTAAGCCCAAACCGCCCGTGCAGTGCGGGTCTTGCATCGTCGGCTCCCGCCAGGGGAGCACTTTCTTCAAATTCACCGGCCTCGAGTCCTGCCGCGCTTGGCAAGGGACCTTCTTCTACGTGAAGAACAACGGCCCCGCGAATCTCATTGATCTGCCGCCCTTCAACGCGGCGCCGCCCAGCAGAGCCAATTGGAGCTACAACCCGAAGACGGATCACATTGAAACCAACCGGGTGGTGCGCTTCATGGCAACTTTGAAGAAGGAGACTAACATCTGCTCGGATGATATCATCCGCACTTTTATCTCGCGCCGGGTGCTTCCTCTCAAGCGCCGGCAGCATAGGATGAGCGAGATGTATGGTCCTGGCGATCCCACCAAGATCACCGGCCGTCCTCTTAGCAAGAAGGACGTCGTCCGCAAGGCTAGGCAGATCTGCCAAACTGCCATGCCGTTTGACTGGGAATGGGGCCTCCTTCCCCTCAGCACTACTAACCCTCCGACCCAAGAAGTAAGAGATTACGCAATTAGGGTCGGTTTGCCGGTAACTTTTTGCTCTTGTTAATCTTCTTTTTTCTTGTTTCAGGCCAAGGACCGCTTCCCCACCATTCACGCAGAGCGGCGTGGGATCTGCGTGAAGCGCGCGCTTGATTCCGTCGACCCAGATCCTTACATCCGTTGGAAGGATCTGAAGATGGGCAAGACCCCAGCTTCGCGCCTTGGCAGATCTCCGCCGAAGCCAACCGGGTCCTCCGATGTCCTGACCTTGCTGGAGGTACCTTTCTTTTCCGGTTTCTTCTGCTTCTCTCATTATTATTTTTTGCGGATCTTTTCTTAACTGTCTTGAACTCGTAGATCCACGAGCACGCGCCGCCCCTGCGGGCCGAGGCCGGTCATGAGTTTGTGGACAAGCTCATGGCCCAGGGCCAGAAGAACAAGGCGCCGGCATCTGATGCCGGTTCCAGCCAGGCTCCTCCCTCTAAGCGCTTCTGGACGGAGCCCTTGGGGGAGAAGGAAGTGGGCATGCGGCGCTACGGGCGCAAGCAGATGCCGACCGCCTCCGGGTAAGTTTCTTGTTTTCTCGCTTGCCTCTTTTTGCCAAGTTCTTTTTCCGGTTTCTTTTTCCCAACTGTTTTTCTTTCTTTTTCTCAGCCCTGCGCTCAAGCTTGTCTCAAGGCCAGCGGGCTCTGAAGGTTCCGCAAGGACCTCAACCCCTCCTCCTCGCTCAAGCCCGGCACCATCTGGTGCCGGCAACACCTCTGCCTCCCCTCTGGGGGGCACAACAAGTTCGGGGCGTGCGGCCCCTACACCGCCAGAACACCGCACGGAGGAGGATTCTTTCTTCCCTCCAGAGAACCAGGATACCGGCGCCAGCAACATCGGTGCCGAGGAAAAAGCTGCCGGGCGGGCGGAACCTTTGGTTCCTCCCGTCCTTGAAAAGAAGACAACTTCCGCGCCGGAAACTTCCGTGCCGGAAAGTTCCAACTTGGGTGGTGCTCCTAGCGCACCCCCTTCTCCAAGAACCGCTCCAACACCACCGCAGGATGCGCCTCGCACCAAGCCCGCCGGGGCTGCTCCCACTGCGCCGCCGCCCAAGCTCTCCAAGCTTATCAAGGGGAAGGCGACGGCCTCCAAGGCCCCCTCTGACGGTCAGCAGTCTCTGGTGCTGCACGTCTCCAAGGCTGCTAGCGCTGCCAGCGAGAAGGCCACCGGCTTGCTCGGCCGCGTTACTGAGTTCCGGCGCGGGGGCCGGGAGCTGGGGCATCTGCTGCCCTATGCCCAGAAGTGGAACGACGCGGATGTGACCCCGGCGACCCGCGGCGTGGGCAAGGACAGGCAGCCGGCGCCAGATCCCGCTGGGGACCGATGTTCCGAGGAGCATTTCATGCGGCTCCGCCGAGCCGTGAAGGAGCTCGACAATGCGTGGTTTGACTCCACGAACAATCTGGGGGTAAGTTTCCAGCAACTCTTTTCAACTTTTGCCGGTTTCCTTACTTCCAGATTTTTTCTATCTTTTCTTCAGTTTCATGCCGGTTTCTCTCTTGTCTATCTTCCCAGTCCCCGAGTTTTGTGGTGAGAGCGCAGCTCTTAGCACAAAACTTAACTTAAAAAACTTAGCGCGAAACCGACACTGCCAGTCCCCGAGTTTGGGGTTAAGAACCTTGTTCTTAGTGCAAAACTTGGCTAGAAACGCGCGAAACTAGCACTGCCAGTCCCCGAGTTTGGGGTTAAGAACCTTGTTCTTAGCGCAAAACTTATCTAGAAACGCGCGAAACTAGCACTGCCAGTCCCCGAGTTTCGGGTTAAGAACCTTGTTCTTAGCGCTAAACTTATCTAGAAACGCGCGAAACTAGCACTGCCAGTCCCCGAGTTTCGGGTTAAGAACCTTGTTCTTAGCGCAAAACTTAGCTTAAAAACGCGCGAAACTAGCACTGCCAGTCCCCGAGTTTCGGGTTAAGAACCTTGTTCTTAGCACAAAACTTTAACTAATCTCTTTTTCTTGAACAGCTCACGGCTGACGCTCGGAAGGTCCTCTTTGAGGAGCTTCTATGGGAGCATCGGGACCTCGCTAAGGCACATGATAAGTGCCAAGGTAAGTTTTTGTACCGTCGGCATCTTTTTACCGGAAACCCTTCTTCCTCCTAACATTTATGATTTTTGTTTAACAGTGATCCCGGAAGCTTCCATTGAGGCTCTCAAGGAGCAGCTTGCCGCCGCCCAACGTACAACTTTCCCTCTTTCCTGTTGGCTTGGTTTTCTTTTCATCTTAATAGTACAACTTTCTTAACACCTTCTTTTCCGGGTTTCAGGGGAGAAGGACCAGCTCATCCGGCAGCATCAGGAGGAGCTGAGCGCCCAAAAGACCAGCTACCAGGAGCTCAAGTCCCAGTTCATCCAGCTGGGCCTTGACCATGCTAAGGCTCTGAAAGCTGCTGAAGCTGACGCAGCGGCCAAGATGCATGAGGCTCTTGAGGATGCCGGCAACTCCAACATGGTGTTGCAGGCTGAGCTGGAGGAGCTAGCTAAGGTGCGGAAAGCTGCCGAGGAGAAGGCCGCGCGGCTCGAGGAGGAGCAGAAGGAGTACGACCGGCTGGTCGTGCAAACTGATGCACATGCCTACCGTAAATTTCTTCCTTTTCCCTTTTCCGATTTCTGCTTATAAGCTTTTTTCTTCCGATTGCATTTTCTTCCCGTTATCTTTCCTTCCGGTCACATTTTCTTCCGGAAGCCTTTTCTTAGCCTCTTTCTTTCTTTGCGCAGGCCTCTTCCCAGACTCTCAGAGGTTCGCCATCAAGAGGGTTGAGGAGCATCGCGTTGGCCAGGCCCAGGGAAATCTTGGCGTGCCGTGGACCCCCTATGACCATCTGGTTGCGCTGAACGCGCGGGTGTCTCACATGCGCGCCATTGATCGTAACCTCTCTGACATTCCTGATGTAGCTACCCAGCTCTTCAGGACTCTGTGGCCTGGCGAGGTGGTGCCGGATACCTTCTCGCTGATCAGCGACCGCCTGAAGGGTGCCGGCAGGAGGATCCGTGAGTGGCAGTGCTCCGCTTCCCGCGCTGGAGCAGACTCTGCACTCCGCGTCGCTTGTTCGTGGTATCCGGAGCTGAACTTGGACGCCCTCACCGGAGTGCGCGAAGGCGCGGAAACCGATTTGGACCCGATCCTCACCGCTAAGCGGCAGGATCGCGCGTACCACATCGCGGAGTACGCCGATATGCGCACCTTCATCCCTCCTCCTCCTGACATCCAAGACTATCTCAACGAGGAGGAGGATGAAGCCGAGGAGGAGCCTCTGGGCGATGCCGGTGCTGGCGATGCTCCTCCAGAAGCCCCCGCTGCCTGATCCCCTACTGTTCAATGTTTGCCTGTGAAATATCTGGTTGTCCTGTTTGACTCAAAACAATGCCTCGTTAAATTCTACCCCGGTATGCCGGGGTTTATGATGTAAAACTCTAAGTTTGCTTTTGGTTGATGCACAACAGTTTATGCCGGTAAGTTATACCGGTAGTTAATTATCTTAAGTTTGCCTTAGCATATTTGCTCATGGTTTTGATTTTATCCTGCACTGCAAAGATTTCCAAATTGTTTCCGCATCCAATTCGATGCACACTTGGTTCTTTTGCCTTGGCTCTGCTTGCCTTCTCTGGGCGTTCTTTGGCGTATGAGCACAAGGTTCTTTCACCAAATAAGCATTTTCTTGAACTTAGAAAGAACTTCGAAATTTTGCAAAAAACCGGTTTAACCGGGGTTAGTTAAAATTTTCCAGATTGTTTGTTCCCACTCTCTCTTTTCGTAGTTCGCGTGCTTAGTTGCTACCGGTTTATCTTGCTTGCCATGAAGCCGGTTTGCGGACAGCAACAGAGTCGAAGACTCTGGTAGGTTTAGCACGCTACTAAACCGGAAAGAAAAAATGTTCACTAAACAACCGGTGAACTGAAAAAATAAACATGTTGCATGCAACTTAGGTTGGGGTAGTCCCCGAGATTCATTCGAGGTTCCGACATCTTTTTATTCATAGCATATAAGATACAAAAAGGAACTTCTTACTCCACAACTTCAAGAGTAGAAAGGACGCAACAGAGCTACGTTCCATGGACGCTTGCTCTCCTCTCCGGATTTGTCCGCCTTTCCTTTTTTCCACTCCTGTGCATCGATCAAGTAATAGGAGTCATTGTGAAGAGCTTTGCTCACAATGAAGGGACCTTCCCATGGTGGTGAGAGCTTATGCCGGCCTTCAGTGTGCTGCACTAGGCGTAGCACCAGATCTCCTTCCCGAAAAACTCTCGGGTTAACCTTCCGGCTATGATAGCGTCTGAGGTTTTGCTGGTAAATGGCTGTTCTTGCCAAAGCCAACTCTCTTGCTTCTTCTAGTAAGTCCACATCATTTTCTCTGGCCTCTTTGACCTCTTGCTCAGTATAGAGCTGTACCCTTGGTGAATCATGAATGATGTCGGTTGGTATGACCGCTTCTGCTCCGTATACCATGAAGAATGGAGTGTACCCGGTGGACCGGTTTGGAGTTGTTCTTATGCTCCACAACACCGATGGTAGCTCATCAAGCCAACACCCTGGTGACTTTTCTACCGCTTCGATGAGCCTTGGTTTGATACCGGAAAGTACCAAAGCATTCATTCTTTCCACTTGGCCATTGCCTTGTGGGTGTGCCACTGAGCACAAATCCAACCGGATGTTGTTGTCCTCACAAAACCTTTTGAACTCACCTTGAGCAAAGTTGGTTCCATTGTCAGTGATGATGCTGTGCGGGTATCCATACCGCAAAATGACATCCTTTAAGAACTTCACAGCTGTGTGCCCATCACACTTTGCGATGGGTTTCACTTCTAGCCACTTGGTGAATTTATCCACCATAACCAAGATGTGAGTCATGCTGCTCCTCGCAGTTTTGAATGGGCCAACCATATCAAGGCACCAAACAGCGAATGGCCATGTTAACGGTATGGTTTTTAAACCGGATGCTGGGGTATGATTTTGCTTGGCGTACCTCTGGCACCCGTTGCATTTTCTTACCAAATCCTTAGCGTTTTCCAAAGCAGTGGGCCAATAGAACCCATGCCGGAACACTTTTGCTACCAGCGCCCTTGATGAAGCATGATGCCCACATTCTCCTTGGTGAATCTCCTCAAGCATTTCTTTTCCTTCTTTCGGTTCCACACATCTTTGAAGGACACCGGTAACGCTTCTCTTGTACACCTCACCATTGATGAATGTGTATGCCTTGGACCTTCTTTGGATTCTTCTTGATTCATTTTCGTCATCCGGCAAAGTGCCGTTGATCAGGAATTCCTTAATAGGTTTAACCCACGACGGTGTCTCTCGAACCAAAAACACCGGTGCATCTATCTCCATGCTATCCACCAGCATTGTTTCTTCCGGTGCGGCTGCATCAGTCCCCGAGCTTGCCGGAGCAGTCCCCGAGTTTACCGGAGCAGTCCCCGGGTTCCCCTCATCAATGTCCATGGGTACTATGTGTGATTCCGGTACGAAAATTGATTCCGATTCCGGGCTTGGTTTGATTGATGGTACTTTTAAGTGTTCCAAGGCTATTCCGGGAGGAATTTCCTGCCTAGATGAGCCCAGTTTGGACAAAGCATCCGCGGCTTCGTTTTCCGCTCGCGGTACATGGTGAAACTCGCAGCCCTCAAAGAAGCCGGCAATCTTTTGCACGTGAAACCGGTACAAAGCCATGTTAGCATCTTTTGCGTCCCAATCTCCGGAACATTGCTGCACCACAAGATCGGAATCTCCATAGCAAATGATCCGGTGCACACCGATTTCTTTTGCTACCTTGAGCCCATGGATCAGAGCCTCATACTCAGCGACATTATTCGATGCCCTGAAATGCACTTGCAGAACATACCGGAGATGATCTCCCTTGGGTGAGGTAAGCACCACACCAGCACCCAGACCCTCTTTCAATTTGGATCCGTCGAAGTGCATTTTCCAGTACTCTATTCTCTGATCTGGCGGTTTGTATTGCATTTCCGCCCAATCAACGAGGAAATCAGCCAAAGCTTGTGACTTTATGGCATCTCTCCTTTCATACACAGGCACATATGGCGATATTTGGATTGCCCACTTTGCAATTCTACCGCTAGCGTCCTTGTTGCACATGATATCGGAAATGGGTGCCTCGCTCACCACTTTTATGGGGTGTTCTTCAAAATAATGCTTAAGCTTTGTGGCAGCCATGTACACACCATAGGTCATGTTTTGGAAGTGAGGGTAGTTTTGCTTTGAGAGGGAGAGCACTTCACTCAGGTAGTATACCGGCCTCTGGACGGTTTTTCCTTCCTCTTCTCTTTCAACCACAACCACTACGCTCACAACCCAGTTTGTTGCTGCTATATACAATAGCATAGGCTCCCTTTCTAGAGGTGAAGCCAGTATAGGCGCTGTGGCCAACATAGTTTTCAGCTCTTTAAACGCTACGTCTGCCTGAGGGGTCCAGACGAACGTGTCAGATTTTTTCATGAGAGCATAGAGCGGCAGAGCTTTTTCTCCCAACCTGCTTATGAACCGGCTTAGCGATGCCAAGCTTCCGGTAAACTTTTGCACGTCTTTTAGATCGCGCGGTATAGTCATTCTTTCAATTGCCCGGATTTTCACCGGATTGACCTCAATGCCTCGGCTTGAAACGAGAAAGCCAAGCAACTTGCCGGCAGGGACACCAAAGGTACATTTCGCCGGATTGAGTTTCATCCGGAATCTTCTCAAGTTATCAAATGTTTGCCGGAGGTCATCGATTAAGGTTTCTTTTACCTTAGTTTTCACCACGACATCGTCCACGTAGACTTGCACATTTTTTCCAATTTGATCAAACAAGCATTTTTGCATACAGCGCTGGTACGTTGCACCAGCGTTGCGCAAACCAAAAGGCATAGTGACATAGCAATAAGCCCCGTGCGGGGTAATGAACGCAGTTTTTATTTGATCTTCCTTTTTCAAGGGGATTTGGTGGAAACCGGAATAAGCATCCAAGAAAGACAACAATTCACATCCTGCAGTGGAATCAATCACCTGATCGATCCTGGGTAAGGGGAAAGGGTCTTTTGGGCAAGCTTTGTTCAAGTTGGTGTAGTCGATGCACATGCGCCACACCTTTGGAGCTTTTGCTTCCATGTGCTCTTCCTTCTTCTTCTCGACCAGCACCGGATTGGCTAGCCACTCAGTGTGCAGTACCTCCACAATGAAACCGGCAACCAGTAATTTTGTCACCTCTTCTCCAATGATCTTTCTCCTATCTTCAGCAAACCGGCGCAACGGCTGCCTTACCGGCTTTGCATCTTTCCGGACATTTAATGAGTGCTCAGCCAGCTCCCTCGGAACTCCTACCAAGTCATCAGTAGACCAGGCAAAGATATTCCGATTCTCACGGAGGAAGCTGACGAGCGCGCTTTCCTATGCTTCATTCATGCCGGCACCGATACGAACGGTGCGCTCAGGGTAAGCTGGATCCAGTACAATATCCTTTGTCTCTTTTGTTGGCTTGAACGCCGGTGTGCCCAGGTTTGCACTCATTGCCGCTAAACTCAGCTGTGAGGACTGAGCCAGCGCAACCGCAGATTGCATCCTCCTCTTTTCTTCTGCAATCACCAGTGATTCTGCCAGGTTCGATCCAGCGGAAGCTGTTTCCAGTGAGACTTTGTAGTTTCCCACCACAGTCAAGGGTCCACGAGGTGCCGGCATCTTCATCTTGAGATACGCCGTATGAGTTGAGGCCATGAAAGCAGCCAACGCTGGTCTCCCCAGCAAAGCATGGTAAGGACTATCTAAGTCCACCACCTCAAACTCAAGGTTTTCAACCCGGCAATTGTCACGTCCTCCAAACGACACATCCACCCGGACTTTTCCAACCGGTGCGCAGGACAGTCCCGGAACGATCCCATGGAACGTTGTGCACGTTGGCTGAAGCATGTTTTCTGTTATGCCCAGCATGTTCATGGTGTGCCGGTACATGATGTTTATGCTGCTCCCATTGTCTATGAGCACCTTGCTGAATTTGACTCGAGCATTTGGCCCTTGCATGATTGGGTCCAAGACGAGAGCATAGCCACCCGGGTTAGGCATGATCTTAGGGTGATCCTTGAATGACCACGAGATCTCTTGATCAGACCACAGCATGTACTTTGGTACTGCCGGCATCACCGCGTTCACTTCCATAGAGCGGCGATATAGGCTCTGTCTGTCGGTTGGCTCAGTTACGAACACAACACAGCACATATCTGGATCTTTGTAAATGTTCCGGCCCAATGGTGCCGGTGGAGGTGGTTGGCCATTGCCTTCCACCACCTGGTTAACTTGCTGGTACTGCTGCCGGTTTGGCTGCACCGGTAAGGCATCTGCCCCGGTAAGCGGTGGTGGTGGCGGTAGCTGTTGTTGCCGTGGCATGTCTTGCGGCGGCTGTGCGTCTTTTACCGTTCCCTTTTTCATCAAGTACTTGGTCCAGGTACAATCCTTCGTCAGATGGTTTGACGGGTGTGCCGGATTCGGTGTGTGCCACCGGCAAGGTTGGTCCATGGCAGCTTCCATGGTGTACTTTGCGGGCTCTTGCCAGTTCTTTTTCTGAACCCAAGGCTTCTTTTCTACCCACTGTTTTTTAGGACCCGCCCATGGCTGCGATCCGGTTCTCTGCCTCTGACTGCCGCTGGCCTCAGAGTTTTCTTGCACTGCAGCAACTTGCTGCGGACCGTACCTTCGATCCGGAAAATCTTCCCTTCTTTTGTTGTTTCGGTTATCCCGGTGTTGCTCTTGGCGCTGCTGTTCCGGCTCAGGTTGCACTGCCGGCTGCGTTGGGTCTCCCAACACATAGCTATCCGCCACATGTATCATCTCTGCCAACGTTGTCGGCATGTTCCGCTGCAGCTTTTGCCACAACGGTGAACCTCTCCTGCACCCACTGCTAAACCAAGCAATGGCTTGTGCCTCGATTACCCCTTCACAGGAGTTCCTTGTAGTGTTCCACCGGGCCAGATAATCCCGGACTGTTTCGTTCTGGCGCTGTATGCACAGAGCGAGCTGCTGCGGCCTGTTTGGCCTCTGATAGGTGCTGCTAAAATTGCTCACGAAAGCTTCCTCAAAATCCAGCCAGCCATTTATGCTTCCTGCCGGCAAGTTGTTTAGCCAGATTCTTGCCGGTCCAACCAAAAACGACGGTATGATTCTCACGGCCCATCGCCGGTTTCCTCCTCCAGCTACGGTTCCTCCGCCGCCTGCGACGTATACCGCGGTTACATAGTCCGCGAGCCAGTCTTCCGGCTTCGTAGTGCCATCGTATGTTTTTGTGTCACGAGGTAACATAAAGTTGCGAACTGGTGGTTTTTCTTTCATGATCCTTGGACCAAAACACTTTGGGCCCGGGGGACCTTCTTCCTCGATCATTTCTGACAAGTATACTCTATCCAGACGGTGCCTCGCATCCCGTTCCGGTAAGTATCTTTCTCCCAAGCGTTCTCCCAACGGGTTCCGGTATGCTGCCGGCCTCGCGGAATTAGCCTCATCATAACATTCCGGTACCGCGGCCCTTGCATGCCGGTACCTTGGGGGATCTATTTCCTCTTCATCATACGCCGCCCTTGCAACTCGATAATTTTGCCCGGTTTCTTGTCTACCGGCATGATTGTTTCCGGCATAGCCCTCTTTGGCGTAGCCTCTGTTTGCCCCTTGGCCTTTTTCTGCCGGCATCATATTGCCCGGCTTGTTGCTTTCCGGCAAGAACCGGATCATACACAGTCATCTGCTGCGCATTCACTTCTTTTTCTCTTCTTCTGTCCGGATGGGGGGATGAAGCCTGCCCATGGGATTTGCTACCGGCATTCCTTGTCGAACGCGCGGATTTTGAAGCCACAGCCTTGTTTAGCCTATCAAGCTGTTTAGCATTTTGCTGCTCGATAGTTTCAAGAAGCTCCCGGACACGCTCTTGTTGTTTTGCCAGAGCGTCCCCGGAAAGCGAGTCACACAGCGCTACAGCAGCTTTAGCAGCTTTTATCGTTTTATCCGGGCTACTGTACTTAGGTTTCTCTACAATCCTCACAGATGCAGATGTGCTCTTGCCGGCAGCAATTTCTTTGCGCAGATCCTGATCTAGATTGCGAGCCTTAAGCCGGTTTTCCGGTTGCCTAGCAGCATGAGCGCTAACAGAAGCAAAGCCATGGGCAGCGTTGTACTCACGTAGGGTTAGGTTCAGCTCGCGCTGCGCCCTGGCGATGTCCTTGCCGCTCTCGAGCATCTTCTGGCGCTGCGCCTCCAGCTCCGCCTGAGCCGCTGCCGGTCGATGTTCTGCGCGATGGGGGTGGCAAGGACGTTCATCGCCGCTTGGAGTGGAGTTTCCGGTGGCGCGGATGATGCTCCCGCTGCGCCTGCGTCTCGTTCCAGCGGTGGCTTGGCAGCACGGGTCGAAACCGCACGCCCAGCGCCTTCTTCTGCAGCTTCTTTGCCGGCGTCGACCGCGCCTGCCATCATCACCTCCACGCTGCCAGGAGCGCGGCCAGCATGTAGCCACCTTGGCGGATCCGGCGCCACCAGCACCGGCGAGTGGCACTGGCGCACAGGAACGGTGCCGAAGTAGATGTGGTGGCTGCCGAACTCGATGATGCGGCCGTTCTTGGGGAAGATGCCGCCGTTGGCGAAGCAGCCCGCGTTGTCGTTGATGAAGTCCATGGCGTAGATGCGCTGCACCAACGCGGAGACCGTACGCTGGCCTGCGACGTCGAGGATGCCCGCCCGAATGTGAACTCCAGCAAGCGCCACTTCATGCCCCACGGTGGGCGCCAACTGCCGTCGTGGCGAACGAGCAGATGCCATGGGATGGCTTAAGTTGGGGCCGAATGGGCGCTAGAGGATTCGGGGGAGGGTTTGCGACTAGATGGGATGAACTTCCAGATGCTTTCCTCAAGAACTCAGCCAAAGGCCGGTATGCAAGAAGAGAGACAAGAGGAAGAACTCTTTACTAGATCGCTAGCTTCATTGATCTCAACATGGTTACAGGGTCTTGGATACAAGGTCTATGGTCTAATCTCCTCTGTCAACACGCGCCCGTATGAGGCAGTGCCCCCTCTCATTATATAGGGGAGAGGGTGGCTTACAGAGCAAGAAACCCTAATGGCATCTTTGACTGGACAAACTACTTTACAAAGCTACTTTAATAATAGATGACGTCGGGGTCTTCTTTAATCAGGGACGTTGACGTCCTCCGGCTTCTTTCAGCGTCACCTCTCTCTTTGGCGCCAGGGCTCTGATTAAAGCCTCTTTGCTTAGCTCATCCTTGTCTTCTAGCTCTGAGGAGAATCTTTGACCAGTCCTGCCGACAGGCCCTTCTTTCCGGTATCTTCTTTATCCGGTTCCGGTATACCCCTCTTGGGGTTACCGGCTTAGCTTCACTTAGCCAAACTCTTATCTTTGTTCTCCGATAAGAATATTTAACCGGTATCTTGATGGCTCAAACCATCCAGTTTGGCATGCCTTTGGCATACCGGGGGTCATCCCCCCAACAGAATTCCTTAAACTTCTCGAAAGTTTCGGATTTATGTTTCATGAAATAGATATACCCATATCTACTCAGATCATCTGTGAAGGTTAGAACATAACGATAACCACCACGCGATGCTACACTCATTGGTCCGCATACATCGGTATGTATGATTTCCAATAAGTCAGTAGCTCGCTCCATCATACCAGAAAATGGAGTCTTAGTCATTTTTCCCACTAGACATGCTTCGCATCTATCAAGTGACTCAAAGTCAAGTGATTCAAGTAATCCATCGGTATGGAGTTTCTTCATGCGTTTCACTCCAATATGACCAAGACGACAGTGCCACATATAAGTAGAATTATCATTCAATTTAATTCGCTTAGCATCAATGTTATGTATATGCGTATCACTACTATCGAGATCTAACAGAAATAAGCCATTCTTTTCAGGTGCTCGACCATAAAAGATATTATTCATAAAAATAGAACAACCATTATTCTCAGACTTGAATGAATAACCGTCTTGCATTAAACAAGATCCAGATATTTCATGCTCAACGTGGGTACAAAATAACAATTATTTAGGCTTAAAACTAATCCCGAAGGTAGATGTAGAGGAAGTGTGCCGACAGCGATCACATCGACAATGGATCCGTTTCCAACGCGCATCGTCACTTCATCTTTCAGTAGTCTTCGTTTATTCTTTAGTTCCTGTTTCGAGTTACAAATATGAGCAACCGAACCAGTATCAAATACCCAGGTACTAGAACGAGAACCAGTGAGATAAACATCTATAACATGTATATCAGATATACCTTCTTTCTTCTTCTTGACAAGGCCGCTCTTCAGATCAGCCAGATACTTGGAGCAATTACGCTTCCAGTGTCCCTTCTCCTTGCAGTAATAGCACTCAGCAACAGGCTTAGGGCCATTCTTACTTTTCATAGGAGGCGTGGCAGCTTTCTTGCCACCCTTCTTGAATTTTCCCTTAGACTTGCCCTGTTTCTTGAAACTGGTGGTCTTGTTGACCATCAACACTTGGTGCTCTTTCTTGATCTCAATCTCAGCAGCTTTTAGCATGCCAAAGAGTTCAGGTAACTCTTTGTTCATGTTCTGTATATTGTAGTTCATCACAAAGTTCTTGTAACTTGGTGGCAGTGATTGAAGGACACGATTAATCCCCAGTCTGTTAGGAATCACTATTCCCAAGTCACTGAGTTTCTTCGCATGCCCGGTCATGGCGAGCATGTGCTCACTAACGGAGCTGCCTTCTTCCATCATACAGCTGAAGAAATGTTTCGATGCTTCATAGCATTCCACGGCCGCATGAGTCTCAAATATAGCTTTCAGCTCATTCATCAACTCATGAGGATCGTGGTGCTCAAAACGTTTTTGAAGATCGGATTCCAGACTGCACAGGATGGCACACTGAACTTGAGAGTACCGAGTTTTCTGAGTCGCGTAAACAGCCTTTACTTCATCGGTTTCAGTTTCTGCAGGAGGGTCACCTAGCGGTGCATCAAGCACATATTGCAGATTTCTGCCAAGGAGGAAGATCCTCACATGACGGAACCAGTCGGTGAAGTTGCTACCGTTGCTCTTAAGTTTTTCTTTCTCTAGGAACTGGTTAAAATTGATTGGGGACGCCATCTCTACAACATATATTTGCAAAAGTTTAGACTAAGTTTATGACAAATTGAGTTCAAATTTTAATTCAACATAATTAAAAATCTAGGTGAACTCCCACTCAAAACAATATCCCTCGCATTGTCTTAGTGATCACACGAACCAAATCCACCGCACCTAAGTCCGATCATCACGAGACAAGGTGTGATTTCAATGGAGAACACTCAAAGTGTTCATCATATCAACCATATGATTCATGCTCTACCTTTCGGTATCACGTGTTCCGAGACCATGTCTGTACATGCTAGGCTCGTCAAGGCCACCTTAGTATCCGCATGTGCAAAACTGTCTTGCACCTGTTGTATGCACTTGTTGATTCTATCACACCCGATCATCACGAGATGCTTCGAAACGACAAGTCTTGGCAACGGTGCTACTAAGGATGAACACTTTATTATCTTGAGATTTTAGTGAGGGATCATCTTATAATGCTACCGTTGCGATCTAAGCAAAATAAGATGCATAAAAGGATTAACATCACATGCTGTTCATATGTGATATGATATGGCCCTTTTGTCTTTGCGCCTTTGATCTTCATCTCCAAAGCACGGACATGATCTCCATCATCTTCGGGCATGATCTCCATCATCGTCGGCGTAGCGTCAAGGTCAATGGCGCCGTCTTCATGATTGTCCTCCATGTAGCAACTATTACAACTACTTTGAAATACTACTCAACATGAAATTTAAAGACAACCATAAGGCTCCTGCCGGTTGCCACAATACAATAATGATCATCTCATACATATTCATCATCACATTATGGCCATATCACATCACCAAACCCTGCAAAAACAAGTTAGACGTCTCTAATTTGGTTTGCATATTTTACATGGTTTAGGGTTTTCGAGAGAGATCTAATCTACCTACGAACATGAACCACAACGGTGATACTAATGTTGTCAATAGAAGAGTAAATTGAATCTTCACTATAGTAGGAGAGACAGACACCCGCAAAGCCTCTTATGCAATACAAGTTGCATGTCGAACGAGGAACAAGTCTCATGAACGCGGTCATGTAAAGTTAGTCCGAGCCGCTTCATCCCACTATGCCACAAAGATGCAAAGTACTCAAACTAAAGATAACAAGAGCATCAACGCCCACAAAAACATTGTGTTCTACTCGTGCAACCATCTATGTATAGACACGGCTCTGATACCACTGTAGGGATTCGTTGCCTAGAAAACAAAAAATTTCCTACCGCGAACACGCAATCCAAGCCAAGATGCAATCTAGAAGACGGTAGCAACGAGGGGATTATCGAGTCTCACCCTTAAAGAGATTCCAAAGCCTACAAGATGAGGCTCTTGTTGCTGCGGTAGACGTTCACTTGCCGCTTGCAAAAGCGCGTAGAAGATCTTGATCACGGCGCCACGAACGGGCAGCACCTCCGTACTCGGTCACATGTTCGGTTGTTGATGAAGATGACGTCCACCTCCCCGTTCCAGCGGGCAGCGGAAGTAGTAGCTCCTGTTGAATCTGACAGCACGACGGCGTGGTGTCGGTGGCGGTGGAGAATCCCGGCGGAGCTTCGCTAAGCGTGCGGGGAAGAAGGAGGAGTGGGGTGGCTAGGGTTTGGGGAGAGGGGGGCGCCGGCCATCTAGGTGGTGCGGCCACCTTGTGCTTGTTGGGGTGGCCGGCCCCCTCCCCTTGGCCCTCATTATATAGGTGGAACACCCAAGATTTGGTCTACAAGTCTTCGAATAAGACCCCAAACCAAAACCTTCCATATCACATGAAACCTACCCAAGCTAGGACTCCCACTAGAGGTGAGATTCCCACCCTTCCTCGGGAGGGGGTGGCCGGCCCCCTTAGGGGAGTCCACTTGGGACTCCTCCCCCTTAGGGTTGGCCGGCCATGGGAGGTGGAGTCCCTCCGGGACTCCGCCTTCCTTAGTGGTTTCTTTCGGACTTTTCTAGAACCTTCTAGAACCTTCCATAGAACCTTCCGGATCATTTTAAATCTTATAAAATGACTTCCTATATATGAATCTTATTCTCCGGACCATTCCGGGACTCCTCGTGATATCCGGGATCTCATCCGGGACTCCGAACAAATATTCGAACTCCATTCCATATTCAAGTTCTACCATTTCAACATCCAACTTTAAGTGTGTCACCCTACGGTTCGCGAACTATGCGGACATGGTTGAGTACTCACTCCGACCAATAACCAATAGCGGGATCTGGAGATCCATAATGGCTCCCACATATTCAACGATGACTTTAGTGATCGAATGAACCATTCACATACGATACCAATTCCCTTTGTCACGCGATATTTTACTTGTCCGAGGTTTTATCATCGGTATCACTTCATACCTTGTTCAACCTCGTCTCCTGACAAGTACTCTTTACTCGTACCGTGGTATGTGGTCTCTTATGAACTTATTCATATGCTTGCAAGACATTAGACGACATTCCACCGAGAGGGCCCAGAGTATATCTATCCGTCATCGGGATGGACAAATCCCACTGTTGATCCATATGCCTCAACTCATACTTTCCGGGTACTTAATCCCACCTTTATAACCACCCATTTACGCAGTGGCGTTTGGTGTAATCAAAGTACCTTTCCGGTATAAGTGATTTACATGATCTCATGGTCATAAGGACTAGGTAACTATGTATCGAAAGCTTATAGCAAATAACTCAATGACGTGATCTTATGCTACGCTTAATTGGGTGTGTCCATTACATCATTCATACAATGATATAACCTTGTTATTAATAACATCCAATGTTCATGATTATGAAACTAATCATCCATTAATCAACAAGCTAGTTAAGAGGCATACTAGGGACTCTTTGTTGTTTACATATCACACATGTACTAATGTTTCGGTTAATACAATTATAGCATGGTATATAAACATTTATCATAAACATAAAGATATATAATAACCACTTTTATTATTGCCTCGTGGGCATATCTCCTTCACTATCTAGCATGCATCTATGCCTAAAAAGTCCACCTTCAGGTTATCATCCGAACCCCTTCCAGTATTAAGTTGCAAACAACAGACAATTGCATTAAGTATGGTGCGTAATGTAATCAACAACTAAATCCTTAGACATAGCATCGATGTTTTATCCCTAGTGGCAACAACACATCCACAACCTTAGAACTTTCTGTCACTGTCCCAGATTTAATGGAGGCATGAACCCACTATCGAGCATAAATACTCCCTCTTGGAGTTACTAGGAAAAACTTGGCCAGAGCCTCTACTAACAACGGAGAGCATGCAAGATCATAAACAACACATAGGTAATAGATTGATAATCAACATAGCATAGTATTCTCTATCCATCAGATCCCAACAAACACAACATGTAGCATTACAGATAGATGATCTTAATCATGTTAGGCAGCTCACAAGATCCAACAATGAAGCACAATTAGGAGAAGACGACCATCTAGCTACTGCTATGGACCCATAGTCCAGGGGTGAACTACTCACTCATCACTCCGGAGGCGACCATGGCGGTGAAGAGTCCTCCGGGAGATGATTCCCCTCTCCGGCAGGGTGCCGGAGGCGATCTCCTGAATCCCCCGAGATGGGATTGGCGGCGGCGGCGTCTCTGGAAGGTTTTCCGTATCGTGGCTCTCGGTACTGGAGCTATTATCGACGAAGGCTTAAGTAGGCGGAAGGACGGAGTCGGAGGGCTGACGGGGGCCCCACACGCTAGGGCCGCGCGGGCCCCTCCTGGGCCGCGCCGCCCTAGTGTGGCGGCGCCTCGTCGCCCCACTTCGGTTCCCTTTCGGTGTTCTGGAAGCTTCGTGGAAAAATAGGCCCCTGGGCGTTGATTTCGTCCAATTCCGAGAATATTTCCTTACTAGGATTTCTGAAACCAAAAATAACAGAAAACAGCAACTGGCTCTTCGGCATCTTGTTAATAGGTTAGTGCCGGAAAATGCATAAATATGACATAAAGTATGCATAAAACATGTAGGTATCATCAATAAAGTGGCATGGAACATAAGAAATTATCGATACGTCATAGACGTATCACCGCACCATTCAATATAAACACGTACCCAGACTGAGACTTAGAGTCATCAGGATCGGTGTTCCAACTTGCATCGGTGTAACTGGTTACAATGAGCTCTTGGTCACCGCCATAACAAAGAAACATATCCTTAGTCCTTTTCAAGTACTTCAGGATATTCTTGACCGCTGTCCAGTGTTCCATTCCTGGATCACTTTGATATCTGCCGGTCAAACTAACAGCATGTGCGATATCCGGTCTAGTACACAGCATGGCATACATGAGAGAGCCTACTGCCGAAGCATAGGGGATCTTGCTCATCCTTTCTCTTTCATCTGCCGTAGCTGGACCTTGAGTCTTACTCAAGACCTTACCTGGCAACATAGGCAAGAACCCTTTCTTGCTTTCATCCATTCTAAACTTCTTTAGAATTTTGTCCAGGTATGTACTCTGTGAAAGGCCTATTAGGCGTCTTGATCTATCTCTATAAATCTTGATGCCTAAAATGTATGCTGCTTCACCAAGGTCTTTCATTGAAAAACACTTATTCAAATAACCTTTAACACTGCTTTTAGTTCTATATCATTCCCAATCAATAATATGTCATCTACATATAATATCAGGAACGCTACAGAGCTCCCACTCACTTTCTTGTAAATACAGGCCTCACCATGAGTCCGTATAAAATCGAAGTCTTTGATCACTCTATCAAAGCGTAGGTTCCAACTCCGGGATGCTTGCTTCAGTCCATAAATGGAACGCTGAAGTTTGCATACCTTGTCAGCATTTTCAGGATCAACAAAACCTTTGGGTTGTACCATATACAACTCTTCCTCAATATCACCATTAAGGAACGCCGTTTTGACATCCATCTGCCAAATTTCATAATCGAAAAATGCAGCTATTGCTAACAAAATCCTTACAGACTTTAGCTTCGCTACAGGTGAGAAAGTCTCATCGTAGTCAACTCCTTGAATTTGTCGGAAACCCTTTGCGACAAGTCGAGCTTTATTGACAGTAATATTACCATCAGCATCTGTTTTTCTCTTGAAGATCCATTTATTCTCGACAGCCTTGCGGCTATCAGGTAAGTCTACCAAAGTCCATACTTTGTTATCATACATGGATCCCATTTCGGATTTCATGGCTTCTTGCCATTTGTTGGAATCTGGGCTCATCATTGCTTCTTCATACTCCCTCCATTCTGAAATACTATGCATTCTAGAGAATTTCAGACAAATAAAAAGTGTATTTATTAGTACTACTTAGCTTAGCTGACGGTGAGTAAATAGACAGGAATCCATGCGTCGGCTCTATACCCAAAGAAAGAATTAATGGTGGCCATGCAATTTGCATGCTAAAATGTTTGCCGCCAGTTACTTTTACCGCCAAATCACAGGAAGAAGTACTAGTACAAAGCGTTCCCTCCATTTTACAACAGAAAACAGTATTACTAGTAAATTTACCTCCTTTTTTACAACACACTATGATCACCAAAAAAATTGAACTATAGCGGCAAAACCTATTCAAATTACACAAGGAGCTGAGCAGTCATCTTCTATAAGTACTCCCGGACTGGAACTCATCACCAACAGCCACACAGTCCCATCTACACATAGCAGCACCATGGTTCTGGACTTGAACTCGTCACCACCACCAGATGATGAAGGAGGTTGGGAAGAGCCTGATGTTGAAGATACAACCACAGGTCAGATACTAATCTTGCCATATCAAAATCTGTTGGATTACATGGTGCATCTTTGTCTCATTTGCATGCAAGTACTAACCTTTATTATTGCAGCTGAAGAACCAGACGCCCACTGGTCAATCAGGCGCGTGACCTTCAAGTTATTCTTGCAGCATCAGGAACTGGTTGTTTTACCGATGGAGATAGTCTGCGTCCAGATGGATCACAAGAGTCTTATGAGGATATATATAGAGATTTGTTGATGGTTGGTTATGAAAGGGATGAATGTTTTCGAGTGGTTTGTGGTATCGATAAATACCGAATGCGTTCTGCAACAACCCTATGTCAGCTTGCGGTTTTTCTCAGCAAGAGAAGCGATATTGACCTTGCAGAAGCTCAACAGAGAAACACAACACCACAAGTACCTCTTGCTCCTGTTGGTGGTCGTCGTCCGAAGAGGAAAAATAGGAAGATGCTGACAAACAAGCAAAGGTGGGAAGTTTATCAAGAGTTACTGAAAGACAGTAACTCTGGTAGACTAAAGAAAACTAGCACCGCTGATGTAGCAAGCAAACTTGGACACAGTAGAAGGCAAGTTCAATCAGTTTGGAGATTAGTAAATGATTGCATAAAAGAAGGAAGAGAGGTGGATGTTACTCACAAGAAAAGCAAGAATTGTGGGCGCAAGAGAATTGTAGCTCCGCTTGCGCAAGTACAGTCCACTCCAAAAAGAAAAAGGCAGACATTGAGTGCACTATGTCATGCAATTCATATGAGCAAGACCACTCTGTTTATGAGGTTTAAGCAAGGGTACTTGCGGCGAATTTCAAGTAGTTTGAAACCAGTTTTGAAAGATAGTAACAAGAAACAAAGATTGCGGTTTTGTGTAAGGATGGTTGATCAAAACACTATACACAACGAACCGCGGTTTGTTGATATGGAGGATATTGTACATCTAGATGAAAAATGGTTTAACATGACTAAAAACAAGAGAACTTACTACTTGATGCCAGAAGAAGAAGAACCAGTCCGAACTATTCAAAACAAAAACTACATAGGCAAAGTTATGTTCTTAGTAGCTATTGCTCGGCCTAGATATGATGATGAAGGGAATCTGATATTTGATGGGAAAATTTGTTGTTGGGCAATGGTAACTGAGGTAACTATCCTATACTTGACCTTTTAAATTTGTTGAGCAAAAATATGTTCTTTACTTTTCTTGTTTGTGTTTATTTGTTGTTAAAACAGGAACCAGCAAAAAGGAGAAGTGGCAATAGACCGAGAGGTACCATGGTCAAAAAGAACATGAAGGTAAACAGAGATCGAATGAGAGAATTCATGGTCAACAAAGTAATACCCGCTATTCATGAACGATGGCCAGACGAAGGGAAAACTATTTACATTCAGCGGGACAATGCACCATCCCATGTTAAGCCAGATGATGAGGCATTGCTAAATGCCATTTCCATTACTGGACGTGATATTCGGATTCTACAACAGCCTCCAAACTCACCTGACATGAATATTCTTGATCTGGGATTTCTTAGATCTTTGCAATCTTTCACGGATCAGCTGAATCCTACCACAATTGATCAGCTTATTGAAGGTGTCATTGCTGAGTTCAACAAGTATGAAGTTGAAAAGATAAACCGAATTTTTCTTACTCTTCAATCATGCATGATACAAGTTATGAGATTAAGGGGTGGAAATTGGTACAAAATCCCTCATATGAACAAGGGAGGGCTTTTGCTACAAAATGCACTGCCTGACCGTCTATATTGTGACAAAGCATTGTACTTGGATGTTGTTAGCTATCTAGATGAGTGAGGTACTTGTAATCATGAACATTCGAAATGTGGCAATGTAAATGTCAGTTTAGCTATTTGCAATGAACATTCAAAATGTGGCAATGTCAGTTTAGCTAATAAGCGTACAGTACTTTTGTTCATCATAACATAAAATATTTTCAAATTCATTTAAATGCTAAGCATGATCTACGTCCCCAACTTTTCATTGCCTGGAATTTTAAAGTAGTCAGGCAACAAGATCCTAAGCATGCTATAGCAAACCTCACTGTCATCTAGTTGACCGCCTGCAACAGATCCTGCCGGAGCTACACCAACCTCATCCACACCAACAGAATCGGGAACGAATTCCTCCGCTGCGCCAATAAGTGAGTCTGGCACGAACTGCACCTCGTCGGAGTCGTACGAATAGAGGTCGTCGTTGTCACTATCTTCTTCGGAGTCGGGGATGAACTCCGTTCCCATGTCTTCGGCATCATGATCTTGAGAGTCTGGGGCAAAATTGATGCCACGAACCAGTGCATCAGACTCTCCAAGGCTCCGTCTGCATCGTCGCTGCTGCGATTCATCGTCCACCTCCGGTCCAGGGCGTCGTTTGCATCGCTGCTGCTGGGATCTGATGGCGTGTATTTCACACGTTCGTTGGGCAACCCCAAGAGGAAGGTATGATGCGCACAGCAGCAAGTTTTCCCTCAGAAAGAAACCAAGGTTTATCGAACCAGGAGGAGCCAAGAAGCACGTTGAAGGTTGATGGCGGCGGGATGTAGTGCGGCGCAACACCAGAGATTCCGGCGCCAACGTGGAACCTGCACAACACAACCAAAGTACTTTGCCCCAACGAAACAGTGAGGTTGTCAATCTCACCGGCTTGCTGTAACAAAGGATTAACCGTATTGTGTGGAAGATGATTGTTTGCAGAAAACAGTAGAACAGTATTGCAGTAGATTGTATTTCAGTAAAGAGAATTGGACCGGGGTCCACAGTTCACTAGAGGTGTCTCTCCCATAAGACGAACAGCATGTTGGGTGAACAAATTACAGTTGGGCAATTGACAAATAAAGAGAGCATGACCATGCACATACATATCATGATGAATATAGTGAGATTTAATTGGGCATTACGACAAAGTACATAGACCGTCATCCAACTGCATCTATGCCTAAAAAGTCCACCTTCAGGTTATCATCCGAACCCCCTCCAGTATTAAGTTGCTAACAACAGACAATTGCATTAAGTATTGCGCGTAATGTAACTAGTGACTACATCCTTGAACATAGCACTAATGTTTTATCCCTAGTGGCAACAGCACATCCATAACCTTAGTGGTTCTTGTCACTCCTCCAGATTCACAGAGGCATGAACCCACTATCGAGCATAAATACTCCCTCTTGGAGTTACTAGCATCAACTTGGCCAGAGCATCTACTAATAACGGAGAGCATGCAAGATCATAAACAACACATAAGCATAGCTTTGATAATCAACATAACAAGTATTCTCTATTCATCGGATCCCAACAAACGCAACATATAGAATTACAGATAGATGATCTTGATCATGTTAGGCAGCTCACAAGATCCGACAATGATAGCACAATGGGGAGAAGACAACCATCTAGCTACTGCTATGGACCCATAGTCCAGGGGTAGACTACTCACACATCACACCGGAGGCGACCATGGCGGCGTAGAGTCCTCCGGGAGATGATTCCCCTCTCCGGCAGGGTGCCGGAGGCGATCTCCTGGATCCCCCGAGATGGGATCGGCGGCGGCGGCGTCTCTGGAAGGTTTTCCGTATCGTGGTTCTCGGTACTGGGGTTTTCGTCACGGAGACTTTTTATAGGCGAAAGGGCAGGTCAAGAGGCGGCACGGGGGCCCCACACCACAGGGCCGCGCGGCCAAGGGGGGGGCCGCGCCGCCCTAGGGTGTGGCCCCTCCGTGGCCCCTCTTCGTCTCTCCTTCGGACTTCTGGAAGCTTCGTGAGAAAATAGGCCCCTGGGCTTTGATTTCGTCCAATTCCGAGAATATTTCCTTACTAGGATTTCTGAAACCAAAAACAGCAGAAAAACAAGAATCGGCACTTCGGCATCTTGTTAATAGGTTAGTTCCAGAAAATGCACGAATATGACATAAAGTGTGCATAAAACATGTAGATAACATCAATAATGTGGCATGGAACATAAGAAATTATCGATACGTCGGAGACGTATCAGCATCCCCAAGCTTAGTTCTGCTCGTCCCGAGCAGGTAAAACGATAACACAGATAATTTCTGGAGTGACATGCCATCATAATCTTGATCATACTATTTGTAAAGCATATGTAGTGAATGCAGCGATCAAAACAATGTATATGACATGAGTAAACAAGTGAATCATAAAGCAAAGACTTTTCATGAATAGCACTTCAAGACAAGCATCAATAAGTCTTGCATAAGAGTTAACTCATAAAGCAATAATTCAAAGTAAAGGTATTGAAGCAACACAAAAGAAGATTAAGTTTCAGCGGTTGCTTTCAACTTGTAACATGTATATCTCATGGATATTGTCAACATAGAGTAATATAATAAGTGCAATAAGCAAGTATGTAGGAATCAATGCATAGTTCACACAAGTGTTTGCTTCTTGAGGTGGAGAGAAATAGGTGAACTGACTCAACATTGAAAGTAAAAGAATGGTCCTCCATAGAGGAAAAGCATCGATTGCTATATTTGTGCTAGAGCTTTGATTTTGAAAACATGAAACAATTTTGTCAACGGTAGTAATAAAGCATATGTATCATGTAAATTATATCTTACAAGTTGCAAGCCTCATGCATAGTATACTAATAGTGCCCGCACCTTGTCCTAATTAGCTTGGACTACCGGATCATCACAATGCATTGTTTTTACCAAGTGTCACAAAGGGGTACCTCTATGCCACCTGTACAAAGGTCTAAGGAGAAAGCTCGCATTGGATTTCTCGCTATTGATTATTCTTCAACTTAGACATCCATACCGGGACAACATAGACAACAGATAATGGACTCCTCTTTTATGCATAAGCATATAACAACAATTAATAATTTTCTCATTTGAGATTTGAGGATTGTTGTCCAAAACTGAAACTTCCACCATGGAACATGGCTTTAGTTAGCGGCCCAATGTTCTTCTCTAACATATGCATGCTTAACCCTATGGTGGTAGATCTCTCTTACTTCAGACAAGACGAACATGCATAGCAACTCACATGAAATTCAACAAAGAGTAGTTGATGGCGTCCCCAGTAAACATGGTTATCGCACAACAAGCAACTTAATAAGAGATAAAGTGCATAATTACATATTCAATACCACAATAGTTTAAAGCTATTTGTCCCATGAGCTATATATTGCAAAGGTGAATGATGTAATTTTAAAGGTAGCACTCAAGCAATTTACTTTGGAATGGCGGAAAATACCATGTAGTAGGTAGGTATGGTGGACACAAATGGCATAGTGGTTGGCTCAAGTATTTTGGATGCATGAGAAGTATTCCCTCTCGATACAAGGTTTAGGCTAGCAAGGCTTATTTGAAACAAACACAAGGATGAACCGGTGCAGCAAAACTCACATAAAAGATATATTGAAAACATTATAAGACTCTACACCGTCTTCCTTGTTGTTCAAACTCAATACTAGAAATTATCTAGACCTTAGAGAAACCAAATATGCAAACCAAATTTTAGCATGCTCTATGTATTTCTTCATTAATGGGTGAAAAGCATATGATGCAAGAGCTTAATCATGAGCACAACAATTGCCAAGTACCACATTACCCAAGACATTTATAGCAATTACTACATGTATCATTTTCCAATTCCAACCATATAACAATTTAACGAAGGAGAAACTTCGCCATGAATACTATGAGTAGAAACCAAGGACATACTTGTCCATATGCTACAACGGAGCGTGTATCTCTCCCATAAAGTGAATGCTAGGATCCATTTTATTCAAACAAAACAAAAAAAAACAAAAACAAACCGACGCTCCAAGAAAAAGCACATAAGATGTGATGGAATAAAAATATAGTTTCAGGGGAGGAACCTGATAATGTTGTCGATGAAGAAGGGGATGCCTTGGGCATCCCCAAGCTTAGACGCTTGAGTCTTCTTGATATATGCAGGGGTGAACCACCGGGTGCATCCCCAAGCTTAGAGCTTTCACTCTCCTTGATCATGTTGCATCATACTCCTCTCTTGATCCTTGAAAACTTCCTCCACACCAAACTCGAAACAACTCATTAGAGGGTTAGTGCACATTATAAATTGACATATTCAGAGGTGACACAATCATTCTTAACACTTCTGGACATTGCATAATGCTACTGGACATTAGTGGATCAAAGAAATTCATCCAACATAGCGAAAGAGGCAATGCGAAATAAAAGGCAGAATCTGTCAAAACAGAACAGTTCGTATTGACGAATTTTAAAATGGCACCAGACTTGCTCAAATGAAAATGCTCAAATTGAATGAAAGTTGCGTACATATCTGAGGATCATGCACGTAAATCGGCTTAATTTTCTGAGTTTCCTACAGGGAGGTGGACCCAGATTCGTGACAGCAAAGAAATCTGGAACTGTGCAGTAATCCAAATCTAGTACTTACTTTTCTATCAACGGCTTAACTTGGCACAACAAAACTCAAAACTAAGATAAGGAGAGGTTGCTACAGTAGTAAACAACTTCCAAGACACAAAATAAAAACAAAGTACTGTAGGTAAAACATGGGTTGTCTCCCATAAGCGCTTTTCTTTAACGCCTTTCAGCTAGGCGCAGAAAGTGTGTATCAAGTATTATCAAGAGATGAAGTGTCAACATCATAATTTGTTCTCATAATAGAATCAAAAGGTACCTTCATTCTCTTTCTAGGGAAGTGTTCCATACCTTTCTTGAGAGGAAATTGATATTTTATATTACCTTCCTTCATATCAATGATAGCACCAACAGTTCGAAGAAAAGGTCTTCCCAATATAATGGGGCAAGATGCATTGTATTCAATATCCAAGACAACAAAATCAACGGAAACCAGGTTATTGTTAATGGTAATGCGAACATTATCAACTTTACCCAAAGGTTTCTTTGTAGAATGATCAGCAAGATTAACATCCAAATAACAATTTTTCAGCGGTGGCAAGTCAAGCATATTATAAATTTTCTTAGGCATAACAGAGATACTTGCACCAAGATCACATAAAGCATTACAATCAAAATCTTTAATCTTCATCTTAATGATGGGCTCCCAACCATCCTCTAACTTTTTAGGAATAGAGGCTTCACGCTCTAGTTTCTCTTCTCTAGCTTTTATGAGAGCATTTGTAATATGATGCGTGAAAGCCAAATTTATAGCACTAGCATTAGGACTTTTAGCAAGTTTTTGCAAGAACTTTATAACTTCAGAGATGTGGCAATCATCAAAATTCAAACCATTATAATCTAAAGCAATGGGATCATCATCCCCAATGTTGGAAAAAATTTCAGCAGCTTTATCATAGGCAGTTTCAGCAGTTTTAGCAGTTTCAGGCAGTTTTTCGCGCTTTGCATTCGAAGTGGAAACATTGCTAACACCAATTCTTTTATTAGTATGAGTAGGAGGTGCAGCAACATGTGTAGCATTAGCATTACTAGTGGTGGTAATAGTCCAAACTTTAGCTATATTCTTCTCTTTAGCTAGTTTTTCATTTTCTTCTCTATCCCACCTAGCACGCAGTTCAGCCATTAATCTTATATTCTCATTAATTCTAACTTGAATGGCATTTGCTGTAGTAGTAATTTTATTATGATGATTCTCATTAGTCATAACTTTCGATTTCAAAAGATCAACATCAGCAGCAAGACTATCGACTTTAGAAGCAAGTATATCAATTTTCCCAAGCTTTTCTTCAACAGATTTGTTAAAAGCAGTTTGTGTACTAATAAATTCCTTAAGCATGACTTCAAGTCCAGGGGGTGAACTCCTATTATTGTTGTAAGAATTCCCATAAGAATTACCATAGCCGTTGCCATTATTATAAGGATATGGCCTATAGTTGTTACTAGAATTGTTCCGGTAAGCATTGTTGTTGAAATTATTATTTTTAATGAAGTTTACATCAACATGTTCTTCTTGTGCAACCAATGAAGCTAATGGAACATTATTAGGATCAATATTAGTCCTATCATTCACAAGCATAGACATAATAGCATCGATCTTATCACTCAAGGAAGAGGTTTCTTCGACAGAATTTACCTTCTTACCTTGTGGAGCTCTTTCCGTGTGCCATTCAGAGTAGTTGATCATCATATTATCAAGAAGCTTTGTTGCTTCACCAAGAGTGATGGACATAAAGGTACCTCCAGCAGCTGAATCCAATAAATTC
Source organism: Lolium perenne (assembly GCF_019359855.2). NCBI lineage: Eukaryota > Viridiplantae > Streptophyta > Magnoliopsida > Poales > Poaceae > Lolium > Lolium perenne. Next base: position 350,178,355 of record NC_067246.2, read on the forward strand.
CGTGAAGAAAAATTTAGTCCTGCATAGAAGGTTTGGATGATCATCCAAGTAGTCGATCCATGGGTTGGGCAATTTTTAACCAGAGATTTCATTCTTTCCCAAGCTTGAGCAACATGTTCAGTATCTAATTGTTTAAAATTCATTATGCTACTCCTCAAAGATATAATTTTAGCAGGGGGATAATATCTACCAATAAAAGCATCCTTACATTTAGTCCATGAATCGATACTATTCTTAGGCAGAGATAGCAACCAATCTTTAGCTCTTCCTCTTAATGAGAAAGGGAACAATTTTAGTTTAATAATATCACCATCTACATCTTTATATTTTTGCATTTCACATAGTTCAACAAAATTATTAAGATGGGCAGCAGCATCATCGAACTAACACCAGAAAATTGCTCTCGCATACCAAGAGTCAGGACAGCAGGTTTAATTTCAAAGAATTCTGCTGTAGTAGCAGGTGGAGCAATAGGTGTGCATAAGAAATCATTATTATTTGTGGTTGTGAAGTCACACAACTTAGTGTTTTCAGCGTTGGCCATTTTAGCAACAGTAAATAAAGCAAACTAGATAAAGTAAATGCAAGTAAACTAATTTTTTTTGTGTTTTTGATATAGCAAACAAGATAGCAAGTAAAGTAAAACTAGCAACTAATTTTTTTGTATTTTGATTTAGTGCAGCAAACAAAGTAGTAAATAAAACTAAGCAAGACAAAAACAAAGTAAAGAGATTGAGAAGTGGAGACTCCCCTTGCAGCGTGTCTTGATCTCCCCGGCAACGGCGCCAGAAAATATGCTTGATGGCGTGTATTTCACACGTTCGTTGGGCAACCCCAAGAGGAAGGTATGATGCGCACAGCAGCAAGTTTTCCCTCAGAAAGAAACCAAGGTTTATCGAACCAGGAGGAGCCAAGAAGCACGTTGAAGGTTGATGGCGGCGGGATGTAGTGCGGCGCAACACCGAGAGATTCGGCGCCAACGTGGAACCTGCACAACACAACCAAAGTACTTTGCCCCAACGAAACAGTGAGGTTGTCAATCTCACCGGCTTGCTGTAACAAAGGATTAACCGTATTGTGTGGAAGATGATTGTTTGCAGAAAACAGTAGAACAGTATTGCAGTAGATTGTATTTCAGTAAAGAGAATTGGACCGGGGTCCACAGTTCACTAGAGGTGTCTCTCCCATAAGACGAACAGCATGTTGGGTGAACAAATTACAGTTGGGCAATTGACAAATAAAGAGAGCATGACCATGCACATACATATCATGATGAGTATAGTGAGATTTAATTGGGCATTACGACAAAGTACATAGACCGTCATCCAACTGCATCTATGCCTAAAAAGTCCACCTTCAGGTTATCATCCGAACCCCCTCCAGTATTAAGTTGCTAACAACAGACAATTGCATTAAGTATTGCGCGTAATGTAACTAGTGACTACATCCTTGAACATAGCACTAATGTTTTATCCCTAGTGGCAACAGCACATCCATAACCTTAGTGGTTCTTGTCACTCCTCCAGATTCACAGAGGCATGAACCCACTATCGAGCATAAATACTCCCTCTTGGAGTTACTAGCATCAACTTGGCCAGAGCATCTACTAATAACGGAGAGCATGCAAGATCATAAACAACACATAAGCATAGCTTTGATAATCAACATAACAAGTATTCTCTATTCATCGGATCCCAACAAACGCAACATATAGAATTACAGATAGATGATCTTGATCATGTTAGGCAGCTCACAAGATCCGACAATGATAGCACAATGGGGAGAAGACAACCATCTAGCTACTGCTATGGACCCATAGTCCAAGGGTAGACTACTCACACATCACACCGGAGGCGACCATGGCGGCGTAGAGTCCTCCGGGAGATGATTCCCCTCTCCGGCAGGGTGCCGGAGGCGATCTCCTGGATCCCCCGAGATGGGATCGGCGGCGGCGGCGTCTCTGGAAGGTTTTCCGTATCGTGGTTCTCGATGCTGGGGTTTCGTCACGGAGACTTTTTATAGGCGAAAGGGCAGGTCAAGAGGCGGCACGGGGCCCCACACCACGGGGCCGCGCGGCCAAGGGGGGGCCGCGCCGCCTAGGGTGTGGCCCCTCCGTGGCCCCTCTTCGTCTCTCCTTCGGACTTGGAAGCTTCGTGAGAAAATAGGCCCCTGGGCTTTGATTTCGTCCAATTCCGAGAATATTTCCTTACTAGGATTTACGAAACCAAAAGCAATGAGAAAAGACAGCGGCACTTCGGCATCTTGTTAATAGGTTAGTTCCAGAAAATGCACGAATATGACATAAAGTGTGCATAAAACATGTAGATAACATCAATAATGTGGCATGGAACATAAGAAATTATCGATAAGAAATTATCTCCGACGTATCGATAATTTCTTATGTTCCATGCCACATTATTGATGTTATCTACATGTTTTATGCACACTTTATGTCATATTCGTGCATTTTCTGGAACTAACCTATTAACAAGATGCCGAAGTGCCAGTTGCTGTTTTCTGCTGTTTTTGGTTTCAGAAATCCTAGTAACGAAATATTCTCGAAATTGGACAAAATCAACGCCCAGGGTCCTATTTTGCCACGAAGCTTCCAGAAGACCGAAGAGGAGTCGAAGTGGGGCCACGAGGTGGCCACACCCTAGGGCGGCGCGGCCCCCCCCTTGGCCGCGCGGCCCTGTGGTGTGGGGCCCTCGTGTGGCCCCCTGACCTGCCCTTCCGCCTACTTAAACCTCCGTCGCGAAACCCCCAGTACCGAGAGCCACGATACGGAAAACCTTCCAGAGACGCCGCCGCCGCCGATCCCATCTCGGGGGATCCAGGAGATCGCCTCCGGCACCCTGCCGGAGAGGGGATTAATCTCCCGGAGGACTCTACGCCGCCATGGTCGCCTCCGGAGTGATGTGTGAGTAGTCTACCCCTGGACTATGGGTCCATAGCAGTAGCTAGATGGTTGTCTTCTCCCCATTTGCTTCATTGTCGGATCTTGTGAGCTGCCTAACATGATCAAGATCATCTATCTGTAATTCTATATGTTGCGTTTGTTGGGATCCGATGAATAGAGAATACTTGTTATGTTGATTATCAAAGTTATGTCTATGTGTTGTTTATGATCTTGCATGCTCTCCGTTACTAGTAGATGCTCTGGCCAAGTAGATGCTTGTGACTCCAAGAGGGAGTATTTATGCTCGATAGTGGGTTCATGCCTCCATTGATATCTGGGACAGTGACAGAAAGTTCTAAGGTTGTGGATGTGCTGTTGCCACTAGGGATAAAACATTAGTGCTATGTTCAAGGATGTAGTTACTGATTACATTACGCGCAATACTTAATGCAATTGTCTGTTGTTAGCAACTTAATACTGGAGGGGGTTCGGATGATAACCTGAAGGTGGACTTTTTAGGCATAGATGCATGCTGGATGGCGGTCTATGTACTTTGTCGTAATGCCCAATTAAAACTAACTATACTCACCATAATATGTATGTGCATGGTCATGCCCTCTTTATTTGTCAATTGCCCAACTGTAATTTGTTCACCCAACATGCTATTTATCTTATGGGAGAGACACCTCTAGTGAACTGTGGACCCCGGTCCAATTCTCTATACTGAAATACAATCTACTGCAATACTTGTTCTACTGTTTTCTGCAAACAATCATCTTCCACACAATACGGTTAATCCTTTGTTACAGCAAGCCGGTGAGATTGACAACCTCACTGTTTCGTTGGGGCAAAGTACTTTGGTTGTGTTGTGCAGGTTCCACGTTGGCGCCGGAATCCCTGGTGTTGCGCCGCACTACATCCCGCCGCCATCAACCTTCAACGTGCTTCTTGACTCCTACTGGTTCGATTAAACCTTGGTTTCTTACTGAGGGAAACTTGCCGCTGTGCGCATCACACCTTCCTCTTGGGGTTCCCAACGGACGTGTCAACCACACGCATCAAGCAAATTTCTGGCGCCGTTGCCGGGGAGATCAAGACACGCTGCAAGGGGAGTCTCCACTTCCCAACCTCTTTACTTTGTTTTTGTCTTGCTTAGTTTTATTTACTACTTTGTTTGCTGCACTAAATGAAAATACAAAAAAAATTAGTTGCTAGTTTTACTTTATTTGTTATCTTGTTTGCTATATCAAAAACACAAAAAAATTAGTTACTTGCATTTACTTTACTTGATTCATCATGTTTTCTTTTAATTTTACCACGAAAAACATACCGGTAGGACGTGGGTCTATAATTGGGAGAAATAATATGGAAGAATTTTTCAATCATGTCAGCACCGTTGAGGATTTTGAAGATAGACACTTAGTGGAACTTGCTCCCACCTATGAAATTGCCGCTGCTGCTTTAGTTCGTATGATGGAAACTAAATTTGTTAACCTCAATCCTATAATCCAACACATGTTTCTTACACTCGGTGATATGGAAGAAGGGGAAAAGAAAGATTTTGTTTTAGAAACCCTTCTTAGAGAATTTGGTGGTATAGCAAGAGAGGCTAGAAAGGTCTTTGCTAAATTTAATATGCTTGGTTCTTATACCAATTTTGTTAGTCTCCTTGAAAATATGGACATGGATAGAATAAAGTACACTAATAATATTAATGATGGTGGGGAGATCAAAGCACCAATACCATGTAAGCTCTTAGCTATGAATGATGCACTAGAAAATAATTATGCTTGGCTTGTTCCTGAAAATTTGTTTGATGAGAGTAGCACGCCTAAGACTAATGAAAAGGGAGATGCTAAAACTTATGTATCTAATATACTATGCCTGGTTGAGAAAACTCCACATCCCGCTGAGAATGCACCACCCTTCGATAATACTTGATACACACTTTCTGCGCCTAGCTGAAAGGCGTTAAAGAAAAGCGCTTATGGGAGACAACCCATATTTTTACCTACAGTACTTTGTTTTTATTTTGTGTCTTGGAAGTTGTTTACTACTGTAGCAACCTCTCCTTATCTTAGTTTAGTGTTTTGTTGTGCCAAGTAAAGTCGTTGATAGAAAAGTTCATACTAGATTTGGATTACTGCGCAGAAACAGATTTCTTTGCTGTCACGAATCTGGGCTGTTTTCTCTGTAGGTAGCTCAGAAAATTATGCCAATTTACGTGAGTGATCCTCAGATATGTACGCAACTTTCATTCAATTTGAGCATTTTCATTTGAGTAAGTCTGGTGCCTCGATAAAATTCGTCAATACGAACTGTTCTGTTTTGACAGATTCTGCCTTTTATTTCGCATTGCCTCTTTTGCTATGTTGGATGAATTTCTTTGATCCACTAATGTCCAGTAGCTTTATGCAATGTCCAGAAGTGTTAAGAATGATTGTGTCACCTCTGAACATGTTAATTTTTATTGTCGCTAACCCTCTAATGAGTTGTTCTAAGTTTGGTGTGGAGGAAGTTTTCAAGGATCAAGAGAGGAGTATGATGCAACATGATCAAGGAGAGTGAAAGCTCTAAGCTTGGGGATGCCCCGGTGGTTCACCCCTGCATATTCTAAGAAGACTCAAGCGTCTAAGCTTGGGGATGCCCAAGGCATCCCCTTCTTCATCGACAACATTATCAGGTTCCTCCCCTGAAACTATATTTTTATTCCATCACATCTTATGTGCTTTGCTTGGAGCGTCGGTTTGTTTTTGTTTTTTTGTTTTGTTTGAATAAAATGGATCCTAGCATTCACTTTATGGGAGAGAGACACGCTCCGCTGTAGCATATGGACAAGTATGTCCTTAGTTTCTACTCATAGTATTCATGGCGAAGTTTCTTCTTCGTTAAATTGTTATATGGTTGGAATTGGAAAATGATACATGTAGTAATTGCTATAAATGTCTTGGGTAATGTGATACTTGGCAATTGTTGTGCTCATGTTTAAGCTCTTGCATCATATGCTTTGCACCCATTAATGAAGAAATACATAGAGCATGCTAAAATTTGGTTTGCATATTTGGTTTCTCTAAGGTCTAGATAATTTCTAGTATTGAGTTTGAACAACAAGGAAGACGGTGTAGAGTCTTATAATGTTTACAATATGTCTTTTATGTGAGTTTTGCTGCACCGGTTCATCCTTGTGTTTGTTTCAAATAAGCCTTGCTAGCCTAAACCTTGTATCGAGAGGGATTACTTCTCATGCATCCAAAATACTTGAGCCAACCACTATGCCATTTGTGTCCACCATACCTACCTACTACATGGTATTTTCCGCCATTCCAAAGTAAATTTCTTGAGTGCTACCTTTAAAATTCCATCATTCACCTTTGCAATATATAGCTCATGGGACAAATAGCTTAAAAACTATTGTGGTATTGAATATGTAATTATGCACTTTATCTCTTATTAAGTTGCTTGTTGTGCGATAACCATGTTCACTGGGGACGCCATCAACTACTCTTTATTGAATTTCATGTGAGTTGCTATGCATGTTCGTCTTGTCTGAAGTAAGAGCGATCTACCACCTTATGGTTAAGCATGCATATTGTTAGAGAAGAACATTGGGCCGCTAACTAAAGCCATGATCCATGGTGGAAGTTTCAGTTTTGGACATATATCCTCAATCTCATATGAGAAAATTATTAATTGTTGTTACATGCTTATGCATAAAAGAGGAGTCCATTGTCTGTTGTCTATGTTGTCCCGGTATGGATGTCTAAGTTGAGAATAATCAATAGCGAGAAATCCAATGCGAGCTTTCTCCTTAGACCTTTGTACAGGCGGCATAGAGGTACCCCTTTGTGACACTTGGTTAAAACATGTGCATTGTGATGATCCGGTAGTCCAAGCTAATTAGGACAAGGTGCGGGCACTATTAGTATACTATGCATGAGGCTTGCAACTTATAAGATATAATTTACATGATACATACGCTTTATTACTACCGTTGACAAAATTGTTTCATGTTTTCAAAATCAAAGCTCTAGCACAAATATAGCAATCGATGCTTTTCCTCTATGGAGGACAATTCTTTTACTTTCAATGTTGAGTCAGTTCACCTATTTCTCTCCACCTCAAGAAGCAAACACTTGTGTGAACTGTGCATTGATTCCTACATACTTGCATATTGCACTTATTATACTACTCTATGTTGACAATTATCCATGAGATATACATGTTATAAGTTGAAAGCAACCGCTGAAACTTAATCTTCCTTTGTGTTGCTTCAATGCTTTTACTATGAATTATTGCTTTATGAGTTAACTCTTATGCAAGACTTATTGATGCTTGTCTTGAAGTGCTATTCATGAAAAGTCTTTGCTTTATGATTCACTTGTTTACTCATTTCATATACATTGTTTTGATCGCTGCATTCACTACATATGCTTTACAAATAGTATGATCAAGGTTATGATGGCATGTCACTCCAGAAATTATCTGTGTTATCGTTTTACCTGCTCGGGACGAGCAGAACTAAGCTTGGGGATGCTGATACGTCTCCAACGTATCGATAATTTCTTATGTTCCATGCCACATTATTGATGTTATCTACATGTTTTATGCACACTTTATGTCATATTCGTGCATTTTCTGGAACTAACCTATTAACAAGATGCCGAAGTGCCGATTCTTTGTTTTCATTGTTTTTGGTTTCAGAAATCCTAGTAACGAAATATTCTCGGAATTGGACGAAATCAACGCCCAGGGTCCTATTTTGCCACGAAACTTCCAGAAGACCGAAGAGGAGACGAAGTGGGGCCACGAGGTGGCCACACCCTAGGGCGGCGCGGCCCCCCCCCTTGGCCGCGTGGCCCTGTGGTGTGGGGCCCTCGTGTGGCCCCCTGACCTGCCCTTCCGCCTACTTAAAGCCTCCGTCGCGAAACCCCCAGTACCGAGAGCCACGATACGGAAAACCTTCCAGAGACGCCGCCGCCGCCGATCCCATCTCGGGGGATCCAGGAGATCGCCTCCGGCACCCTGCCGGAGAGGGGATTCATCTCCCGGAGGACTCTACGCCGCCATGGTCGCCTCCGGAGTGATGTGTGAGTAGTCTACCCCTGGACTATGGGTCCATAGCAGTAGCTAGATGGTTGTCTTCTCTCCATTGTGCTTCATTGTCGGATCTTGTGAGCTGCCTAACATGATCAAGATCATCTATCTGTAATTCTATATGTTGCGTTTGTTGGGATCCGATGAATAGAGAATACTTGTTATGTTGATTATCAAAGTTATGTCTATGTGTTGTTTATGATCTTGCATGCTCTCCGTTACTAGTAGATGCTCTGGCCAAGTAGATGCTTGTGACTCCAAGAGGGAGTATTTATGCTCGATAGTGGGTTCATGCCTCCATTGATATACGGGACGATGTGAGAAAGTTCTAAGGTTGTGGATGTGCTGTTGCCACTAGGGATAAAACATTAGTGCTATGTTCAAGGATGTAGTTACTGATTACATTACGCACAATACTTAATGCAATTGTCTGTTGTTAGCAACTTAATACTGGAGGGGGTTCGGATGATAACCTGAAGGTGGACTTTTTAGGCATATATGCATGCTGGATGGCGGTCTATGTACTTTGTCGTAATGCCCAATTAAAACTCACTATACTCATCATAATATGTATGTGCATGGTCATGCCCTCTTTATTTGCCAATTGCCCAACTGTAATTTGTTCACCCAACATGCTGTTTATCTTATGGGAGAGACACCTCTAGTGAACTGTGGACCCCGGTCCAATTCTCTATACTGAAATACAATCTACTGCAATACTTGTTCTACTGTTTTCTGCAAACAATCATCTTCCACACAATACGGTTAATCCTTTGTTACAGCAAGCCGGTGAGATTGACAACCTCACTGTTTCGTTGGGGCAAAGTACTTTGGTTGTGTTGTGCAGGTTCCACGTTGGCGCCGGAATCCCTGGTGTTGCGCCGCACTACATCCCGCCGCCATCAACCTTCAACGTGCTTCTTGACTCCTACTGGTTCGATTAAACCTTGGTTTCTTACTGAGGGAAACTTGCCGCTGTGCGCATCACACCTTCCTCTTGGGGTTCCCAACGGACGTGTCAACCACACGCATCAATGGCGCGGCCTTCAGGAACGGAAACCTGCTTGCCCCGCCGCCGTTGAGGCTCACTGGTCTCATCGCCGCCTAGTCCGATCTTGATCTCCCTCTCCATATATCTCTTCTCTCCTCTGTAGCATACTCCACCGATCTGCAGCAATGTGCAGTGGGAGATTATATGGTGGCCACGCCATTTAAGATGGGGAGAAGACGAGGTGGAGATGGGCAGAAACGAGGAGGGGAGGGGAAGACGATGGAGACGGCGGCGATGCTAGTTGGGGACGGAGAGGCTGTTTTCTCGTGGGGATGGGATCAGGTAGGTGTGCTGCTGCGTGATTAAAGGGTTGATTAACTCCTGGACATTAATTACCCAGTGGGTCCCACTCAGAATGCATACTATTTCAGAACAAAATCTAAGCCTAGAATGCATAGTATTTCAGAATGGAGGGAGTACGTCGAAGGGTCCTCTTCATTGTTGTCCACAATCATGACATTCAGACAGGGATCATACCAATCAGGAGTGGTACGTTCCCTCGTCGATCTGCGAGGTTCAGTAGCTTCCTCGTTCGAAGTTTCATGATCATCATCATTCGCTTCCTCTCCTATCGGTGCAGGCTGTGCAGGAACTTCTTCCGGTACTGCGCTACTCTGATCCATGAGAGAAGGTTCATTAACCTCGTCGAGTTCTACTTTCCTTCCAGTCACTTCTTTAGTGAGAAACTCCTTCTCAAGAAAGGATCCGTTCTTGGCAACAAAGATTTTGCCTTCGGATCTATGATAGAAAGTGTGCCCAATTGTTTCTTTAGGGTATCCTATGAAGACGCATTTGTCCGCTTTGGTTTCTAGCTTGTCAGGCTGTAACTTCTTTACATAAGCTTCGCAACCCCAAACTTTAAGGAATGACAGCTTAGGTTTCTTTCCAAACCATAGTTCATACGGTGTCGTTTCAACGGATTTAGATGGTGCCCTATTTAAAGTGAATGCGGCTGTCCCTAATGCATAACCCCAAAATGATAACAGCAAATCGGTAAGAGACATCATGGATCGAACCATATCTAAGAGAGTTCGATTACGACGTTCGGACACACCATTACGCTGTGGTGTTCCCGGCGGTGTCAACTGTGAAAGTATTCCGCATTTCTTTAAATGCATGCCAAACTCATAACTCAGATATTCGCCTCCGCGATCAGAACGCAGAAACTTAATCTTCTTGTTACGTTGATTTTCTACTTCACTTTGGAATTCCTTGAACTTCTCAAAAGTCTCGGACTTATGTTTCATAAAGTAAATATATCCATATCTACTCAGATCATCCGTGAAGGTTATAACATAACGATAACCACCGCGCGATGCTACACTCATTGGCCCGCACACATCTGTATGTATGATTTTCAATAAGTCTGTAGCTCGCTCCATTGTACCAGAAAATGGAGTCTTAGTCATTTTCCCATTAGACATGCCTCGCATCTGTCAAGTGACTCAAAGTCAAGTGACTCAAGAAGTCCATCATAATGGAGTTTCTTCACGCGCTTCACTCCAATATGACCAAGACGACAGTGCCACATATAAGTAGAATTATCATTCAATTTAATTCACTTAGCATCAATGTTATGAACATGTGTATCACTACTATCGAGATTTAACAAGAATAAACCATTCATCTCAGGTGCATGGCCATCAGAGACATTACTCATATAAATCGAACAACCATTATTCTCAGACTTAAACGAATAACCGTCTTGCATTAAACAAGATCCAGATATAATGTTCATGCTCAACGCAGGTACCAAATAACAATTATTAAGGTTTAAAACTAATCCTGAAGGTAGATGTAGAGGGAGCGTGCCGACGGCGATCACATCGACTTTGGATCCATTTCCAACGCGCATCGTCACCTCGTCTCTTGCCAGGCTTCGTCTATTCCGCAGTTCCTGTTTCGAGTTACAAATGTGAGCAACCGAACTAGTATCAAATACCCAGGCACTACTACGAGAACCAGTAAGATAGACATCAATAACATGTATATCAAATATACCTTTCTTTTTGACGTGGCCGCTCTTCAGATCGGCCAAGTATTTGGGGCAATTGCACTTCCAGTGCCCCTTCCCCTGGCAGTAATAGCACACAGTCTCAGGTTTAGGACCAGCCTTAGGCTTCTCAGGATGCGGTGCAACTTTCTTGCCGCCCTTCTTGAAGTTACCCTTGTTAGGCTTGCCCTGCTTTTTGAAACTGGTGGTCTTGTTGACCATCAACACTTTGTTCTCCTTCTTAATCTCTACTTCAGCAGATTTCAGCATGGAAAAGATTTTAGGTAAATCTTTATTCATGTTCTGCATGTTGTAGTTCATCACGAAGTTCTTGTAACTTGGTGGCAGTGATTGAAGGACACGATGAATACCCAGCTGGTTAGGGATCATCATCCCCAAGTCATTGAGTTTCTTCGCATGCCCGGACATGACGAGCATGTGCTCACTAACGGAGCTGCCCTCTTCCATCATGCAGGTAAATAACTGCTTCGAGGCCTCATAGCTCTCCACGGCCGCATGAGTCTCAAAGATAAGTTTGAGCTCACGCATCATCTCACAGGGGTCGTGGTGCTCAAAACGGTTTTGGAGCTCTGCCTCTAAGATGCACAAGATGGCACACTGAATTTCGGAGTACCGAGTTGCCCGAGTCTCATAAACATTCTTTATGTCCTCGGACACTGCAGGAGGTGGTGGGGGACCTAGCGGTGCATCGAGCACATATTGCAGGCTTCCACCAGTGAGGAAAATCCTCACATGACGGAACCAGTCACTGAAGTTGCTACCATTGCCCTTAAGCTTTTCTTTCTCTAGGAACTGGTTAAAATTGATGGAGGGGGGCGCCATGATCTACAACATATTTGCAAAGAGTTTAGACTAAGTTTATGACAAATTGAGTTCAATTTTAATTCTGAAATTAACTAGGTGAACTCCCACTTAAAACAACATCCCTCGCATTGTCTTAGTGATTACACGAACCAAATCCACTACACCTAGTCCGATCTTCACGAGAAAAGATGTAGCTTCAAAGGCGAACACTCAAAGTGTTCATCATATCATTCATATGACTCATGCTCTACCTTTCGGTATCCCGTGTTCCGAGACCATGTCTGTACATGCTAGGCTCGTCAAGGCAACCTTGGTATCCGCGTGTGCAAATCTGGCTTGCACCCGTTGTATGCACATGTAGAGTCTATCACACCCGATCATCACGAGATGCTTCGAAACGACAAGTCTTAGCAACGGTGCATACTAAGGATGAACACTTTATTATCTTGATATTTAGTGAGAGGGATCATCTTATAATGCTACCATCGCGATCTAAGCAAAATAAGATGCATAAAAGGATTAACATCACATGCAATTCATAATGTGTAATATGATATGGCCTTTCTTCTTTGTGCTTTTGATCTCCATCTCCAAAGCACGGACATGATCTCCATCATCACCAGCATGGCGTCAAGGTCAGTGGCACCGCTTCATGGTTGTCCATCACTTATAGCTAATATAACAACTACTTGAAATAAAGCTATTACATGATGAATAGACACGCAGGTCTTTAACAAAAATTAAAGACAACCATTAGGCTCCTGCCGGTTGCCATAATACAATAATGAACATCTCATACATCAAATATAATCATCATCACATCATGGCCATATGCCCATATCACATCACCAAACCCTGCAAAAACAAGTTAGACGCCTCTAATTTGGTTTCCATATTTTACGTGGTTTAGGGTTTTCGAGTAAGATCCAATCTACCTACAAACATGAACCACAACGGTGATACTAGTGTTGACAATAGAAGTGTAAATTACAATCTTCACTATGGTGGGAGAGACAAACACCCGCAAAGCCACTTATGCAATACAAGTTGCATGTCAAGCGTGGAGCAAGTCTCATGAGACGCGGTCATGTAAGGTTAGCCCAGGCCACTTCATCCCACCATCCCGCAAGAAGCAAAGTACACAAACTAAAGCAACAAGAGCATCACCGCCCACAAAACCATTGTGTTCTACTCGTGCAACAGATCTATGCATAGACATGGCTCTGATACCACTGATGGGGTTCGTAGCATAGAAAACAAAAAATTTCCTACCGCAAAGACGAATAAATCCAAGATCTAATCTATGGAACACCCAAGATCTAATCTACAAGATCGAAGCAACGAGATGGAGATGAGACTAACCCTCGAAGATTCCAAAGCCTACGAGATTAATCTCGTTGTTGGTGTAGACGATCGTCCCCGGTGCTGCAATCCGGCAGCACTTCCGTACTCGGTCGCGCGTACGTTGTCGATGAAGCTCCTTCCTCTCCCGTTCCAGCGGGCAGCGGAGGTGTGGTAGATCTCCTCCAAAATTCAGCAGCACGACGGCGTGGTGGTGGAGGTGGAGGAAGAAAAACTGCAGGGCTTCGCCTAAGCCGGAGCAGCGTATGGTGGAGGGAGAGGCGGCCAGAGGAGGAGGCAATGGATGGGGGGTGTGGCCGGCAACCCCCTCCCCTCTTTATATAGGGGCCAGCCGGCCAAGGTGGCCCCCCTTCCCATCTAGGGTTGGGGGGGCGGTGGCCAAGAGGGGGGAGAGGGCTTTCCCCTCCCCCAAGTTGATCCCCCCCTAGGAAACCCTAGGGGGTTGGCTGGCCTGGGCCTTGGGGCCATGTGCCCCTGGCCCATTAGGCCAGGGAGCATCCCCTCGGCCCATGCTAGGCCTCCTAGGTCGTGGGCCCCATGGTGGACCCCTCCGGAACCTTCTAGAACCTTCCAGTCAACCATCGGAAAAATCCCGAACATTTCCGAAACCCAGAAATCAACTTCCCTTATATGAATCTTATTCTCCGGACTATTCCGGACCTCCTCGTGACATCCTGGATCACATCCGAGACTCCGAACAAACTTCGTCTCCATACCATATTCAAATCTACTTATGCGACATCGAACCTTAAGCGCGTCACCCTACGGTTCGCGAACTATGCAGACATGGTCGAGACTCCTCTCCGAGCAATAACCAATAGCGGGATCTGGAGATCCATAATGGCTCCCACATATTCAACGATGACTTAGTGATCGATTGAACCATTTACATACGATGTCAATTCCCTTTGTCACACGATATTTTACTTATCCGAGGTTTGATCATCGGTATCTCCATACCTTGTTCAACCTCGTTACTGACAAGTACTCTTTACTCGTACCGTGGTATGTCATCTCTTATGATCAAATCATATGCTTGCAAGCTAATCAGACGACATTCCACCGAGAGGGCCCAGAGTATATATATCCGTCATCAGGATGGACAAATCCCACTATTGATCCATATGCCTCAACTCACACTTTCCAAATACTTAATCCCATCTTTATAACCACCCATTTACGCAATGGCGTTTGATGTAATCAAAGTACCCTTCCGGTGTAAATGATTTACATGATCTCATGGTCGAAGGACTAAGACAACTATGTATCGAAAGCTTATAGCAAATTGAACTTAATGACTTGATCTTATGCTACGCTCATTTGGGTGTGTGTCCATTATATCATTCAACTAATGACATAACCTTGTTATTAATAACATCCAATGTTCATGATCACGAAACCATGATCATCCATTAATCAACAAGCTAGTTAGACAAGAGGCTTACTAGGGACTCCTTGTTGTTTACTTAACACACATGTATCAATGTTTCGGTTAATACAATTATAGCATGGTATGCAAACATTTATCATAAACACAAAGATATTATAATAACCACTTTATTATTGCCTCTTGGGCATATCTCCAACATCATTATTATTTTGAAAAGTACCACGCTCATCTTTCGATGGTATGGAAGACCTTGTTTCCACTAGACCCAGCACCCGAGACTTTGTCTGCTTTGTTCACTCGATTCAAGAATTCTGAGAGAATTCGCCTGCTGGTGCGGAAGGAACTTCTTGCTAGAGCCGAACTTGCACTTGCCTCTATTTTAGCCTGCCATCCGGCCTTAGATTTGGAGGTCATAGCAAATGCTAACAGGAGATTAGACCAGTATTATTCCATAGCCAGACACCCTGCATATGCTATTATTTCTCAGATGGAAACAGGAATTGAAAGGGCTTTGAAGGCTCGAGAAGACCAAGAAGCCATGCCATGAAATTATGTATATATAACCTTGCGCTGCAAGGAGTAATCTTGTGTGTACTTTGATGTGTTACATCATTTGTTTTTGAACTTGTTAGCTCGATGAAAAAGTTTATATCGGGGCGGCTGAGTGATCAAGTCAGCCTGCTCACCCGACGACTCCGTTGTATTTTGCATTATTTGCAGAGTCGATTTGTATGTTTTGTAAGAGCGACACCAATCGAATTAACGAGGGATTTAGGTGCTTTATGTATTTAGCTTCGTCACACGGTGCACCGGTATTGTAATATCCCAAATTTTAAAACAAAGAAGAAAATGAATTTCACTTTTTCAAATTTTGGAGCCAACAAAAACTTTAATTCAACCACTTGATATACATAGTACTCAAGTATGTATGATGTGATTTTTTCCATGATTTTTTTGTTGTTGTTTTGAACATGTTTAAAAACCTAAACCCTACCCTTTTCAAAACCCAAGAGGAACAAATAAAAAGAAAACAAAAAGAAAAGGAAAAGCATATGTGGGCATATAGCCATAATTACAAATCTTGACCTATGCCCTTGTTACTTTACAAAAATGGTTGTGAACCATTACTAAACCCAATCTAACCCTAAATGAACCCTAAACCATGCCTAAGTGAATCAAGTGAAACAAAAAAAAAAATAGCATCACATATGAGGCTATGGCCATATTTGCAAATCTTTAACCTAGGCCATTTTAATTTGTGTCAATGGTTTGGAAACATAATTAAACACTAAATAACACCTTTTGGATCAAGGAAACACAAATTAAATCAAGAGAAATAGCAAAACCCACTCACATATGATATTGGTCAAGTCTACCAATTTTAACATCTTACCTACTTTGAGCCTCTGTATTAAGAGATTTCTAAACCAAACCCTCTCAACACTTTGCACCTCATCCAAGACCTCATCAAGGTGAACACTTTTGGTGTTGACCACCTTAAATGATTCCTTTTCTATTGCTTAGTATAAGAGTGCAAAGTGGCAACATCAAATCAGAAACAAGATCATACCCATTTTGAATATTCACAAAACCACTCAAATTTCCAAACAAACACCACCCACAGATACCTAACATTATTTGTTTCACACCCATAAAATATTTTGCCAAAATTCAAATTTAATTCTCTTTCGGCCATTACCTCAAACACCTTATGTGCACAATCTGGTTAGGTGCATACATCCTTTTATCCTTTGGGTTTAAGCCTAAACCAGAGACCATTTGTGATCAGCATGGTCCTTGTACCTCCTCTGGATCGAGCCATGCCGTTGCAACCACTATTCACTAAGAGAAATGATCATGCCATGACCATGCCGAGCCCCTATATCACTCCCCATGCCAACTCTCTCACCTGCTGATACGTCTCCGACGTATCGATAATTTCTTATGTTCCATGCTTGTTTTATGACAATACCTACATGTTTTGTTCACACTTTATGATGATTTTATGCGTTTTCCGGAACTAACCTATTGACGAGATGCCGAAGTGTCAGTTCCTGTTTTCTGCTGTTTTTGGTTTCAGAAATCCTAGTAAGGAAATATTCTCGGAATTGGACGAAATCAACGCCCAACATCTTAGAATTGCATGAAGCTTCCAGAACACCCGAGAGCCGCCAGAGGGGGGCCACAGGGCCACCAGATGACAGGGTGGCGTGGCCAGGGCCTGGGCCGTGCCCCCCTATTGTGTCGCCGCCTCGTCAACCCTCCGACTCCGCCTCTTTGCCTATTTAAAGGTCCCTGACCTAAATCTTCGATACGGAAAAGCCACAGTACAAGAAACCTTCCAGAGCCGCCTCCATCGCGAAGCCAAGATCTGGGGGACAGGAGTCTCTGTTCCGGCACGCCACCGGGACGGGGAAGTGCCCCCGGAAGGCTCCTCCATCGACACCACCGCCATCTTCATCACCGCTGCTGTCTCCCATGAGGAGGGAGTAGTTCTCCATCGAGGCTAAGGGGCTGTACCGGTAGCTATGTGGTTCATCTCTCTCCTATGTACTTCAATACAATAATCTCATGAGCTGCCTTACATGATTGAGATTCATATGACGATGCTTGTAATCTAGATGTCGTTATGCTAGTCAAGTGAATTTTACTTATGTGATCTCCGGAGACTCCTTGTCCCACGTGTGTAAAGGTGACAGTGTGTGCACCATGTGGGTCTCTTAGGCTATATTTCGCAGAATACTTATTCACTGTTATGAATAGCATAGTGAAGTGCTTATTTATATCTCTTTATGATTGCAATGTGTTTTGTATCACAATTCATCTATGTGTTACTCTAGTGATGTTATTAAAGTAGTCTATTCCTCCTGCACGGTGTAAAGGTGACAGTGTGTGCATCGTGTAGTACTTGGCGTAGGTTATGATTGTGATCTCTTGTAGATTATGAAGTTAACTATTGCTATGATAGTATTGATGTGATCTATTCCTCCTTTCGTAGTGTGAAGGTGACAGTGTGCATGCTATGTTAGTACTTGGTTTAGTTGTGTTGATCTGTCGTGCACTCTAAGGTTATTTAAACATGAATATCGAATATTTTGGAGCTTGTTAACTCCAGCATTGAGGGTTCGTGTAATCCTACGCAATTAGTGGTGTTCATCATCCAACAAGAGAGTGTAGAGTATAGCATTTATCTATTTATTCTGTTATGTGATCAATGTTGAGAGTGTCCACTAGTGAAAGTATGATCCCTAGGCCTTGTTCCCAAATACTGCCATCACTGCTTGTTTACTGTTTTACTGCATCTCTACTGCCTGCAATATTACCACCATCAACCACACGCCAGTTGTAGCATCAAGCTATTTTCTGGTGCCGTTACTACTGCTCATATTTATTCATACCACCTGTATTTCACTATCTCTTCGCCGAACTAGTGCACCTATTAGGTGTGTTGGGGACACAAGAGACTTCTTGCTTTGTGGTTGCAGGGTTGCATGAGAGGGATATCTTTGACCTCTTCCTCCCTGAGTTCGATAAACCTTGGGTGATCCACTTAAGGGAAACTTGCTGCTGTTCTACAAACCTCTGCTCTTGGAGGCCCAACACTGTCTACAAGAATAGAAGCACCCGTAGACATCAAGCACTTTTCTGGCGCCGTTGCCGGGGAGGAAAGGTAAAAGGTACTCACACTCCGGATCTCGGCTACTAAGCTATTTTCCGGCGCCGTTGTAAGTACTCAAAGCTATTTCCTTTAGATCCTACAATTGCATCTTTTTGTTTCTTGTTTACACTAGTTAGGCATAATGGAAAACGACAAAAATGTGAGAGATCTTTATGAACTTTATCTTGAATTAGGACATGATGTGTTTGAAGAGAGAATTAAAAAACCCATGGAACTTTATAGGCATGCTAATGGGAATGTTATTAATATGAATGCTTTGAACACCATTGTTGCTAATGCTATGGAAAATTCTAAGCTTGGGGAGGTCGGTTTTGATGAAAATGATCTCTTTAGCCCTCCGGGTATTGAGGAGAAAGTTTATGTTGATTATGATATGTCTTCCATATATGATGATTATAATGATAGTGGTCTTTTGTTGCCGCCTGCTATGGAGGATAAATTTTATTATGATTACAATATGCCTCCTATATTTGATGATGAGAATAATGATGATAGCTACTTTGTTGAAATTGCTCCCACTATTACTAATAAAATTGATTATGCTTATGTGGAGAGTAATAATTTTATGCATGAGACTCATGATAAGAATGCTTTATGTGATAGTTATATTGTTGAGTTTGCTCATTATACTACTGAAAGTTATTATGAGAGAGGAAAATATGGTTGTAGAAATTTTCATGTTACTAAAACACCTCTCTATGTGCTGAAATTCTTGAAGCTACACTTGTTTTATCTTCCTATGCTTGTCACTTTGCTCTTCATGAACTTGTTTATTTACAAGATTCCTATGCATAGGAAGCATGTTAGACTTAAATTTGTTTTGAATTTGCCTCTTGATGCTCTCTTTTGCTTCAACTCTTATTTCTTGGGAGTGCATCATTAAAACTGCTGAGCCCATCTTAATGGCTATAAAGAAAGAACTTCTTGGGAGATAACCCATGTGTTTATTTTACTACAGAAATTTTGTTTTATATTTGTGTCTTGGAAGTTTTTACTACTGTAGCAACCTCTCCTTATCTTTATTTTATTGCCTTGTTGTGCCAAGTAAAGTCTTTGATAGCAAGGTTGATACTAGATTTGGATTACTACGCAGAAACAGATTTCTGTCTGTCACGAATTTGGGCAGGGTTCTCTGTAGGTAACTCAGAAAAATCTACCAATTTTTGTGTGTGATCCCCAGATATGTACGCAACATTCATTCAATTTGAGCATTTTCATTTGAGCAAGTCTGGTGCCTCTTAGAAATTCATCTTTACGGACTGTTCTGTTTTGACAGATTCTGCCTTTTATTTCGCATTGCCTCTTTTGCTATGTGGGATGGATTTCTTTGTTCCATTAACTTCCAGTAGCTTTGGGCAATGTCCAGAAGTGTTAAGAATGATTGTGTCACCTCTGAACATGTGAATTTTTTTTATGCACTAACCCTCTAATGAGTTGTTTCGAGTTTGGTGTGGAGGAAGTTTTCAAGGGTCAAGAGAGGAGGATGATATACTATGATCAAGAAGAGTGAAAGCTCTAAGCTTGGGGATGCCCCGGTGGTTCATCCCTGCATATTTCAAGAAGACTCAAGCATCTAAGCTTGGGGATGCCCAAGGCATCCCCTTCTTCATCGACAAATTATCAGGTTCCTTCTCTTGAAACTATATTTTTATTCGGTCACATCTTATGTACTTTACTTGGAGCGTCTGTGTGCTTTTATTTTCGTTTTACTATTTTCATTCTCTGAATAAATGCTTGTGTGGGAGAGAGACACGCTCCGCTGGTTCATATGAACACATGTGTTCTTAGCTTCTAATGTTCATGGCGAAGGTTGAAACTGCTTCGTTAATTGTTATATGGTTGAAAATAGAAAATGCTACATGTAGTAATTGGTATGATGTCTTGAATAATGTGATACTTGGCAATTGTTGTGCTCATGATTAAGCTCTTGCATCATATACTTTGCACCTATTAGTGAAGAATACATAGAGCTTGCTAAAATTTGGTTTGCATGATTGGTCTCTCTAAGGTCTAGATATTTTCTAGTAAGGGTTTGAACAACAAGGAAGACAATGTATAGTCTTATAATGCTTGCAATATGTCTTTTATGTAAGTTTTGATGTACTAGTTCATACTTGTGTTTGTTTCAAACAACCTTGCTAGCCTAAGCCTTGTATTGAGAGGGAATACTTCTCATGCATCCAAAATCCTTGAGCCAAAAACTATGCCATTTGTGTCCACCATACCTACCTACTACATGGTATTTCTCCGCCATTCCAAAGTAAATTGCTTGAGTGCTATCTTTAAACACTTCAAAAGTTATTACCTCTTATTTGTGTCAATGTTTTATAGCTCATGAGGAAGTATGTGGTGTTTATCTTTCAATATTGTTGGGCAACTTTCACCAATGGACTAGTGGCTTCATCCGCTTATCCAATAATTTTGCAAAAAGAGCTGGCAATGGGATTCCCAGTCCCAAATTAAGTAACCTTCATAATTTTACAAAAATAGACACTCCTTCATGGTATGAGATTGTTGGCAGGCACCCGAGGAATCGGTTAGCCATGGTTTGTGAAAGCAAGGTTGGAAGGAGTGCCACCTAAAAATAAAAATATCTCATGGGAGCCGCTCTTAGAAAGTCTGTCTGGCAAGGGGGTTAGAGTGCCCACTACCATTCGTTGACAACAACAAACACTTCTCAAAACCTTACTTTTATGCTCTCTTATTGTTTTCAAAATAAAAGCTCTAGCACAAATATAGCAATCAATGCTTCCCTCTGCGAAGGGCCATTCTTCTACTTTCATGTTGAGTCAGTTTACCCATTTCTCTCCATCTTAGAAGCAAACACTTGTATTAACTGTGCATTGATTCCTACATACTTGCTTGTTGCACTTATTATATTGCTTTGCATTGACAACTATCCATGAGATATACATGTTACAAGTTGAAAGCAACCGCTGAAACTTAATCTTCCTTTGTGTTGCTTCAATGCCTTTGCTTTGAATTTATCGCTTTATGAGTTAACTTTTATGCAAGACTTATTGATGCTTGTCTTGAAAGTACTATTCATGAAAAGTCTTTGCTATATGATTCAGTTGTTTAATCATTTTCTTTATCATTGCTTTGAATCGCTACATTCATCGCATATGCTTTACAATAGTATGATTAAGATCATGTTGGTAGCATGTCACTTCAGAAATTATCTTTGTTATCGTTTACCTACTCGAGGACGAGTAGGAACTAAGCTTGGGGATGCTGATACGTCTCCGACGTATCGATAATTTCTTATATTCCATGCTTGTTTTATGACAATACCTACATGTTTTGTTCACACTTTATGATGATTTTATGCGTTTTCCGGAACTAACCTATTGACGAGATGCCGAAGTGCCAGTTCCTGTTTTCTGCTGTTTTTGGTTTCAGAAACCCTAGTAAGGAAATATTCTCGGAATTGGACGAAATCAACGCCCAGCATCTTAGAATTGCATGAAGCTTCCAGAACACCCGAGAGCCGCTAGAGGGGGGCCACAGGGCCACCAGATGACAGGGTGGCGCGGCCAGGGCCTGGGCCGCGCCCCCCTATTGTGTCGCCGCCTCGTCAGCCCTCCGACTCCGCCTCTTCGCCTATTTAAAGGTCCCTGACCTAAATCTTCGATACGGAAAAGCCACAGTACAAGAAACCTTCCAGAGCCGCCGCCATCACGAAGCCAAGATCTGGGGGACAGGAGTCTCTGTTCCGGCACGCCGCCGGGACGAGGAAGTGCCCCCGGAAGGCTCCTCCATCGAAACCACCGCCATCTTCATCACCGCTGCTGTCTCCCATGAGGAGGGAGTAGTTCTCCATCGAGGCTAAGGGGCTGTACCGGTAGCTATGTGGTTCATCTCTCTCCTATGTACTTCAATACAATAATCTCATGAGCTGCCTTACATGATTGAGATTCATATGATGATGCTTGTAATCTAGATGTCGTTATGCTAGTCAAGTGAATTTTACTTATGTGATCTCCGGAGACTCCTTGTCCCACGTGTGTAAAGGTGACAGTGTGTGCACCGTGTGGGTCTCTTAGGCTATATTTCGCAGAATACTTATTCACTGTTATGAATAGCATAGTGAAGTGCTTATTTATATCTCTTTATGATTGCAATGTGTTTTGTATCACAATTCATCTATGTGTTACTCTAGTGATGTTATTAAAGTAGTCTATTCCTCCTGCACGGTGTAAAGGTGACAGTGTGTGCATCGTGTAGTACTTGGCGTAGGTTATGATTGTGATCTCTTGTAGATTATGAAGTTAACTATTGCTATGATAGTATTGATGTGATCTATTCCTCCTTTCGTAGTGTGAAGGTGACAGTGTGCATGCTATGTTAGTACTTGGTTTAGTTGTGTTGATCTGTCGTGCACTCTAAGGTTATTTAAACATGAATATCGAATATTGTGGAGCTTGTTAACTCCGGCATTGAGGGTTCGTGTAATCCTACGCAATTAGTGGTGTTCATCATCCAACAAGAGAGTGTAGAGTATAGCATTTATCTATTTATTATGTTATGTGATCAATGTTGAGAGTGTCCACTAGTGAAAGTATGATCCCTAGGCCTTGTTCCCAAATACTGCTATCACTGCTTGTTTACTGTTTTACTGCATCTCTACTGCCTGCAATATTACCACCATCAACCACACGCCAGTTGTAGCATCAAGCTATTTTCTGGTGCCGTTACTACTGCTCATATTTATTCATACCACCTGTATTTCACTATCTCTTCGCCGAACTAGTGCACCTATTAGGTGTGTTGGGGACACAAGAGACTTCTTGCTTTGTGGTTGCAGGGTTGCATGAGAGGGATATCTTTGACCTCTTCCTCCCTGAGTTCGATAAACCTTGGGTGATCCACTTAAGGGAAACTTGTTGATGTTCTACAAACCTCTGCTCTTGGAGGCCCAACACTGTCTACAAGAATAGAAGCACCCGTAGACATCACCTGCCCTCTCTGGTCCCTCTCACCATGACTCTGAGCTCGCCCCCACTCTCCTGCACCTGCTGATGCACGGTATCGACCGAGGAGACGCATGCCCTGACCAGACCAGAGCGCGCCCACGACGCCCAGGAACACGCCAGAGCGCACTAGGACACGTCCCTGGACGCGACGGTGCACGGCCTTGCCTGGACGCAGTTGACCTCCCCTCGCCCTCGCTTTTCTACAGCACACTCACCCACGAACCAGCTCCCTCCCAGACATCTCCAAGCGGACGCCGGAGCACTGTCGCCATCGTCACGGACGAAGACCGTCCGCCACAGTACTCCCAGTACCCCGACGTCACCGCACGGGCCCGTCCCCCTCCTGCTGCGCCATGACGCGTGCGAGGACCACCAGATGACGCAACACCATCTCCTGCCCTCGCCCACTCCCCTCCGCCACTGTAGCCTCATCGACGACGATGAACTGCCGTGCCGAGCCGCCCCCTCTCACCCGCTATAAAAGGAGGAAGCCCCAGCCTCCAATCCTCACACTATTTTGCTCCCTACTCTTCACAGAACCTCCCTCACTCCTTCCCCTCTCCGATTACACCCTAGCTCGCCGGAATTTCATCGGCGACCGCCGCGACAGTAGCAAGACGGCGACGACGATTCCGTCCACCCCCGGAGCAGCCGCGACCACCGTTAGATTCCTCATCGTCCGCAACATCGTCTTGCTTCATTGCCGCGCCTCGCCGGAGCTCAGGTGACCCTCCAACCTCATGGTGCTCGCCGCCAGCGAGCCCGTGCTCGTCGTCGACGACGATGCACGCCAGCCGATCGATGCGCTTCTAATCCGACGGTCCACGCTCTGCGTACCGTTTCAGTGTTTAAGGACACGCTGATAGGTGGGGCCCTCTATGTCAGGCAGCCCATGGCGCACTGGCGCGTAGTTGGGCTGGCCCAATTCCCTTTCCCGCCAAGCCCAATAATTCAAATTCGGATTAATCCTTTTAGTTCAAATTCTATACTGGTGCCCAATTCAAAAGTAAGTAAAACAAAATCTACTGAGCCAAAATTTGTGAAATTGATATGGTTGGAAAGCTTGTGAAATCCTCTATCCAACTACACTGGTCTCAAATCTAAATTCATTGTGGAACTCATGTAGTAAAAACAACAAGACAATAGGTTTTAAAATTTCAAACAATTATTAAAAATCAACCATAAATGATTTTGAGTTGATTCCAACACTCATATATCACATTTCACATACTCTACATGAATATGTAAAAACATAGCATAATTGTTTACATGATCATGGACTAGAGCAAAATAATGGCTATGTGGCCATTTCTAGTCCATTTAAATGACCTCCATTAATTAATGAAATAGTATGAGAGTCTTTCTCTCATTTAAATCATGGTCCTAAGTGATTCAACAAGAGGTAATGACTTTAGTTAATAGAACCTCATATTGTATTACTTAGTGATATTAAATTGTTCCCATAGTAGTATTTAAATTGCATGAGATGTAGTATCTCATTTAAATCATTTTCCCAAATGATAAATGTGAAGTGTTGACCTTGGTCAACATAATCTCACATTTATTAACTGGGGAGATTAAAATCTTAACAAGATTCAATGAGAGGAAATTATTTCTCAAAAGAAAATAAATAGAAACCCTAATTCATATTTCAATGAGAGGAAATTCTTATTCTTATAAATAAACAAAGCCAACCACCATGTGATAATGTGTGATGCTAGGATAGCTTGAGTGAACCAATTGTGTGTTAAGTCCAGCACTTAAGCATTGTTTGGTGATTGTATACCTCGTATCCGTTTATAGACACTAGTACCGAAGACTACCCGGAGGAGGAGGTCTTCTACGAGGAAGAAGAACAAAACTTTGATCACTGTACCAATCAGGGCAAGCTATACTCTTGCAAGCTACCCTAATGCAAGCTCTACTTGAGAAAGGCACCACTACATTCTACTTTGTGTTTTACTTTCCAAGCCCCAGTTTTCATCTTACAAAGCTTTTACTTTGATTTTTCAAGGTTTATTTTTATAGTTAACTTGAGTCTTGATATGAAGTAGTACAAGAACATCAAAGTTAGCCTAAAGAGCTACAAG
Organism: Lolium perenne; assembly: GCF_019359855.2. Taxonomy (NCBI): domain Eukaryota; kingdom Viridiplantae; phylum Streptophyta; class Magnoliopsida; order Poales; family Poaceae; genus Lolium; species Lolium perenne. Next base: position 350,203,714 of record NC_067246.2, read on the forward strand.
TTAGTTAGCACCCCTCATGACTAGTTGCTAGTGCTAAAACTAAAATTGACTACTCTAGATGGGAACATGTGAATCTTTTGACTTTGAAAACCCTGGAATGATGAGTCATTCTATTGAAAGATTTTTGAGGTGAAGGTGATTTGAATGACATGGTGATTTTGATAAAAACTGATGATTGGGTTCGGATGCGATACCATTCTAATTTTAGAGTACCCCCACAATACCTTAGTATGGGTAAGGCTTTAGCTGGAAATTTATGTGTCTTAGTATGTGTTCCCTCTGAACAAGCGTCATAGAGGTTATGCCGAGGCTGCCTCTGTTGAAAGTAAAATAACGTGAAAAGAGTTGAATGTCCTACCCAAGCCCTGTGCAGTTCCCAGGATAGTAGATTGCTATCACTGGGAGGCCAAGCTCGTAGGGGAGGTGCCTATACTAGGGTATGTAAGTGAAAGGTTAATGGTTGATGATCCGCATACTGAGTTATGATTATTCAGGGCTATCCCTGACGGATGTAATCAAATGTTGTGGCACAAGTGTGCAACCTCTGCAGAGTGTAAACCTATTCGAATAGCCGTGTCCACGGTCATGGACAGTTGGAAAGGCCATACTGTTCCGTCATCAGAACCTTTTCAAAATCTGACATATGACTGGTGACTTGAGACTTGAATTTGATTTATGAAATTGACTTGATCACAACAGAGTTGTGGGAATGACACCAATGTTCCCACTTGAGTTAGTTAGGCAAGTGAAGAGTCTTTGATTACTAAATGCTTATGAAATAAGACTGGCTTTATGCAAATGAAACTAGAGCTTAGAACCCTCTTACTAAAATTGTTAGTACTTACACTAGTATTAGTTTGCGAGTACTTTAAAGTACTCATGGCTGTGTCCCTGGCTATTCAAATGGCCAGACTATGAAGAGGAGAACCAGTACCAGGATGGTGGACAGCGGGACGTCTACGATAACTAGGACTACTCCTAACGTCAAGCGTTGCCTGCGGTGAAGGAGATATGCCCTAGAGGCAATAATAAAGTGGTTATTATTTATATCTTTATGTTTATGATAAATGTTTATATATCATGCTATAATTGTATTAACCAAAACATTAGTACATGTGTGATATGTAGACAACAAGAAGTCCCTAGTATGCCTCTTAAACTAGCTTGTTGATTAATGGATGATTAGTTTCATAATCATGAACATTGGATGTTATTAATAACAAGGTTATGTCATTGTATGAATGATGTAATGGACACACCCAATTAAGCGTAGCATAAGATCTCGTCATTAAGTTATTTGCTATAAGCTTTCGATACATAGTTACCTAGTCCTTATGACCATGAGATCATGTAAATCACTTATACCGGAAAGGTACTTTGATTACACCAAACGCCACTGCGTAAATGGGTGGTTATAAAGGTGGGATTAAGTATCCGGAAAGTATGAGTTGAGGCATATGGATCAACAGTGGGATTTGTCCATCCCGATGACGGATAGATATACTCTGGGCCCTCTCGGTGGAATGTCATCTAATGTCTTGCAAGCATATGAATGAGTTCATAAGAGACCACATACCACGGTACGAGTAAAGAGAACTTGTCAGGAGACGAGGTTGAACAAGGTATAGAGTGATACCGAAGATCAAACCTCGGACAAGTAAAATATCACGTGACAAAGGGAATTGGTATCGTATGTGAATGGTTCATTCGATCACTAAAGTCATCGTTGAATATGTGGGAGCCATTATGGATCTCCAGATCCCGCTATTGGTTATTGGTCGGAGTGAGTACTCAACCATGTCCGCATAGTTCACGAACCGTAGGGTGACACACTTAAAGTTGGATGTTGAAATGGTAGAACTTGAATATGGAATGGAGTTCGAATATTTGTTCGGAGTCCCGGATGAGATCCCGGACATCACGAGGAGTTCCGGAATGGTCCGGAGAATAAGATTCATATATAGGATGTCATTTTATGTGAATTAAAATGATGCGGAAGGTTCTATGGAAGGTTCTAGAAGGTTCTAGAAAAGTCCGGAAGAATCCACCAAGGAAGGTGGAGTCCACATGGGACTCCACCTCCATGGCCGGCCAACCCTAGTGGGGGTGGAGTCCCAAGTGGACTCCCCCTTAGGGGGCCGGCCACCACCCCATATGGGAGGTGGAACTCCCACCTCTAGCGGGAGTCCTAGCTTGGGTAGGTTTCCCCACCATATGGAAGGTTTTTGGTTCGGGTCTTATTCGAAGACTTGGAGACCAACACTTGGGGTTCCACCTATATAATGAGGGGCCAAGGGGAGGGGGGCGGCCACCCAAGAACCACCAAGGTGGCCGCACCCCTTAGTGGCCGGCGCCCCCCTCTCCCCAAACCCTCGCGGCCTCTCCCCTCCACTAAATCCCGCACGCTTAGCGAAGCTCCGCCGGACTTCTCCACCACCACCGACACCACGCCGTCGTGCTGTCGGATTCAAGAGGAGCTACTACTTCCGCTTCCCGCTGGAACGGGGAGGTGGACGTCGTCTTCATCAACAACCGAACGTGTGACCGAGTACGGAGGTGCTGCCCGTTCGTGGCGCCGGAAGCGATCGTGATCAAGATCTTCTACGCGCTTTTGCAAGCGGCAAGTGAACGTCTACTGCAGCAACAAGAGCCTACTCTTGTAGGCTTTGGAATCTCTTCAAGGGTGAGACTCGATAAACCCCTCGTTGCTACCGTCTTCTAGATTGCATCTTGGCTTGGATTGCGTGTTCGCGGTAGGAAAATTTTTGTTTTCTATGCAACGTTATCCTACAGTGGTATCAGAGCCGTGTCTATGCATAGATGGTTGCACGAGTAGAACACAATGGTTTTGTGGGCGTTGATGCTCTTGTTATCTTTAGTTTGAGTACTTTGCATCTTTGTGGCATAGTGGGATGAAGCGGCTCGGACTAACTTTACATGACCGCGTTCATGAGACTTGTTCCTCGTTCGACATGCAACTTGTATTGCATAAGAGGCTTTGCGGGTGTCTGTCTCTCCTACTATAGTGAAGATTCAATTTACTCTTCTATTGAAAACATTAGTATCAACGTTGTGGTTCATGTTCGTAGGTAGATTAGATCTCTATCGAAAACCCTAAACCACGTAAAATATGCAAACCAAATTAGAGACGTCTAACTTGTTTTTGCAGGGTTTGGTGATGTGATATGGCCATAATGTGATGATGAATATGTATGAGATGATCATGATTGTATTGTGGCAACCGGCAGGAGCCTTATGGTTGTCTTTAAATTTCATGTTGAGTAGTATTTCAAAGTAGTTGTAATAGTTGCTACACGGAGGACAATCATGAAGACGGCGCCATTGACCTTGACGCTGCGCCGACGATGATGGAGATCATGCCCGAAGATGATGGAGATCATGTCCGTGCTTTGGAGATGAAGATCAAAGGCGCAAAGACAAAAGGGCCATATCATATCACATATGAACTGCATGTGATGTTAATCCTTTTATGCATCTTATTTTGCTTAGATCGCGACGGTAGCATTATAAGATGATCCCTCACTAAAATCTCAAGATAATAAAGTGTTCATCCTTAGTAGCACCATTACCAAGTCTTGCCGTTTCGAAGCATCTCGTGATGATCGGGTGTGATAGAATCAATAAGTACATACAACGGGTGCAAGACAGTTTTGCACATGCGGATACTAAGGTGGCCTTGACGAGCCTAGCATGTACAGACATGGTCTCGGAACACGTGATACCGAAAGGTAGAGCATGAATCATATGGTTGATATGATGAACACTTTGAGTGTTCGCCATTGAAATCACACCTTTTCTCGTGATGATCGGGTTTAGGTGTGGTGGATTTGGTTCGTGTGATCACTAAGACAATGCGAGGGATATTGTTTTGAGTGGGAGTTCACCTAGATTTTTAATTATGTTGAATTAAAATTTGAACTCAATTTGTCATAAACTTAGTCTAAACTTTTGCAAATATATGTTGTAGAGATGGCGTCCCCAATCAATTTTAATCAGTTCCTAGAGAAAGAGAAACTTAAGAGCAACGGTAGCAACTTCACCGACTGGTTTCGTCATGTGAGGATCTTCCTCTCTAGCGGAAATCTGCAATATGTGCTTGATGCACCGCTAGGTGACCCTCCTGCAGAAACTGAAACCGATGAAGTAAAAGTTGTTTACGAGACTCAGAAAATTCGGTACTCTCAAGTTCAGTGTGCCATCCTGTGCAGTCTGGAATCCGATCTTCAAAAACGTTTTGAGCACCACGATCCTCATGAGTTGATGAAAGAGCTGAAAGCTATTTTTGAGACTCATGCGGCCGTGGAATGCTATGAAGCATCGAAACAATTCTTCAGCTGCATGATGGAAGAAGGAAGCTCCGTTAGTGAGCACATGCTCGCCATGACCGGGCATGCGAAGAAACTCAGTGACTTGGGAATAGTGATTCCTAACAGACTGGGGATTAATCGTGTCTTTCAATCACTGCCACCAAGTTACAAGAACTTCGTGATGAACTACAATATGCAGAACATGAACAAGGAGTTACCTGAACTCTTTGGCATGCTAAAAGCTGCTGAGATTGAGATCAAGAAAGAGCACCAAGTGTTGATGGTCAACAAGACCACCAGTTTCAAGAAACAGGGCAAGTCTAAGGGAAAATTCAAGAAGGGTGGCAAGAAAGCTGCCACGCCTCCTGTGAAACCTAAGAACGGCCCTAAGCCTGATGCTGAGTGCTATTACTGCAAGGAGAAGGGACACTGGAAGCGTAACTGCTCCAAGTATCTGGTTGATCTAAAGAGCGGCCTTGTCAAGAAGAAGAAAGAAGGTATATTTGATATACATGTTATAGATGTTCATTTCACTGGTTCTCGTTCTAGTACCTGGGTATTTGATACTGGTTCAGTTGCTCACATTTGTAACTCGAAACAGGAACTAAAGAATAAACGACAACTGCTGAAAGATGAAGTGACGATGCGCGTTGGAAACGGATCCAAGGTCAATGTGATCGCAGTCGGCACACTTCCTCTACATCTACCTTCGGGATTAATTTTAAGCCTAAATAAATGTTATTGTGTACCTGCGTTGAGCATGAACATTATATCTGGATCTTGTTTAATGCAAGACGGTTATTCATTCAAGTCTGAGAATAATGGTTGTTCTATTTTTATTAATAATATCTTTTATGGTCGAGCACCTCAAAAGAATGGCTTATTTCTATTAGATCTCGATAGTAGTGATACGCATATACATAACGTTAATGCTAAGCGAATTAAATTGAATGATAATTCTACTTATATGTGGCACTGTCGTCTTGGTCATACTGGAGTAAAACGCATGAAGAACCTCCATACTGATGGATTACTTGAATCACTTGACTTTGAGTCACTTGATAGATGCGAAGCATGTCTAATGGGAAAAATGACTAAGACTCCATTTTCTGGTATGATGGAGCGAGCTACTGACTTATTGAAAATCATTCATACCGATGTATGCGGACCAATGAGCGTAGCATCGCGCGGTGGTTATCGTTATGTTCTAACCTTCACAGATGATCTGAGTAGATATGGGTATATCTATTTCATGAAACATAAATCCGAAACTTTCGAGAAGTTTAAGGAATTTCAAAGTGAAGTAGAAAATCAACGTAACAAGAAGATTAAATTTCTACGATCTGATCATGGAGGTGAATATCTGAGTTATGAGTTTGGCATGCATTTAAAGAAATGCGGAATACTTTCACAATTGACACCGCCGGGAACACCTCAACGTAACGGTGTGTCCGAACATCGTAATCGAACTCTCTTAGATATGGTTCGTTCTATGATGTCTCTTACTGATTTGCCGTTATCATTTTGGAGTTATGCATTAGAGACAGCCGCATTCACTTTAAATAGAGCACCATCAAAATCTGTAGAAACGACACCGTATGAACTATGGTTTAATAAGAAACCTAAGCTATCGTTCCTGAAAGTTTGGGGTTGCGAAGCCTATGTAAAGAAGTTACAACCGGACAAGCTAGAACCCAAAGCGGAGAAATGCGTCTTCATAGGATACCCTAAGGAAACTATAGGGTACACTTTCTATCACAGATCCGAAGGCAAAATCTTTGTTGCTAAGAACGGAACCTTTCTTGAGAAAGAATTTCTCACTAAAGAAGTGACTGGAAGAAAAGTAGAACTCGATGAGATTGATGAATCTATACTTGTTGATCAGAGTAGCGCGATCGAAATTGTACTGCATCGCCTACACCGGCAACAGAGGAAGCTAATGATAATGATCATGAAACTTCGAACGAGGAAACTACTGAACCTCGCAGATCGACAAGGGAACGTGCCACTCCTGATTGGTATGATCCTTGTCTAAATGTCATGATTGTGGATAACAATGATGAGGACCCTGCGACGTATGAAGAAGCGATGATGAGCCCAGATTCCAACAAATGGCAAGAAGCCATGAAATCCGAAATGGGATCCATGTATGATAACAAAGTATGGACTTTGGTAGACTTACCTGATAGCCGAAAGGCTGTCGAGAATAAATGGATCTTCAAGAGAAAAACAGATGCTGATGGTAATATTACTGTCTATAAAGCTCGACTTGTCGCAAAGGGTTTCTGACAAATTCAAGGAGTTGACTACGATGAGACTTTCTCACCTGTAGCGAAGCTAAAATCTGTGAGGATTTTGTTAGCAATAGCTGCATTTTTCGATTATGAGATTTGGCAGATGGATGTCAAAACGGCATTCCTTAATGGAGACATTGAGGAAGAGTTGTATATGGTACAACCCAAAGGTTTTGTCGATCCTAAAAATGCTGACAAAGTATGCAAACTTCAGCGTTCAATCTATGGACTGAAGCAAGCATCAAGAAGTTGGAACCGACGCTTTGATAAGGTGATCAAAGACTTCGAGTTTATACAGTGTCATGGAGAGGCCTGTATTTACAAGAAAGTGAGTGGGAGCTCTGTAGCATTCCTGATATTATATGTAGATGACATATTATTGATCGGGAATGATATAGAATTATTAAGCAGTGTTAAAGGTTATTTGAATAATAGTTTTTCAATGAAAGACCTTGGTGAAGCATCGTATATATTAGGCATCAAGATTTATAGAGATAGATCAAGACGCCTAATAGGGCTATCACAGAGTACATATCTGGACAAGATTCTAAAGAAGTTTAGAATGGACGAAAGTAAGAAAGGGTTCTTACCTATGTTACCAGGCAAAGTCTTGAGTAAGACTCAAGGACCGGCTACAGTAGAAGAAAGAGAAAGGATGAGTAAAATCCCCTATGCCTCGGCAGTAGGATCTATCATGTATGCCATGCTATGTACTAGACCGGATATAGCACATGATGTTAGTTTGACTAGCAGATATCAAAGTGATCCAGGAATGGAACACTGGACAGCGGTCAAGAATATCCTGAAGTACTTGAAAAGAACTAAGGATATGTTTCTTTGTTATGGAGGTGACCAAGAGCTCATTGTAAGTGGTTACACCGATGCAAGTTGGAACACTGATCCTGATGACTCTAAGTCACAATCTGGGTACGTGTTTATATTGAATGGTGCTGCAGTAAGCTGGGCAAGCTCGAAGCAGTGCACGGTGGTGAAGTCTTCAACAGAATCAGAGTACATAGCGGCTTCAGAGGCTTCATCAGAAGCGGTATGAATGAAGAGGTTCATTGTAGAGCTCGGTGTGGTTCCTAATGCATTGGACCCATTAATCATTTACTGTGATAACATGGGTGCCATCGCCAATGCACAAGAGCCAAGGTCACACAAGAGACTGAAGCATATCAAGCTGCGTTACCACTCGATTCGCGAGTACATCGAAGATGGAGAAGTAAAGATTTGCAAAGTACACACTGATCTGAATGTAGCAGATCCGTTGACTAAAGCTCTCCCTAGGGCAAAGCATGACCAACACCAGAATGCCATGGGTGTTAGGTATATTACAATGTAATCTAGATTATTGACTCTAGTGCAAGTGGGAGACTGAAGGAGATATGCCCTAGAGGCAATAATAAAGTGGTTATTATTTATATCTTTATGTTTATGATAAATGTTTATATATCATGCTATAATTGTATTAACCAAAACATTAGTACATGTGTGATATGTAGACAACAAGAAGTCCCTAGTATGCCTCTTAAACTAGCTTGTTGATTAATGGATGATTAGTTTCATAATCATGAACATTGGATGTTATTAATAACAAGGTTATGTCATTGTATGAATGATGTAATGGACACACCCAATTAAGCGTAGCATAAGATCTCGTCATTAAGTTATTTGCTATAAGCTTTCGATACATAGTTACCTAGTCCTTATGACCATGAGATCATGTAAATCACTTATACCGGAAAGGTACTTTGATTACACCAAACACCACTACGTAAATGGGTGGTTATAAAGGTGGGATTAAGTATCCGGAAAGTATGAGTTGAGGCATATGGATCAACAGTGGGATTTGTCCATCCCGATGATGGATAGATATACTCTGGGCCCTCTCAGTGGAATGTCGTCTAATGTCTTGCAAGCATATGAATGAGTTCATAAGAGACCACATACCACGGTACGAGTAAAGAGTACTTGTCAGGAGACGAGGTTGAACAAGGTATAGAGTGATACCGAAGATCAAACCTCGGACAAGTAAAATATCGCATGACAAAGGGAATTGGTATCGTATGTGAATGGTTCATTCGATCACTAAAGTCATCGTTGAATATGTGGGAGCCATTATGGATCTCCAGATCCCGCTATTGGTTATTGGTCGGAGTGAGTACTCAACCATGTCCGCATAGTTCATGAACCGTAGGGTGACACACTTAAAGTTGGATGTTGAAATGGTAGAACTTGAATATGGAATGGAGTTCGAATATTTGTTCGGAGTCCCGGATGAGATCCCGGACATCACGAGGAGTTCCGGAATGGTCCGGAGAATAAGATTCATATATAGGATGTCATTTTATGTGAATTAAAATGATGCGGAAGGTTCTATGGAAGGTTCTAGAAAAGTCCGGAAGAATCCACCAAGGAAGGTGGAGTCCACATGGGACTCCACCTCCATGGCCGGCCAACCCTAGTGGGGGTGGAGTCCCAAGTGGACTCCCCCTTAGGGGGCCGGCCACCCCCCCATATGAGAGGTGGAACTCCCACCTCTAGTGGGAGTCCTAGCTTGGGTAGGTTTCCCCACCATATGGAAGGTTTTTGGTTCGGGTCTTATTCGAAGACTTGGAGACCAACACTTGGGGTTCCACCTATATAATGAGGGGCCAAGGGGAGGGGGCCGGCCACCCAAGAACCACCAAGGTGGCCGCACCCCTTAGTGGCCGGCGCCCCCCTCTCCCCAAACCCTAGCGGCCTCTCTCCTCCACTAAATCCCGCACGCTTAGCGAAGCTCCGCCGGACTTCTCCACCACCACCGACACCACACCGTCGTGCTGTCGGATTCAAGAGGAGCTACTACTTCCGCTGCCCGCTGGAACGGGGAGGTGGACGTCGTCTTCATCAACAACCGAACGTGTGACCGAGTACGGAGGTGCTGCCCGTTCGTGGCGCCGGAAGCGATCGTGATCAAGATCTTCTACGCGCTTTTGCAAGCGGCAAGTGAACGTCTACCGCAGCAACAAGAGCCTACTCTTGTAGGCTTTGGAATCTCTTCAAGGGTGAGACTCGATAAACCCCTCGTTGCTACCGCCTTCTAGATTGCATCTTGGCTTGGATTGCGTGTTCGCGGTAGAAATTTTTTTGTTTCTATGCAACGTTATCCTACATGCGGAACAGAAGGACTTCTACTACGTATTTCCGTTGTGTGTTTTGTATTGATCATGAGATCAACTATTATTGTAGGACTGGACCATGTGATCCCTCTATGTAAGACAGTTATGGTTTGTAATGAATGATGTTCTGTGATATCAATCTATTATGTCTCGCAAAAACAATATTCCTGGGATTGCGATGTACGGCATAATAGGCATCTGGACTTAAAAATCCGGGTGTTGACAGGTATGAGCCTTTTTGTAAGTAATATTTTATTTTCCACCGACTGCGGCACTCGCGAATAATCTTGAGGCTTGGATGGTTTATTTCGTATCGATAATCATAGCTCCTGATGGGAGTATTAATTAATTATCGGTACTGTAAGTAGCCCTCGAGTGTTATCGAGTTTGGCCATGTATCATGCAATTATAGCCGAAGCTCCCGATGGGAGTAGTTAGCTTAATAAAAGAGGACTCGAACAATTGTTCGAGTAATGAATTCAATAAAGATGGGAGCTCAATCAAGAATTTTATTCATAATATGTGACAGACTGAAAAGCCTTCATGTAGCGAATAAAGAGTAGATGTGTCCTATGAGTAGAATCGCCGCAGTTGGGCGACGTTCCATGGATTGTCAACGTCCTTTCCCGAAGCAGGATTCCTGAGACGATAAGCTCCTCCTGGTATGACTTCCGTGACTATGAACGGCCCTTCCCATGGAGACTCAAGTTTCAAAGTTCTTTCTTGCTTTAGTCGCAACACCATGTCACCAATGTTGATACCACGGTTGCGAACTCTTCGACTGTGGTAATTTCGAATTGCCTGTTGATATACAGCCGTCCTGGCTAAAGCAATGTCTCGAGCTTCATCAAGAAGGTCTATAGCATCTTGTAGTGCGATATTGGAAGTTGCCTCTGTGTACGCAGTCATTCGGGGATCTTCAAAACGAACATCGGCTGGTAAAATAGCTTCGGCTCCGTGCACAAGGAAAAACGGAGTATACTTGGTTGACCTGTTTGGTGTAGTCCGTAGGCTCCATAGCACCGATCGCAATTCTTTGACCCAAGCTCCAGCTGCGCATGTCAGACTCTTTTTAATGCCGTCACATATTAAGCCATTTATCCTTTCGACCTGACCATTTGTTTGAGGATGTGCAACCGAGACGAATTTAAGCTTGATATTACCATCATCGCAGAATTTGCGGAATTCCTCGGAGTCAAAATTACTTCCATTATCTGTAATGATGTTGTGAGGCATACCGAAGCGACAAGTTATTCCTTCGAAGAACTTGACAGCAGTTTTAGCTGTTTGATCTCTGACTGGCACGGCTTCGATCCATTTAGTGAACTTGTCGACTGTGACCAATAGTTATGTGTGCCCTCCTAGCGATGATCTCGGAAGCGGACCAACTTGATCAAGTCCCCATTGTGCAAAAGGCCAAGCCAAGGGTATTGTCATTAGGTCTGTTGCAGGTGCGTGTGGTTTTGGTGCAAAACGTTGACAAGGATCGCACTTTTTTACCAAGTCTCGGGCATCAGACGCGGCCGTTGGCCAATAAAACCATGCTCTGAAAGCTTTGGATACGAGGGCCCTACTACTTGCATGGTGACCATAAGTTCCTTCATGTATTTCCCGCAGAAGAGCTTTTCCATCGTCAATGGCGATACACCTTTGAAAGATACCAGATATGTTGCGCTTGTAAAGTTCGCCATCAACTATAGTGAAGGCCTTAGATCGACGCACGATACGCTTGGCTTCCGTTGGGTCATCTTGTAGTTTTTGCTCCATTAAGTATGCTAAGAAAGGCTTAGTCCACAGAGGTTCAAGGAGAAATACTTGCTCTGCTGGCTGTAGTGCAGGACCTTCGGCATCCTCTTTATTCGCTGGACTATCGGTCGACACTCCCAAAGGTGTCGATACTTTTTATTTAATTGACCTTTGAGCAATAACTTCATAAAAGACTCCATCTGGGATGGGGGAACATGTGGACCCTATATTTGCCAGAGCGTCGACTTCCTCATTGTTGGCTCTCCCGATGTGTTTTAGCTGGCACCCTTCGAATTTGGCCTCCATAGATTGGTAGAGTTGATGGTAAGAGATCATGTTATCACTAACTGCATCGCATAGATTCATCGACTGTTGTACTACAAGATTTGAGTCACCATAAATCTCCAGACAGGTTGCTCCACATGCCTTAGCCATACGCATCCCGTGCAACAGTGCCATATTTTGCTTCATTATTTTTCGACAGCGAAAAGTTCATCCGCAAAATATATCTCATCTTGTCTCCCTGTGGTGAGATCAATATTACCCCTGTGCATGCACCTGTACTCTATTTTGATCCATCAAAATACATTGTCGAGGATCCAGACATGTCGGGAGCTGCTGGAGTTTGCGATTGAATCCAATCAGCCAAGAAATCTGGGAGAACCCGAGATTTGATTGCTGTCCAAATGACATAGATTATATCGTGTGGTGCTATTTCGATAGCCCATTTAGATACCCTACCCGTGGCCTCTGGGTTGGTGAGTATATTCTTCAATGGTGCTTCGCTTACCACAATAATCGGGTGCTCGGTGAACTAATATCGTAGCTTCCGTGTTGTCCTCCATACAGCATATGCTAGCTTCTGGTGATGAGGATATCGCTGCTTTGTTGGGGTGAGTACCTCGCTGAGGTAGTAAACAGGTCGTCGCACACCAGGAAATCTCCCTGCTTCTTCTCTCTCAACGACTAAGACCGTGCTGAAGACTTCCACCGTTGCAGCTATATACATTAGCATTGGTTCTTTTTCATGTGGAGTCACGAGAACTGGGGATGTCGACAGTATCTTCTTTAGGTTATCGAAGGATTCCTGCGCCTCGGCTGTCCACTTGAATTTTTCTGATTTCGTCATCAACTGATAAAAGGGCAAAGCTTTTTCTCCCAAATTGGCGATAAATCTGCTAAGTGCTACCAATCGCCCAGCCAACTGTTGCACTTGGTGCAAATTATTTGGCGGTTCCATGTCGAGGATAGCTTTGATTTTTTTATAGAATCGGCCTCTATTCCTCTAGCTGAGATGAAGTACCCGAGCACCTGTCCTCCTGGCGCCCCGAAAAAACATTTCTTCGGGTTTAGCTTTATTTTGTATCTGTCGAGATTATCAAAAGATTCGCGCAGATCGTCGATGAGGGTGACTGCGGTTTTGGTTTTGACCATGATATCGTAGATATGGACTTCAATATTCCGTCCGATTTGCTCCCCGGGACAAGCTTGCATACACCGCTGATAAGTGGCACCTGCGTTTTTTAACCCGAAAGTCATAACGTTGTAACAATAAACGCCGTGAGGGGTTATGAACGCGGTTAATTCCTGATTTTCTTTTTTGAGCTTGATCTGATTATATCCTAAGTACGCATCGAGGAAGGAGAGACGATCGCAGCCTGCTGTGGAGTCGACTATCTGGTCGATACGAGGCAGCGGGAAATGATCATTTGGGCAATGCTTGTTAAGGCTTGTGTAGCCCATACACATGCGAAGAGCTGTCGTATCCTTCTTTGGCACCATGACTGGGTTAGCTACCCACTCGGCTTCCTTGAGCTCCCGAATGAATCCCGCCTTGCGGAGTCGATTAACTTCCTCGCCAGTAGTTTTTCTTTTTGGTTCTGAAAAGCGACGCATCGTCTGGTGTACAAGTTTGGCTTTGGAGTCAACATTGAGGGCATGCTCAGCGAGTTCCCTGGGAATACCTGGCATGTCGGATGGCTCCCATGCAAATATTTCCCAGCGCTCACGGAGGAACTCGATGAGCGCGCCTTCCTATGCGAAAGTAAGATCTGCCGAAGTATTGGCTGTTTTCTTCGGGTCAGAGGGGTGCACTTGTTGTTTCTTCGCCTCCTTTGCTACGTCAAATTCGTCGGATCTCACGTTCCGATTGTCGGCTGGTGGTTTCGTGTGGTCTGTAACAACATCAAGTGCATTAAGCTCTTCCTTAGCTCCAAACTTCGAGGCAATCTTCTGGAAATCCCTATCGCAGCTATCAGATCGAGAAAAACTTCCGTGAACGGTTATTGTTGTCCCGTTATTGTCTGGCATCTTCAGTTGTAGATATGCATAATGAGGTACATCCACGAATTTGGCAAACCCTGGTCTACCGAGGATGGCATGATACTGGGATTCCCAATCAACCACTTCAAATTCAAGCTTCTCCTTTCTGAAGTTGCTAGGTGTCCCGAAAACTACATCCAGTGATATTTTGCCAAGGGGATAAGCGGGTCGGGTTGGGATGATGCCGTGAAAACCTGTATCAGATTCTTTGAGCATATCAACTGTTAGTCCCATTTCCTTCATTGTGCTGGCGAATAACAAATTCAGACCACTTCCTCCATCCATAAACACCTTGCTCATGTTGTAACCTCCAATCTTTGCTTCGAGGACTAAGGCTGCGTGGCCAGGTCTTGGAATGGCCTTCGGATGATCAGCCTTGCCGAAAGATATGTTTTTGTTTGACCAGTCGATATATTCGAGTACCTCAGCCATAGCGACCTCTGCATACTTCACCTCTCGCGTAAACTTCTTGGCTTCTCTCTTTGAAAAACTGGTTCTATGAATCATGTTGACCTGTCCTCGAGACACTGGAAATACTTCGGTTGGTACATACACGTCTCCTCCTTCGGGTATGTATGGCTCTGGTGGGTAACTATAAGCTGCAACCCTTTCCTTCGAGTGAGCTTTTGCTGCTGTCCCGGCCCTAAGATCCTCGCAAAACTGCCGGACCTCAAGGAACTGCCGACAATTTCTAAGCAGGTGAGTGGCTTTTTCAACATTATCTTTCGGGTCAATGTAAGAATGCATGTAACATGGTGCCTCAAGCTGCTCTGTGGCCGATAGATAAGGTGTGCGAAGATGGCTCTTGTTTGACCGCACATTGCAACATCCTCGTTCATACTGTCGAGGGTGGCTCGCAACTCACTCTTCTTCTTCGTGGCGTGAATCCCTTCGTCTCTTCCGTTGCTCCTCTTTGCTGCCGAAACTGCTTCGGCAGCCTTCCCCAATACTCCCGGGCAGGACTATCAAAGCCGCTGCTGGCGTGATGTTATCTGGAACCGAAGTCCTTGGGCTTGACGCGCTTGAACTAGGAAGGCGAGAAAATCCTCTGGAATCGATGATGAAGTAGACACCACCGAAGGTCGTATCCATGTTGCCGCGCGACTCCGTAGAGATCGGATGCGACGCCTCAATGCGTGGTGTGTATTCAAAGGATCCGCAACGAACCGAACTTCTTAGACTTGGTGGTGTTGGAAATTCCAATACGAACGCTGCAGACGTTACTGGAACTACCGATGACATGCCCTGTGCCGACATTTTCCCACAGACGGTGCCAATTTTCGAGGGTACTCCTCGGCAATGCCCTCCGTATGGCGCTTATGGTAGATGGAATCCTGTAGGCTAACACGGGACATCGGTTATCAAACAAGCGGGGAGAGCGATTTACCTAGGTTCGGGGCCCTCGATGAGGTAAAACCCTTACATCCTGCCTGTCTGATCTTGATTATGAAAATATCGGGTTACAATGGGGTGCCGAAGGTTTCGGCTATGATCTCGCCGAGAGACAAAGTTCTACAGGGACCTAGCTCTAGACTTGCGGTGGCTATGATTGCTAAGATTGCGTGTGTCCTCGGCAGCCTCTCTCCTGGCCCTTAAATTGGGAGCCAGGTCTCGAGAGATCTATCCGGGTACGACTAGGTTACAAAGGGTCCTAGTTCTAAACTTTCATTGTATTCTTCATCTCCTTGTCTTGTTCTTCAAGGAATCTTCTTCGGCACCCATGTACGTAGTGGCCCACCTTGCCATCGAGTGCCTTCATGGGCCCCTGGTTGGGCCGCAAGAGGTAGTGCAATATTAGTTACCCGAAGGGTAATGCCCACATCAGCCGGCGGCCAGTTCCTGGCAAACGCGGCCCCTTGAGAATAAGGCCGGCGGTGGCTTAGGTGGTCTCGCGAGAGGCAAGGTGTCAACCGGGGTAATCGCTTATAACAGTACCCGCGGCGGCGTGGAGATGGGTGAGGCCGGCCGCACCTCCGTTCTCCGCCATCGGCAGTCCCCACAAACCACGTCGGCGAGGAGGTCGATGGGTGCAGCTGCTCGTACCGGCTCCAAGTCCCGCTCCCCCAAGCACATTACTTTGATAAGCGGGGATTGGATTTTGGCGCGCAGCTGGATTTGTTACCGCGGGATGTGATAATTTATCACCTATTTTCTCTTTAATTTTAATGCTTTTGCGTGTATTGTGGATGTGTATCGGTACCAGATAAAGATACGGCCGAGCGTTGAATTTCGCGTGCTCTTTTTCTTTACGAGAAAAGCCGGATCGGGGGAGCAGGAGGCCACCGCTCGATGTCGTCGAACCATAGTGGAGGTCGAGCTCAGCAGGGCCAACCCTATGGCCGAAGATAGCAGCGGCCGTAGTTAGCCAACGCTTGGAGGCTGTTGCCGAGGTTGCACGCTCCAGGAACCTCGAGCACCACTCTGCAGGGTCGTCGCAGCCGCACGAATCCACTCCTCTCCCTCGCCACCGAGGCCGGCCAAGAGGAGAAGGAGACGAACCGGGCCACCCAAGCAGTGATGGCGAGGACGCTTATTGAAGCAGGGGCGCGCCGAAGAAACATGCCTCACCTCCTTCCACCACGGAAGAACGGCGGAGCCACTCAGCGGCGCAGGCCTGACGCGGCGTCGACACGCCAGGCTAGAGGAAGACCCCTGCCTACCTCCAGATGCACAGGTGCTGGCATCATCCTTCCTCTGGGGTGGCGAATCTCGCCGTCTCCGACCACCGGAGCTCGAGAAGACGCAGCCACGAGCACAGGATGTTCAAGATCTGATCCAGATGATCTTGAACCCTATTCCAAACTACCGGCATATAGCCGAAACCTCAAAACTAAACCTAGTATCTACTCCGGCACCCCTCCTTCGCCATCTCTGGCCCGGCAAAGCCGCCGGAGAAGGCTCGGGAGCGGTCCGGTCTATCTCTAGGAGCTGTTAAGGAAAGGGGAGGGAGAGAGAGAGAGAAAGGAAAGGGGAATGTGAGCGCAGAAGAGACACGATGAGGTCGGATATGCGAGGAGTCAAGTATCTAGCTGCACTCCTGTGTGTCCTATCGATCCATCATCGTGGTCCACACGAAAGGATCGTAAGATCGGCATGCATTTATATTTCCAGTTCCATCGCATCCACGCCACAAGTTTTTTCTGTGCGGCGTGACACGACACGAGTGAGCTAGCATGACTTGATCTGAGATCAAGTCCAACGGCCAGCCGGTAACGATTGCCAGATCTTACCAAGCATGCATGTCAGGATCCCGTTGGATCTGATCGGAAGAGGATCATGAAGAACAAGAATTTAAGGGTAATTGAGGATAAAAGTGATAAATTGCAGGAATTAAACTATGATAAATTGCTGGAAATAAAAGATAAATTTAGGGTTCATATTTCTTGATTGATTGCAAGGGGATACAAGGATAGGCTTATATAGACCTAACCAACTACAACATGACACATAGGTGGAATACCGATACTACCCTTACAGCTAATAACCCACTACCCATAGCACTACTAGTCCCTGACATTACTCCCCCCTCAAGACCATTGCTCAGCAATGGACAAGTTTCTTCAGAAACTTTTATCATTGTCAATTATCCTTCAGAATTCAGTCCCCATATCAGGGAGGCAGGAAAGTAATGAAGATAATATTCATTCTCCAGATTTGAAGACAGATCTCTGTAGGCAGCTGATTCATTGCATTGCAATTCTCATGGACACCTTGCTGATAGACAAATGCAATTCCAGGGTCCCATGGACATACTGCACTGGTTAGTAATATGCACTGATGAAAAGAAAGCAAGGCTGCAATGTTTCTTCTTTGCTGAACTGAATTTGCAGGAGGCCAACACATACTGGCAGCAGTACCAATGAAGTAAGTGTAATTGTGAGTACCAAACTTCACAGCCAATAAATGTCTCAATACATATCCAGTCTTTTGACTCAACCACCATAGCTCATAGAAAATGAATTTGATACCTGGATCCCAAATATGAGAAGTTTTACTCATTTGTATTTGAGTTTTTAAGAGTTGGTACATAACTGCCACATATTTTTCTTCTTGAGCTATTTTTCCAGAACCCAAAACCAATCTCATACCCACGGTAGTAGCAGTTAACATAGACATTGCAGTCGAACTGAATAGGCTAGAGGAGCAGACTAGCTGTTGGACTGGTTCTGGATATAGCCAGCCCAAAACGATTAGCAAGCAATAATACTGTACATGAAGTAAAGCATCCAGAATCCATTGATTCCATGGCAAGATGCGCTCAGTTGAGAAGATACCGCCGGACTCAAGAATATGCTGTGTTGAAATGGTCCACCATCTCAAAATGCCTGGATCCCATAAGAATTGAATTCCATAATTTTCCTGGATGTATAGCACCCTGCCATAGCAGCTCTGTTGTGTTACACAAGTGGGCATTCCAAATTGGACTCTCACTGTGAGCACATATGGGAGTGTAAAAATTCCACTTGTGGTCAGCATTAAGGTTTTAAGAACAACTACAATAGATCTCTTCAGTGCTGAACTCAAAACGGTACTGTCTCCTGGATCCCATTCTTTTCTACTCTCATGAGTTACCAACACCTTCAACGGCAGGTCTCTTAGCTGTTGTACGTCTACTTCAGTAGAATGCATTGCAGTATATGAGTGCAGAATTTCAGGAACTCCAGGATTCCATTTTAATCTTGTTGCCGGTCTGATTGAGAACTCCCACAAACCATGGTGGAGTAGCAATATTGCAGACCATTGATCCCAAGGCAAAGGGCGTCCAGCTGAGAAGATGCTGCCCTTTTTCATTGTTGAATCAAGAAAATGCTGAGCTGAAAGGATACTCCATTGTACACTTGCTGACTGAGGTAATTCGCATGAAGTGGGACTTGAAAATTTCGACCATTCTGTATCTGTTGTAGTCCTTGTACTATTGATTGTAATCCCCGAATGCATGTGCAGAGCACCTGGATCCCATAGCAGCCTCAATTCTGTGACACTAGGCGCAGTACAGAGCTGGGTGGACCTTGTGACATATGAAACGGAGGCCTTCCAGACTAAACAACTGCTTGCCCTCTCATCATCTTGTTGCTGCAGCTCAAGAGTGAGATCAAAGTCATCAGAGATGTAATTGAGACAAGCGGCTGTTTGTTCAATTTCTTGTGCCTTGCCGAAACACTTGACAAGTTGGCGACTTTCATGTTGCTTTTCTTCAGCGAACACCTGAAGGGACTCAATTGAGCAGCCATTCGACTCACCGTCAGAGATAGCGAACGCCGGCTGAGGAACAGCTCGCTCTAAGCGATAATCTACTGGTAGAGTGAAATAACTGTGCTCAGTACCATCAGCTCGAATTACACTTGGAATATTGAGATTATGGAAACCGTAAGATTGTGGTATTCGCATTTCAGCAACCACCTGCGTAGCTGTATATGCAGTAGCTGATGGCATTGTGGCTGCACTTGTGGCTGAAACAGGATCACACGTTGGTGCAGTAGCAGCAAGAGATTCGCCAATATGGGAGCTAAGACAGAGTTCTGACGAGCTCACCACTACACTCATATTAGAGAACCGTGAGGGAGCAGATGGGGTCACCTCGGGAATGTGGTCGAAGACATCGTCGAGGAGGCCGTCGAGAGATGAGAGCCTGGGCGCGGAGGTGTAGTTAGTGACCTGCCTCTCGTAGGTGGCCGGAGCTTGATCTCTGTGGTGTCCCTCTTGCACAACTTGAAACAGACCATGTCCGTCTTGGTGATCTGGGTGCAGGGGAACTGCACGCACTGGCTCGAGGCCATCTGCGTGAGGACGGGCTCCATCTGCGTGAGTAAGGGATCGTCGGCGTCGAGGGGTTCGATCCGCGGCTTGTCGGGGAACTCCTGCAGTGTACTTGCCCACTTCCTTGGGCGGCGACGAGGCGTGGTAGGCCAGCAACGGGGTGGAGTCCGTGGCAGGAGGCGCTGTCGATTCAGGCAGCGCTGGGGTGGTTGTGGGGGCGCCGAACGTGGGTACGGGAGACGCACGTGGGGGAGAAAGAAGGTCCCGTTTCGTCCTGCCCGCTCCCGCGAGCGGCAGGGCGAAACCCTAGCGCCGCCTCCTCCTCCCACCCTCCGCCTCCTCGTCCCTCCCTCGCCGCCGCCAGCAGGCGTCGCCGGGCAAAGCCCCGGGGCGCCGGCGGCGGCGAGGCCTCTCCTTCCCCCTCGCGCGGCGGCGGCGGCGCGGGCCGAGGCTGTCGCCGGGGCGCCGTGCTTGGTCGGGGCGCGGTGGTGCGGCGGCTCGTCCGCGGTGTGGAGGCCCCAGGTGCTGGGCGTGCTCGCGACGGCGGCAGCGCTCCGGTGCGGTCGATTCTGACGAGGCCGGCAAGGTGGTCTTCTGGCTGCCGTGTGCAGGGCCGGGGCAGGGGCCCCGGGCCCTTGTGCTTGCCTGCCTCCGTCCCAGATCCATGGCGCTGGCAGCCAAGGGGGCTGCTTTTCGTCGATCTGGAAGGGGATCCCCTCTCCGGCATCTCCGGTCTCCGGAGACCTTTCGGCGGTGAAGACCCGTGCTTTTCAGTTCGTAGGGTTGCCTTGCGTGGTTCCCAGGGCGGCGGCTCTGGACGGTGGGTGGCGGCGTCGACCGGAAGGCGGGTGGCGCTCGCTGGTGTTGGCTGGTCTTCTCGGTCGTGTGGACGGCGAGGAGCTGGCGGAAGTCTTGTCACGGCGTAGTGGTGCCCTGGCGCTCTCTATGTCTGTTCTGTTGATGTCTCCATGGCTCTTCTTCTCCGCGCCAGATTCAGCTCAGTTGGTCCTCGGACGGACTGATCCGCATCCGTGCGAGGCGTGCAGGTGGTTTTCCGGGGGAAACCCTTGGCTGGCTTTGTCAGCCACATCCGCAACGACGATTCCGGTTGCCGTTCTCCTTCTTGAAGGGCGGATGAGGTTACCTTACCTCTCCCTTCCCCTCCACCCCGGGTGAAAACCTAGGCTTTGGCCAAGCGACGACGGCGCTCCGCGTCGTTCTCCTCCTTGGAGGCGCCGCTTTTGGATGGGGGGACGGAGGGGTCGACAGTATGGAGTCTTTGACGATGGTGCTGTGTGGGCATGGTGTTGGCAAGGTCGGAGACGCTTCCCAGCAAGTTCAAAGCTTTTTAGGGTGCTAAAACCACCTCTCTGTCCTGTGATTGCTGGTGGGTCGACACCCTCGAGCCTGGGTGAGGAGGGAAGGGTCCCTCCTCCGGCAGCAGCACAGCGAGGTGGTCTTTGAGCCGGTTCTTCATCCTTTTGGCGCTGGTGCTTCTCCTCTTCGCTTGGCCCATGTCCCTCTCGTCCGTGGCAGTTCTTCGTGGCTTGTGCAAGGTGGTGTTTTGATGGCGCGGCTTCATGGAATTCGGTTCCGAGTGCCAATGTGCAGTCTCCTCCACACAGCAGAGGTTGGGCAGTCTAGGGACGCAGGTTAATTCCTGCCAATGTCCAAACCTGCACTGGATGCGAAGGGGCGCTCTAGGACTTGCTGCTGTTGCTTCGGCCCTGCTTGCGGCGCCCGGTGCTTTTAGTTCCTATAGGGCTTTGCTTTTCTTTTAAACTTGTTCAAGTGCGTGTAAGCAACACCATTGTATCCTAGCCGGTTGAGGGCTTTATTAATTTAAAGTCGGGCTCTATGGGCCTTTTATCTAAAAAAAACGTGGGTACGGGAAAGGAGGAGAAGGTGGGTGGCATGGTGGAGGGGGTCGGGTCTGGAGCAGGCTCTGGCCAATTTGGGGAGAAGCCGGCCGGGGAAGGGAAGGTGGTCGTGTACATGGAGGCGGGATGCGGGTAGGGGTAGGTGGCGGCGGAGGGGTAACTGGAGGAGCCGTACACTGCGGTGGGGAAAAAACCAGACGCGGGCGCTGGGTAGGAGGAGAAGGTGTAGGGGAAAGGGGATGGGTGGTAACCGCCGGGAAAAGGAGCAGGTGGATAGGCGGCGGCGGAAGGAAAGCTGCAGGGGGCGTACGGTGGTGCTCCGCAGCCACAGGGGGGCGGGGGCGGATCGGCGACGGGAGTGGGGAAAACGCTGAGCGCGGGTGCTCCGAAGCCATGAGGGGCAGGGGAAGAACGGTGGTGGGGAAGAAGAATGGGGTGGTCGAGGACGAGCTCGCCATGGATGCGAATCTGGTGGTGGCCGTGCTTGATTTGGGGAAGGGAGGGTTGGGACACGCGAATCGGATCGCAAGAGAAGAAGCCGCCGGGGAGAAATTTCGGATCACAGAATCGACTGCTCTGATACCACTTTGTCAGGATCCCGTTGGATCTGATCGGAAGAGGATCATGAAGAACAAGAATTTAAGGGTAATTGAGGATAAAAGTGATAAATTGCAGGAATTAAACTATGATAAATTGCTGGAAATAAAAGATAAATTTAGGGTTCATATTTCTTGATTGATTGCAAGGGGATACAAGGATAGGCTTATATAGACCTAACCAACTACAACATGACACATAGGTGGAATACCGATACTACTCTTACAGCTAATAACCCACTACCCATAGCACTACTAGTCCCTGACAATGCAGCTCCAGACCGGCAGCTTCCAGAAACAAGAGCGTACTTGGCGTTTTTTTCCTTCTTCTATAAGACGATCATCAACTAGTAGTTAGCGATCGATCGATCATTCACATTGCGGCGGCAGCGGTAGCCATGGAAAACATGTGATTTCTCCACTTTAATTTGATTAGGCTGCTAAAATTGCAGTTAGGATTTGAATACCCAGTGGAGGGCACCTTGTGTGACTCGCTCAATGCATGCATATGCCTGGGATACCCTGCACCATCCATCATTGACTTGACAAAGCTTCGCACTAACCTCACATTTAAACGAGCTCGCGTGTGTAGTCATCTAACCTCGCCCATCGCCTCGGTCCATGACTGCATCTGTAATGACATTTTTTTTTTTTGAAATGGTGTAATATATTAAACGGAAACAAGGGTTCTGTTACAATTATCTCCAGCTCGTTCCAACACGCAGGGAGGAACAGAGCCAAGAAGCACACCATTGCTATTACTCACGCGACTACAACTAGCCAGATCATGCGCCAGATTATTTTGATTTCTACTAATTTTCTGAACCTTGTAGGCTGGAAGCAAGGTCAGCAGCCGATGGATGTCAGTAATTACACTGGAAGTCTAGGATCGGTCTTTCTCCCATGAGCTGACCTTTTTAAAAACAGATGCACAATCACTCTCGATTATAAGACCAGTCTCAATCCTGTTTATAGCCTGCTTCACTCCTTCCAGGCAAGCCAAAGCTTCTGCCATTTCAGCACTATTGCAGTCCTTGATAATTCCCTGGGCAGTAATTTTTATTTGACCTAAATGGTCACAGATCACAGCACCCCAAGAAGCTTGGTTTGTTTCTTTTACAAAACTAGCATCAACACTCAAACTTTGCCAGCCCTCATCAGGTGGTTTCCACTCTAGGCTTCTATTTTCAGGTTTCCTTTCCATAGGCATTCTCTCAGTTTCAAACATTGGCTTTTTTCCCTTTTACATCTTCAGCCTGGATTTCGGTTCCCCTGTTATTGAGCATACACCTGTAGTTTCTCAGGAAATCGGTGGAATGAGCAATGCTAGCATCTGTAATGACATTTGAAATAAAGCGTATGCAAGGTTGCCTAAGACCTTTCCCTTCTACAGTCAATTTGTTGTGAATAAGTCAAAGGGTTCAATATTGGGCCGCAAAGATATACCACACTACACTACGACATGGTTTAGGGTCAAAGGAGCCCGACATGGTTCAGAACACATTGGAGGAGTTCCCTAACTCCTACTCATATGAAACAAGCAATAAGACAAGTGAAGAAAATATAGTTACAGTCTTCAATTCTTCAATTTTCCCACGTAGCGAGCATTGCCCATTTGATGGACAATGCTACTTTGCTACTTTCTCGCTAGATGGCAACCGCCCTCTAATTAGTTGCCACAGGAAAAAAACCTTGATCTTCGGAGGTACCCTAGTACACCATACCTCTTTGAAGTTGGTGACGACAACACCTGGAGAGGTTGAGATACACTGATTGTGTAGAGAATTCCCCGGATGCTTCCAGCGACCAGGATGCCACATTATTTCAGGATTATTATATACGAATGCCTGTATATGGATCAGGGGAATAGTACAAGAATATGCTCTTGTTCTACCACCGTTTGTCAAAAGTTCACACACAAAAAGAACTACTAGATGCAAAGACTGACGATGACAGGAAAGGAAAATATATAGACCTCAGAATGTAGACGGGGCACAGATAAAAGAGTATGCATAGCGATCTAGACTTCTAGAGCAGTTGGGTTTGGGTAGGTCTGTAAATTAGTCATCAAATTGTGTGCCCTTCTCGATTCATTAATTCCAGCCTCGGTATATACATGCACCTTCAGAACAGAGTGATAAGAGGTTTCAGAATGGTGTACATATTGGGCAACTCGTCATAATAATGCTTAGCTAGCCACTATATTGGCAACTGGACTATTATTGTTAGATATAAATAAACAAACATGTAACCAATCATTTTTCAATTGTGCGCAACTAGTTGAGTAGTGCAGGCACTGTCTTTGTGAAACCTGTTAGACGTTTATGCTTATGTGTGTTTGGCCAAGCTGTAATGCCCAGCAGTTTGTATCTGAATTCTTGCTACCTGTTGGCTTTATTAATTTAAAGTCGGGCAAATCTATGCCTATTATCTAAAAAAAGTAGTGCAATCAAATAATTGATCGATGCACAATCAAAGACGAGCAAATGATTAAGTGGTGTGGCCACATTAACCTCATATTTGAACTAGTACTACTCTGATTACTAGTACTGCAATTGGGCTATAATTTAAAAGTAGCAACAAGAACCAGCTCACTGACAAGTCGTGGGTCCCAAATTTATTTTAGGATTACATTATATGCGACTGTATCCGGGGCTTTACCTTTTTCAGAATAAATATATATGTGCCTGTATAGAACGGAGGAACAAAACAAAAATATACTCTTCTACCACCGTTTGTCAAAAGTTCACACACAAAAAGTGTTACTAGGTGCAGACTCTGACAGTGACAGAAAAAAGAATAGGGTGTGGATGCAGGTCAATAAAAAAAGTATGCATCATAGTCCAAGCTTGTGTAGGATGCATAAAATTAGCCATCTACTACTTCTCATCTTCATTCCCAACCTCCGCTATTCAGTCATAAAACCTTCAGAATGATATGAGATTTTGACGGTGCCCATAATGGGCTACTCATAATGCTGCCTAGCTTAGAAAAAGAGAATGACAACTTCATTACTATTAGATATAAACAGCCATATGCTGATAAGCATGCGCAATAACTCAACCCAATCATACCTGAATTGTGAATCGTGCACAGTAGCTGAGTAGCTACATAAGTACATACCAATAATGCACAACAAAAAACAAGCAAATGATCTACTTCTGAAGTCATATATATGTCGGCACTCAAGTCACACTTACAATATCCAAGAATTTTTCATCCACAGCTCCAGACCAGATAGACAGCTGAGCCACTAGGCACTACAAAATGAATGGAAGAACCAAGCAATAAAAAAACCTTGTTCATCTCATGCCCTGCCTGTCTGGAATCTTTGATCGGTTCTGGACACAATGAGAGTTATCTCAATCAGTTCAAGATGACAAGCCCACACTTCTCATGCTCTCAATAAAAAAGAAATGAAAATATCTGGAGGCTGGCATACTTCAGTATGGATCAGCTTGTACTTTGGATCCATCATTCCATTGTGTAGCCAGTTGGGGATGCAGCAAAAGGACCACCACGTGATGTGATACCTAGCTTGCACTTCTTGTATATATAATATATTCAGGTTCATGTGCGAGCAATGAGCAAACCAATATACCCAAAATGGAAACAGATAATGGCAATCTGGCTGGAATATTATCTATACTATACTAACAGAATCTATCCAAGGGTACATCCAAAAAAAAAATCAACGGTACATCCATGTCATCTCATTGATCACTTCACCAGGTACCATCTCACAAATAAACATAAGTAACGCACCTCTGGAAGACGCCTGGCCGTGGGATCCTGGAGTGTTTTATGATTGTATCATTCACTACTCTTTCTCCCAAATCAAGGAGAAAAATTTAAGGCCCTATGGCTGTTCCTCTACTCAAAACACAAAAAGCTTTGCAAAGCAATTGAAAGTGAATGGTTCAGAAACAAATGACACACTCTTTTAGACGGAAGACTCAAGATGAGCCCGGCTTTAATTTAATGAAGCCTCAACCGGCAGAGTACATGACAAACAAATGTCACACTCACAGGCAGAAAATCTCTTGATGAAATAGACCCTCCCCAAAGCTACTGGATAGTCAAAGGTTTGTCTTTCTTTTAAAGATCAGCTAACCTTTTGCCCTTTTGGCTGCTTTCATGTGCATAAAAAGGTAAGATTCGCTAACAAAATGTAGTTATCCAATTTAGGTTGAAGCGCTACTAAGGCTGGTTGATTGATTAAGGACAACACCTGCAGCAACATCACTGACAGGGTATTGTTGTCCAATACGGCAGGGCAAGTTCTGTTGCGCACAAGTTTTCAACTATCCCTAATTGGTAGCCCAGGAAGGGAATTCTGGCTATTGACTTTCCTAGTTGCCAAAACATAAGTATATAGTCATTATAAAAAAAGGAAAAAAATGATCTAAATAGTAAGAAGGCGCCCACTTGATCACAACTCTGTTACTAAGGCCTGCAAATACGTGGGACCATTCCTATATTATCAGGTTATGAGTTATGACACCTGTTTATGCCTACTCTGGAGGTATGACACAATTGGCATTTACGGAAAGAGGTTGACACCAGCTCAGTGGCAGAGCTTGAGCCAGCGTTTACACAGGGTAGTTAGCAAATTATGATGAACTATGCCGGCAAAGGGTGGATTCATTTGAAGCGTATTCAGATAAAGAATACGTACTTTGTTTTCATGTGATGAATAAGAAAAGCAGAGAAGATTGCAGAAGAACAGGTTGTAAACACCAAATGTTATTTTTTCGTGTCAATAATAAAGCTGGCCAGACAGACAGACAAGGATATGACCTAACGGAAACATAATAGAAAAGTCAGCAGCTAGAAACAAGTGCTCACGAGATAGTCAGCTGATTTACATTATGCCTGTGAGATAGTGAATACATAGCAAAAATGACACTCATCCTGAAATACATGAGGATGCATCTTCTATTTGTGTCAGCTGATTGGCATAGGCTCACTGTCTTTAAATACCTCAAAACACAAGCACCTAGATAGAACAATCCTAAACCAATGGAAGAAAAACCACACTGAAGGAACTTATAGATGGCTTTCGGGTAATAACATCACAGTACAGTGGGTACCTTCATTTACTCAATCAACTTATACGCAGAAAATCATCTGCAAATACAAGTGACATGTACATGCATATCTTGCACGTTACCTGCTCCTTAAGTCTCTCTTCAAAAGGAAAAGGAAATGGGAAAAAAATTATGTCAAAATTTTACCGACAAATCATGTTATTAGGAGTCCATGGAATGAAGCAACGATTTTTATTCAACATGTTATCAGATGCAAGATTACTGGAAACAGATATAAAGTACTAAATCTTTTGATTGCTTGAAAAACAAACTCTACGTGCCATATAAGCTACTCAAATTGATTATGATTCCTGGTAGGCAATCATTCTGGGCAGATCAGTCCAGTGGCGTAACCCCTCCCGTCACGTGCCGCTCCCCAGGGCGCCGCCGGAGGGCCGATTTCCCTCCTCCACCCCCCCCCGCTGTTTCTCTCCCTCTGCCGCTGCCGTCGGCGCTGGCCATGGTGGCGGCGGGCCCTGGCGCCAAAGTGCCCAAGGGGTTGTTGGAGGAGGCGACCGGCGGTGGTGGCTGGGACGGCGACCTCCGGCTTCGGCGTGCTCCGCGTCTAGGGCGGCGGCTCCTCCTCCATGGCCTCCGGCGATGGATGGTGGTGGCGGCGGGCGTTGGATCTTGTGCCCGCCGAGATCCATCATCGGCTTCTGCTGGCAGCGCAAGGAAGGGGGCGGCGATGTGCGGGGCGAGGATGGTGTGGTTGCGGCTTCCGCCGTCCACCGAATTCTCCTTCGCCATCGTTGGTCAGCGGATGGCGGCGTGGGGGCCTGTTCGTCTGCTTCGGGTTTGAAGGTGGTGGTCCTAGGGTTCTTCTTCTGCGAAGATGAAGACCTACCGGATGCTGATCCTTTTCATCAAGTCGAAGTGTTGAGTTCCGGAAGGCTCCGCCGGCGAATGCATCAGTGCATCTTTTGCCTGTAGTTTGCTGGATCGGGTGGTATTCGGTCGCGCGCACCCATACTTTTATTCCGACCGTTTGGTTCTGGAGGGAGCGGCGCGAAGCTCTTTTTCTTTGTTGACATCAAGTGACTATGGATCCATGATGAAAGTCGGATGAAGAGAATTTCATAAGGTTGGATTGGAGGACTAGCTAAGGGAGGTTCAAGTCTCCGCGCTGTTGAGGGACTTGCTTGGTGTTCCGGGCTTCCCAGCAGCGGTATGAAAGTGGGGACGACAACACAGGTGAAGTTCGGAGTCCTACCTTTCAGGGTGAAAACCCAAGTTCTGGCCTTAACTGGTTGTGTCTGGCAATGACCTTGTTGGAGGCATTTTTTTGAGAGTAGGGACTATCTTTAGGGTGAAAACCTAAGATCTTTGATTGGGCGACGACGGTGTTAAAGCATTGTTCTCTTCTTGAAGGCGTCGTTTTTTGAGAGTCTGTATTTCAGGTGTTGTCTTGGTGGTGGATGTATTGCTGTTGTTAGGCTCGAGATATTGTAGCGGGACTTTTGTTTCTTAGTTTTCTTTTCTATTTTTTGCCTGTGTGCATCCGTAGTGCTATTAGGGTGGTGCGTTGTTGCAGAGGCTGGGTGTAATTGGTATCTTTTGATATTAATATATTCCCTTTATCGCAAAATTATTCTGGGCAGCCAACACCTAGTTAAATATGGTAATGACACCTATTTCCTTGAAGACAGTACAAATCATGTCTATACAAAAGAGAGAGCTCACTCTTGGACCACGGTCATAATCTGCTCCCTGTATTATCTGTCTGCTGGATCATCTGTGGGGCTATGGGCTATCATGCTTGTAGAACGCATGCAAAGTTCTGACCATGAGAAGACGCACAATATTCACCTGCATGCAGAGAGATTTTTGAGCTGTCAGAATGCAGAAAAAAAAGACGCATGAGGTAGTGAACATGATATAAAGATCATTAACTTGTAAACATTGTGACAACAAAATAAGCTCATCTTGATGCATAATAAGAAGTAAGCAATTTGCAGTAGCATGCCACAAGCAAAGCAGTATACCAGGCTCAAACAAAAATCAGAAATCCTCATAACTCTGTAATCCATAATCATATTTATCCACATCTGAATATTCATAGAACCCTAGATGTCTAACATTTGCACAAGTGTTATTTAATAAAAATATTTGAAATGTTAACCTTTTAGATACGACATAAGATCACTTGAAGAGAGGATTACTGTAATAATGGAGAAAAATACGACATATTACACCTATTCCGATATCCATAATAACTTTGACAGAATATGAGGAGCTAGTATAAGGTAGTGATTCAGTGGTTGCAAGGGGAGGACAAGACGATACCTTCACAGCATGAGTACGGCCAGATATTGTCTGTAATCCAGTCTCGACCTTATGGAACTCTGATATCTTCAATCAAAGATCTAACCTGTATCAAAGAAGTAAGAATATTTTTAAGAAGATCAAAGACGATTAGCCTACTAAACGGTAGAATGTTTGTCAAAAAAAACTCAAAAGTAACCAAGTATGCATCAGAGATCTCATCATGAGCACTATATAAGAAAAGAGTAGGATTTAAATGTCGTCTTAAGAGAATTTAAAGGTTCTCATTATAGAGAAATGCAAATAGTAAATGTATGCTTAGCTACTTACTCGTCAAACACAAGCTTAGATATTTCAATATAGTGGAATGGCAATGGCTAAAATTCTCTAGGGGACTCTCTGCATCCAACACAGCTCTAGCAACAAAATTAAAGCTCGGTTAAAGGGGAAAATAGGTAGCGTACCCAGAATGTATGAACTAGCGAAATTGACAATGTAAGACGAGATGCATAAGTGATATACACAGAAGCAGTTCCACTCAACGGTTTGGGAGGACCCACACCTGAAGTTAAATTTATTAATTAACTTAAAGTAATTTAGAAACAAGAGTTATATACAACGCCAAGACTGGCGAAGCTAAGTTAGGACCGACCTGGGTTCTGGCCCGCCCAGGATTTTCAGGAAAAGGGTCTATATTATGCATAGCTGGCCCAATATAAATAGCACTAGTATACCCGGCCCATCGCAGCAAATAGCCTCTCAGCGCTCCTGGGTTGTACGAAAAAAACCCAATAAGAAGATGAATATAGACACAGCAGACAGCACGATGATCTGGCCATTTTATTTGTTTTTTCTCAATGGCAAAAGCAAACTCTTCTGATAGTCGTGTTAAGGTAGCGTTGTTAGTCAGTTGAAAGGACCATCTGTCTTGCTAGGCTAGCACGTGTATTTGTTTTCTTTCTCTAAATTCATAGTTGTTGATTTGAAAACATGAATTTTTTCACTCTTTTTTCTCTAATTCTTAGTTCATCAATTTAAAAAATTCTAGGCTCGTTTAGCTGGCCCGTCCACCTTTTGTTTCAAGCTCCGCCACTGGTCACCAAGGACACCGAATGGGGCAGCGGGAAGCACACCAAGATGGTACATATATTAAGTGCTTACACTAATTTCGGCACACCGAGTTAACATCATAAATGAGAACTCATAAGCAATTTCACTAGCCAATTGTAAAGTTACAGAAAAGATGGGAAAGGCGAGATGGCCTCCTGGCTCATCATCATCGATCTCATTATATAGGCTAGTAGCCTTGCGGTACAAGTTCAGATACGTACAACCGGAGGTACAGATAAGTACAGATAGATACATTTAGTTAGGATCTAATCTAGCCTAACAACTATATCTGAACTAATTCAGTTAACACAGAAGTCTCTCGTTTAACACCCTCCCTCAATCTGGATGTGGTAAGGCCATGTTGAGATTGTCTCTGAACTGCACAAACAATGGTGAGCTGAGCGGCTTGGTTAGCACATCTGCCAACTGATCAGTGTAAAGATGAACTTGATGTCAAGAGCTTTGTGCGCCACTCTTTCAAGAACAAAGTGGTAATCGACCTCGATATTTTTAGTACGGGCATGGAAAACTGGGTTAACTGCTAGATATATCGCACCGAGGTTATCACACCAAAGTGTCGGTGCTCGACAAAGATAAACTCCCAGTTCCTTTCAACAGCCCTTGTACCCACATGATCTCAGCAGTTGCATTTGCAACTGACTTGTACTCAGCCTCGGTACTCGACCGAGAGACCATAGGCTGTTTTCTGGAGCTCCATGCAACAAGGTTACCTCCAAGGAAAACTGCATGACCACCTGTAGATCGGCGATCATCTAGGCATCCTGCCCAGTCCGCATCAGCAAAACCACTCAGCAAAAGAGACGATGATCTCTGAAGAAGAAGCCCAAAGGAAACTGTATGCTTGAGATATCGAAGCACACGTTTAACAGTTGACCAGTGCATGTCTGTTGGAGCTTGCAAGAACATGCAGACCTTGTTTACACTGAAAGAGATATCTGGTTTGGTTAACGTCAAGTACTGAAGACCACCGACAACGCTTTGATAGCGTGTACGTGTTGTCTTCTGCTGAAAGCGGTGTGCCAATGTGTCGAGACAGTTTGTCACTAGTAGCCATAGGCGTGCTTACTGTCTTGGCATCGGTCATGTTTGTTCTTGCTAGTAGATGAGAGATGTACTTCTGCTGAGATAGATGCAGTCCATCCTTTTGATGCTTCACCTCTATTGCCAGAAAATATCCAAGTCTGCCAAGATCTTTGACAGGGAATGACTGATGGAGCTGTACAAGCAACCAATCTGAAGCTGAAGCGGTTGAACTGACAACAATTATGTCATCAACATAGACAATCATATATATGGTAACCTTGTCCAGTTTGTAGATGAACAGAGACACGTCTGCTTTAGATGGCACGAAGCCAAGCTCCTGCAGCTTGCCACTTAGGCGAGCGAACCACGCCCGCGGCGCCTGTTTCAGGACATACAACAATTTCTCCAATTTGCATAGATAGCCAGGTCGCTGAGGATCAGTATACCCCGGTGGTTGAACCATATAGACCTCCTCCTCAAGATGTCCATGCAAAAAATGCATTGTCAATGTCGAGTTGCCTCATGTTCCACCCCTGCATCACGACAAGGGACAAGATGACCCGGATGGTGGTCGGCTTGACCACAGGGCTGTAGGTGTCTGCGTAGTCGTTGCCATGACGCTGCTTGAAGCCCTTGGCGACGATTCACGCCTTAAAACGATCAACATATCCATCAGGCATGCGTTTGATCTTGTAGAACCATCGACTATCAATGATGTTGAGGCCGCATCGTGGAGGAACAAGCCTCCAAGTTTGGCTGCACTGAAGCGCTAAAAATTCAGCATCCATGGTTGCTTTCCACTTGGGGTGCTGAAGAGCAGTGGCGAGAGATGTTGGTTCACTGTCATCGGTGCGCACGACAGTGTATGTCACCGTGCCATCCGTGCGCAGCTTGGGAACAGCCTTGCTATCACGCAGCCGGGTGCGCATAGTATGCGGCCGATCCGGTGTAGGAGGGACCCGCACGACCTAAGGAGGCGTGGGAGCAGGTGGCGAGGGCGGCGCGCCATTGCTGGAGGTTGCTGACAAGGAAGGCGGCGTCGCAGGCGTCGATCCAGACGATTCAGCTA
Organism: Lolium perenne; assembly: GCF_019359855.2. Classification (NCBI taxonomy): domain Eukaryota; kingdom Viridiplantae; phylum Streptophyta; class Magnoliopsida; order Poales; family Poaceae; genus Lolium; species Lolium perenne. Next base: position 350,236,379 of record NC_067246.2, read on the forward strand.
TCGAGGGCGTCCCTGGTGGCCCGTGGTGGGCCACGGGAGACGGAGGCGGCCCAGTATGCGACCCAGTGATAACCCACAAGTATAGGGGATCGCAATAGTCTTCCAGGGAAGTAAAACCCAAATTTATTGATTCGACACAAGGGGAGGTAAAGAGTACTTATAAGTATTAACAACTGAGTTGTCAATTCAGCTGCACCTGGAAAAGCACTAGTAACAGGGGTGATGTGAAAGCAGCAGTAATATGAGAGCAATAGTAACAGTAACACAGCAGCAGTAACACAGGAGCAATGGTACCAGAAAATAGCTGATACTACTTCCAATGACATATAGAACGAGTATATGATGATGAGAGATGGACCGGGGTTCCCAGCGATCTACACTAGTGGTAACTCTCCAATTACAAGTGACAAGTGTTGGGTGAACAAATTACAGTTGGGCAATTGATAGGATTCAAAGCATTAAGAAAGAACATCAATTCATTAATCATGTAGGCATGTTTTCCATATATAGTCATACGTGCTCGCAATGAGAAACTTGTACAACATCTTTTGTCCTACCAGCCAGTGGCAGCCGGGCCTCTAGGGAATCTACTGGAAATTAAGGTACTCCTTTTAATAGAGCACCGGAGCAAAGCATTAACACTCCGTGAAAACATGTGATCCTCATATCTAAGCCTTCCCCTCCAGTTGTCCCAATTTCTGTCACTTTGGGGCCTTTGGTTCCGGACATAGACATGTGCAAACAACTTGTAGAGAGTACCAACTAGCTACTGCTAGAACCCGTAGTCCATGGGGGAACTACTCACGGAGCATGATGGAGGCGGTGGCGTCGATGGAGATGGCTTCCGGGGGCACTTCCCCGTCCCGGCAGGGTGCCGAAACAGAGACTTATGTCCCCCGAATTGGAGTTTCGCGATGGCGGCGGTGCCCCTGGAGTCTTTCTAGAGTTTCGTCAATTGGTATCGCGTTTTTAGGTCGAAAGGGTTTATATAGGCGAAGAGGCGGCGCAGGAGGGGCAACAGGGTGCCCTCCCCATAGGCCGGCGCGGCCAGGGGCTGGCCCGCGCGGCCCTATGGTGTGGGGGCCCCAGGCCTCCCCTCTGACTCCCCTTCGGTGTCCTGGTCCGTCTCGGTGAATTATGATGTTTGGTCTTCGTTTCGTCGAATTCCGGGAATATTGCCCGAACAGCCTTTCTGGAACCAAAAACAGCAGAAAACAGGAACTGGCACTGTGGCATCTTGTTAATAGGTTAGTTCCGGAAAACGCATAAAAACATTATAAAGTGCAAGCAAAACATGTAAGTATTGTCATAAAACAAGCATGGAACATCAGAAATTATGGATACGTTGGAGACGTATCAGCATCCCCAAGCTTAGTTCCTACTCGTCCTCGAGTAGGTAAACGATAAAAAGAATAATTTCTGTAGTGACATGCTACTTACATAAACTTGATCATACTATTACAAAGCATATGAGATGAATGAAGTGACTCAAGGCAATGATCTATAGTTGCTAACAAATAGATAACATATAGCAAAACTTTTCATGAAGAGTACTTTCAAGACAAGCATCAAAAGTCTTGCACAAGAGTTAACTCATAAAGCAATAAATTCAAAGTAAAGGCATCGAAGCAACACAAAGGAAGATATAAGTTTCAGCAGTTGCTTTCAACTTTCAACATGCATATCTCATGGATAATTGTCAACATAAAGTAATATGATGAATGCAAATAAGCAAGTATGTAAGAATCAATGCACAGTTGACACAAGTGTTTGCTTCTAAGGTGGAAGGAAGTAGGTAAACTGACTCAACATAAAGTAAAAGAAAGGCCCTTCGCAGAGGGAAGTAGGGATTAAATCATGTGCTAGAGCTTTTCAAGTTTTGAAATCATATAGAGAGCATAAAAAGTAAAGTTTTGAGAGGTGTTTGTTGTTGTCAACGAATGGTAATGGGTACTCTAACTACCTCGCCAACCAGACTTTCAAGAGCGGCTCCCATGAAGGACGTTATTTCTACCAGCAAGGTAGCTCATCCCTCTTCTCTTTTGTTTACACATGTACTTTAGTTTTTATTTATTTAAGGGTGACACTCCTCCCAGCCTTTTCTTTCACAAGCCATGGCTAACCGAATCCTCGGGTGCCTTCCAACAATCTCATACCATGGAGGAGTGTCTATTTGCAAAATTAAGTTGCTTACTGATGAATCAGAGCAAAACATGTGAAGAGAATTATTAATGAAAGTTAATTAATTGGGGTTGGGAACCCCGTTGCCAGCTCTTTTTGCAAAATTATTGGATAAGCGGATGTGCCACTAGTCCATTATGAAAATCTGTCAAGAGTAAATGACAAGGTTGAAAGATAAACACCACATACTTCCTCATGAGCTATAAAACATTGACACAAATTGAGAAGCATTTTGAAGGTTTAAAGGTAGCACATGAAGTATTTACTTGGAATGGCAAGAAATTGTAGGGATACGTTGCATAGAAAATAAAAAATTTCCTACCACGAACACGCAATCCAAGCCAAGATGCAATCTAGAAGACGGTAGCAACGAGGGGATTATCGAGTCTCACCCTTGAAGAGATTCCATAGCCTACAAGATGAGGCTCTTGTTGCTGCGGTAGACGTTCACTTGCCGCTTGCAAAAGCGCGTAGAAGATCTTGATCACGGTGCCACGATCGGGCAGCACCTCCGTACTCGGTCACACGTTCGGTGTTGATGAAGACGACGTCCTTCTCCCCGTTCCAGCGGGCAGCGGAAGTAGTAGATCCTCCTTGGAATCCCGGCAGCACGACGGCATGGTGGCGGTGGTGGTGGAGAACTCCGGCAGGGCTTCGCCTATGCGCTGCGGGAGTTTGTATGTGGAGGAGGAGAGGCTAGGGTTTGGGGAGAGGGGGACTTGGGCGCCGGCCTCAAGGGGTGCGGCCAAGGTGAAGGCTTGAGTGGCCGGCCCCCTCCCCTTGCTCCTCATTATATAGGTGGAACCCCCAAGAGTTGTAGTCCAAGTCTTCGAATAAGACCCAACACACAAACTTGGCATAAGGTGGGAAACCTACCCAAGGTGGGACTCCTACTCAAGGTGGGAGTCCCACCCCTTCCTTGAGGGGGGTGGCCGGCCACCATGGGTGGAATCCACCTGGGACTCCTTCCCCTTAGGGCTGGCCGGCCATGCTAGTGGAGTCCCTCCGGGACTCCACCTTCCATATTGATTTCTTCCGGACTATTCTAGAACCTTCTAGAACCTGCCATAAATACACCGGATCATTTCCAAACTTGGAATATGACTTCCTATATATGAATCTTATTCTCCGGACCATTCCGGAACTCCTCGTGATGTCCTGGATCCCATCCGAGACTCCGAACAAAACTTCGAACTCCATTCCATATTCCATATCTACTTAAACGACATCAAACCTTAAGTGTGTCACCCTACGGTTCGCGAACTATGTAGACATGGTTGAGACCTCTCTCCGACCAATAACCAATAGCGGGATTTGGAGATCCATAATGGCTCCCACATATTCAACGATGACTTTAGTGATCGAATGAACCATTCACATACGATACCAATTCCCTTTGTCACGCGATATTTTACTTGTCCGAGGTTTGATCATCGGTATCACTCTATACCTTGTTCAACCTCGTCTCTTGACAACTACTCTTTACTCATACCGTGGTATGTGGTCTCTTATGAACTTATTCATATGCTTGCAAGACATTAGACGACATTCCACCGAGAGGGCCCAGAGTATATCTATCCGTCATCGGGATGGACAAATCCCACTGTTGATCCATATGCCTCAACTCATACTTTCCGGATACTTAATCCCACCTTTATAACCACCCATTTACGCAGTGGCGTTTGATGTAATCAAAGTACCTTTCCGGTATAAGTGATTTACATGATCTCATGGTCATAAGGACTAGGTATCTATGTATCAAAAGCTTATAGCAAATAACTTAATGACGTGATCTTATGCTACGCTTAATTGGGTGTGTCCATTACATCATTCATATAATGACATAACCTTGTTATTAATAACATCCAATGTTCATGATCACGAAACCATGATCATCTATTAATCAACAAGCTAGTTATACAAGAGGCTTACTAGGGACTCTTTGTTGTTCACATAACACACATGTATCAATGTTTCGGTTAATACAATTATAGCATGGTATGTAAACATTATCATAAACACAAAGATATATTATAATAACCATTTTATTATTGCCTCTTGGGCATATCTCCAACAGTCTCCCACTTGCACTAGAGTCAATAATCTAGTTTACATTTGTAAAGATATAACACCTTGGCCTTCCGGTGCTTTATCATGTATTGCTCACGGGAGAGGTTTTAGTCAACGGATCTGACACGCTCAGAAACGTATGTATTTTGTAATTTATTTGCGTCTCAACGCATCACTCATTTCCAAATGAGTCGGCATTAAATATGTTTGGTCTTCTGGTGGAACCTTAATTCCGCGGTCTGAAATATGTCACTAATATTGTCATATACAATATAGTTTCAAAGTTCTGACTCTGTCGGAACTACACCAAGTTCTCAAAGAACCTCTTGATTTTAACATCATTTGTCATTGTCAAAACAGTGACATATTCTGCCTTCTTTTGTTGAATCCGTCACAATATTTAGAACTCTTCTAAATCTAGCATAGACAACTTATAGCTCATTGTGCTACCTTTTAAACAACACTTAGTCTAATTTGAGATTGAAATTTTATTTTCATATGTGACAAAACCAATATCGGTGCAACATCTTACAGCGATTTGTTTGTCATTTCTCCATATAAAAACTATATATATGTATCCTTGGTTTTTCTAAAGTACTCAAGGATATTCTTACTGTCGTTCAATGATCATCACATGAATCATTCTGGTATATGCTCCTAACTTTTTAGAGCACAAGATATCTGATTTTGTACATATTATTCGTGATCTAAAATCACTCATGTGTTTTTACTCATTGAGTGTCAGATACACTCAAGTCTTGTTAAACCTTCATATGACAAGAACATTTTCTTAATATTTCTATATTGAACTACTTCAATATCCATTTTATGTACTTTGACTTAAACTTATTATGTGTTTCAATCTATCTTCATAGATCTTGACACTAAATTTGTTTCAGTCCATATCCTTTCATTGAAGTTAATTTCTCAATGAAACATTTTAATCAAGTATATAATTACATCATTTATAACCAACTATATTTCATCTACATAAAGTATTATAAATATGTCTCAGCGCTCCCACTTAATTTCTTGCAAATGCAAGCCTCTTCATCGTCTCTGATGAAATCAAAAACTCTTTGACTATTTCATCTGGTGAAGATTCCAACTCTGTGATACTTACTTCATCCAATTGAAGTTTGTATACCTATCTAGTATTCCACGGACTAGCAAAACTTTTGGTTGTATCTTGTATACACCTTTTAATACATACTTCTGATAAGTTATGTATTTTGCCATCCTACTAACATATCTCATACAAGAAATATGTAGTGATTACTAGAATAATCCACATAGACTATAAGCATTGCTACGGAAGATCTAATCTTATCGTAGTTAACTCTTTGAACTTTGTCGTAAACAACTTTTCGACAAGTTGAGCTTCTTCAAGGATATTTCATCCAAGTCCATCAATTTCATAGATCCGTTTACTTTCAAAAAGTATTCATCTATCTTGGATTTCATGGCGTATAGCCATTTTAACGGAGTCAGGGCCCATCATAACTTCTTTGTTTGTAGTTGGTTTATCATTGTTCAAAATCAATCCTTTGTCCACAAATCATTTATTTGATCACAAAGTAAACCATACCTACAAGGTTCAATATGTACTTCGATCTTCATGGCTAAAACACTTTGTAGTCATGGGAGCCATGATCGTCGTGGCCGCTTCCGAAACCAATTCCGATGCTGCGCTACTCTGATCATTATGCTCAGGTTCATAAACCTTATCAAATTCTATTGTCCTCCCACTCAAATACTTCACTAGAAACAATTTCTCGGAAATAAGAAACATTGACAAACACTTTTGTCTTTGTCTTGTGGGAAGAATTCCCAATTAAATCTCTGGGATAACCAACAAAGACATTCATCCGATTTTGGTTGTAAACTTTTAAACCAAAATTTAAAGAAAAGACTATTATGGTTTATACCCATATCATAACTTGTATGGTGTCATTTCAACGGATCATGATGATGCTTTATTCAGTGTAAAAGCGGTAGTCACTAAAGCATAATCCACAAAAATATAATGGCTTCATAATATTTTATCTCATCATTAATCCAACAAGGTTTGGATACATCTCTCGGATACTATATCATCATTATGATACTCCAAGAAATGTGAGTTGTAGAACAATTTCATGACTCTCTTAGATGTTCGCTAAAACTCATAATTCAAATATTTTCACCATGATCCAATCATAGATATTTGACTTTTCTATTACGATGATTTCCACTTCATGCTGAAATTTATTTGAATCCATTCAAATGTTTCAAACTTCTTCCTTATTGAATATATCCACATATATACTCAATTCATTGTTGAAAGTTTTCATGAAGTAGAAGAATCTCCCGCACACAACTATGCCCAGTGAACCACATATATCATTATGTATGTTTTCACTAAGTTAGTTGCCCGTTCAACTCTCGGCCTATGAACGGTATTTCAGTCATTACTTTTTAGAAAAGATTTTGCAAGCGCCAAACGATTCAACAAATCAAATGACTCCAAAAATCCATTTGCATGGAGTTCCTTCATGTGTTCCTTTCTAACATGACCTAAATGGCGGTTCCACAAATATGTGTAATTCAAATCATTTGCCTTATGGCATTTTAGCGTCAGTGTTATGTATGTGTGTTTCACCATTAAGATTTATAATAACTCATCCATCGTACATGGAGTAATGTCATAATTTGAACAACTCATTGTTTTCATTTGACCAGAGCAAAATAACAATTATTAAGTTCTTTATTATAAATTCTAAGGGCTAGATAGAATGCTAACGACGAACATAATAACACTTTATTTTGTTCCAGATGTGCATTCCTATCATATTCCTTGTCAGTCACTTAGGCCATTGTATTCTTGTATTGTGTTGTTTTGTATGACACTTCATACCAACCAATATAGTACTAATACCCAAGAATTTCATAGTGTGACTTAACTAGGAATACAACCATAACATGTATATCATTTATATACACCTGAGCTAGACTTTCTAGTCTTTTCTTTTCTTTTTGCCAAAATATCTTTTGCAGTTTCTCTTTTAGCTTTCCTCATTATTCAGAAAAACACTTTAACATTATTAACTTCTAGGTTTGTTGGTCAAATACCAATAACCTTGAGGTTCTTACTTTAAGTTAATCATCATATGACAAGTGTTTCAGATTTCACTATTAGTAACTTTGTAATATGATGAACAATTTCACTCATAATTTTATCCATCATATCATGATGACTTTCCGAGACCATGTCTGTACATGCTAGGCTCGTAAAGTTTTAACCTTGGTATTCGCATGTGCAAATCTGGCTTGCACCCGTTGTATGCACACGTAGAATCTATCACACCCGATCATCATGTGATGCTTTGAAACGACGAGTCTTAGCAACGGTGCATACTAAGGATGATAGCTTCATGGATATGCGAATATTATTAGTGCCCCAATAGTTGGAGGATTGTGACGCCTGGCGTCTTCAACCTTCATACATTCCCATAAAACTTATGAGTTTATGTAGTCTCACCAAATTTATATTCTATCATCTTGTAATAAGGTCTTAGATATCACATATATCTTATACCTTGATTATTTCTGAAAACTAAATTTTCAGCTCCTTACTTTTCAAACAGATTTGAACTTCAAGTTTCATGGAGACAAGATAACTTTAGGTACTAATTGAAACCATAGCTCTTTGAATCAACAGTGTGAGGTTTACTAAAAGTTTTCAATAGGACTTAATCAATTCTTGATTCTTTAACAATACGGTACCAATCCATAAAGTTTCTTGTCAGATTTTAATAGTATTTCTATCTCAATTACAAAACTAGCGCATGGTAGAAAACGTATGCCAATACTACAAAATTAATTCAAAATACTACTCAGACTATGTTCATGATAATTAGTTCATGTTTTAATCTAATTACTAATGAACTCCCACTTAATACAACATCCCTCATAGTTGTTAAGTGGTACATGATCCAAATCCACTACACCAAAACGGATCATCACGTGAGATGATGTAGCTTCAATGGTGAACATCAACATGTTGATCATATCATCCATATGACTCGTGTTCAACCTTTCGGTTTCCGTTGTCCTGAGGCCATGTCTGTACATGCTAGGCTCGTCAAGCAAACCCAAGTATTCCGCGTGTGCAACATGGCTTACACCCGTTGTATATGAACGTTGAATCTATCACATCCGATCATCACGAGATGCTTTGAAACGACGAACTTTGGCAACGGTGCATACGAGGGGAGAACACTTTATTATCTTGATATTAATGTGAGGGATCATCTTATAATGCTACCGCCACGTTCTAAGCAAAATAAGATGCATAAAGGATTAACATCACATGCAATTCATATGTGATATGATATGGCCCTTTTGTCTTTGCGCCTTCGATCTTCATCTCCAAAGCACGGACATGATCTTCCATCATCAACGGGCATGATCTCCATCATCGTCGGCGTAGCGTCAAGGTCCATGGCGCCGTCTTCATGGTTGTTCACCTCATGTAGCAACTATTACAACTACTTTGAAATACTACTCAACATGAAATTTAAAGACAACCATAAGGCTCCTGCCGGTTGCCACAATACAATAATGATATCTCATACATATTCATCATCACATTATGGCCATATCACATCACCAAACCCTGCAAAAACAAGTTAGACGTTGATGGCGTGTAACTCACACGTTCGTTGGGAACCCCAAGAGGAAGGTATGATGCGCACAACAGCAAGTTTTCCCTCAGAAAGAAACCAAGGTTTATCGAACCAGGAGGAGCCAAGAAGCACGTTGAAGGTTGATGGCAGCGAAATGTAGTGCGGCGCAACACCAGGGATTCCGGCGCCAACGTGGAACCTGCACAACACAACCAAAGTACTTTGCCCCAACGAAACAGTGAGGTTGTCAATCTCACCGGCTTGCTGTAACAAAGGATTAACCGTATTGTGTGGAAGATGATTGTTTGCAGAAAACAGTAGAACAAGTATTGCAGTAGATTGTATTTCAGTAAAGAGAATTGGACCGGGGTCCACAGTTCACTAGAGGTGTCTCTCCCATAAGACAAACAGCATGTTGGGTGAACAAATTACAGTTGGGCAATTGACAAATAAAGAGAGCATGACCATGCACATACATATCATGATGAGTATAGTGAGATTTAATTGGGCATTACGACAAAGTACATAGACCGCCATCCAACTGCATCTATGCCTAAAAAGTCCACCTTCAGGTTATCATCCGAACCCCCTCCAGTATTAAGTTGCTAACAACAGACAATTGCATTAAGTATTGCGCGTAATGTAACTAGTGACTACATCCTTGAACATAGCACTAATGTTTTATCCCTAGTGGCAACAGCACATCCATAACCTTAGAGGTTCTTGTCACCCCTCCAGATTCACGGAGACATGAACCCACTATCGAGCATAAATACTCCCTCTTGGAGTTACTAGCATCAACTTGGCCAGAGCATCTACTAATAACGGAGAGCATGCAAGATCATAAACAACACATAGATATAACTTTGATAATCAACATAACAAGTATTCTCTATTCATCGGATCCCAACAAACGCAACATATAGAATTACAGATAGATGATCTTGATCATGTTAGGCAGCTCACAAGATCCGACAATGATAGCACAATGGGGAGAAGACAACCATCTAGCTACTGCTATGGACCCATAGTCCAGGGGTAGACTACTCACACATCACACCGGAGGCGACCATGGCGGTGTAGAGTCCTCCGGGAGATGATTCCCCTCTCCGGCAGGGTGCCGGAGGCGATCTCCTGGATCCCCGAGATGGGATCGGCGTTGGCGGCGTCTCCGGAAGGTTTTCCGTATCGTGGCTCTCGGTGCGGGGGTGTCGTCACGGAGGCTTTAAGTAGGCGGAAGGGTAGGTCAAGAGGCAGCGCGAGGGGCCCAGACCATAGGGCCGCGCGGCCCGGGCAGGGGCCGCGCCGCCCTATGCTCTGGCTGCCTCGTGGCCCCTCTTCGTTTCGTCTTCGGACTTCTGGAAGCTTCGTGGAAAAATAGGCCCCTGGGCTTTGATTTCGTCCAATTCCGAGAATATTTCCTTACTAGGATTTCTGAAACCAAAAACAGCAGAAAACAGCAACTGGCACTTCGGCATCTTGTTAATAGGTTAGTTCCAGAAAATGCACGAATATGACATAAAGTGTGCATAAAACATGTAGATAACATCAATAATGTGGCGTGGAACATAAGAAATTATCGATACGTTGGAGACGTATCAGCATCCCCAAGCTTAGTTCTGCTCGTCCCGAGCAGGTAAAACGATAACACAGATAATTTCTGGAGTGACATGCCATCATAATCTTGATCATACTATTTGTAAAGCATATGTAGTGAATGCAGCGATCAAAACAATGTATATGACATGAGTAAACAAGTGAATCATAAAGCAAAGACTTTTCATGAATAGCACTTCAAGACAAGCATCAATAAGTCTTGCATAAGAGTTAACTCATAAAGCAATAATTCAAAGTAAAGGCATTGAAGCAACACAAAAGAAGATTAAGTTTCAGCGGTTGCTTTCAACTTGTAACATGTATATCTCATGGATATTATCAACATAGAGTAATATAATAAGTGCAATAAGCAAGTATGTAGGAATCAATGCACAGTTCACACAAGTGTTTGCTTCTTGAGGTGGAGAGAAATAGGTGAACTGACTCAACATTGAAAGTAAAAGAATGGTCCTCCATAGAGGAAAAGCATCGATTGCTATATTTGTGCTAGAGCTTTGATTTTGAAAACATGAAACAATTTTGTCAACGGTAGTAATAAAGCATATGCATCATGTAAATTATATCTTATAAGTTGCAAGCCTCATGCATAGTGTACTAATAGTGCCCGCACCTTGTCCTAATTAGCTTGGACTACCGGATCATCACAATGCACATGTTTTAACCAAGTGTCATAAAGGGGTACCTCTATGCCGCCTGTACAAAGGTCTAAGGAGAAAGCTCGCATTGGATTTCTCGCTATTGATTATTCTTCAACTTAGACATCCATACCGGGACAACATAGACAACAGATAATGGACTCCTCTTTTATGCATAAGCATGTAACAACAATTAATAATTTTCTCATTTGAGATTTGAGGATATATGTCCAAAACTGAAACTTCCACCATGGATCATGGCTTTAGTTAGCGGCCCAATGTTCTTCTCTAACAATATGCATGCTTAATCATAAGGTGGTAGATCTCTCTTACTTCAGACAAGACAAACATGCATAGCAACTCACATGAAATCCAACAATGAATAGTTGATGGCGTCCCCAGTGAACATGGTTATCGCACAACAAGCAACTTAATAAGAGATAAAGTGCATAATTACATATTCAATACCACAATAGTTTTTAAGCTATTTGTCCCATGAGCTATATATTGCAAAGGTGAATGATGGAATTTTAAAGGTAGCACTCAAGCAATTTACTTTGGAATGGCGGAAAATACCATGTAGTAGGTAGGTATGGTGGACACAAATGGCATAGTGGTTGGCTCAAGTATTTTGGATGCATGAGAAGTATTCCCTCTCGATACAAGGTTTAGGCTAGCAAGGCTTATTTGAAACAAACACAAGGATGAACCGGTGCAGCAAAACTCACATAAAAGACATATTGAAAACATTATCAGACTCTACACCGTCTTCCTTGTTGTTCAAACTCAATACTAGAAATTATCTAGACCTTAGAGAAACCAAATATGCAAACCAAATTTTAGCATGCTCTATGTATTTCTTCATTAATGGGTGCAAAGCATATGATGCAAGAGCTTAAACATGAGCACAACAATTGCCAAGTATCACATTACCCAAGACATTTATAGCAATTACTACATGTATCATTTTCAAATTCCAACCATATAACAATTTAACGAAGGAGAAACTTCGCCATGAATACTATGAGTAGAAACCAAGGACATACTTGTCCATATGCTACAGCGGAGCGTGTCTCTCTCCCATAAAGTGAATGCTAGGATCCATTTTATTCAAACAAAACAAAAACAAAAACAAACCGACGCTCCAAGAAAAAGCACATAAGATGTGATGGAATAAAAATATAGTTTCAGGGGAGGAACCTGATAATGTTGTTGATGAAGAAGGGGATGCCTTGGGCATCCCCAAGCTTAGACGCTTGAGTCTTCTTGATATATGCAGGGGTGAACCACCGGGGCATCCCCAAGCTTAGAGCTTTCACTCTCCTTGATCATGTTGCATCATACTCCTCTCTTGATCCTTGAAAACTTCCTCCACACCAAACTCGAAACAACTCATTAGAGGGTTAGTGCATAATATAAATTGACATATTCAGAGGTGACACAATCATTCTTAACACTTCTGGACATTGCATAATGCTACTGGACATTAGTGGATCAAAGAAATTCATCCAACATAGCAAAAGAGGCAATGCGAAATAAAAGGCAGAATCTGTCAAAACAGAACAGTTCGTATTGACGAATTTTAAAATGGCACCAGACTTGCTCAAATGAAAATGCTCAAATTGAATGAAAGTTGCGTACATATCTGAGGATCATGCACGTAAATTGGCTTAATTTTCTGAGCTACCTACAGGGAGGTGGACTCAGATTTGTGACAGTAAAGAAATCTGGAACTGCGCAGTAATCCAAATCTAGTACTTACTTTTCTATCAACGGCTTAACTTGGCACAACAAAACACAAAACTAAGATAAGGAGAGGTTGCTACAGTAGTAAACAACTTCCAAGACACAAAATAAAAACAAAGTACTGTAGGTAAAACATGGGTTGTCTCCCATAAGCGCTTTTCTTTAACGCATTTCAGCTAGGCGCAGAAAGTGTGTATCAAGTATTATCAAGAGACGAAGTGTCAACATCATAATTTGTTCTCATAATAGAATCAAAAGGTAACTTCATTCTCTTTCTAGGGAAGTGTTCCATACCTTTCTTGAGAGGAAATTGATATTTTATATTACCTTCCTTCATATCAATGATAGCACCAACAGTTCGAAGAAAAGGTCTTCCCAATATAATGGGACAAGATGCATTGCATTCAATATCCAAGACAACAAAATCAACGGGAACAAGGTTATTGTTAACGGTAATGCGAACATTATCAACTTTACCCAAAGGTTTCTTTGTAGAATGATCAGCAAGATTAACATCCAAATAACAATTTTTCAGCGGTGGCAAGTCAAGCATATTATAAATTTTCTTAGGCATAACAGAAATACTTGCACCAAGATCACATAAAGCAGTACAATCAAAATCTTTAACCTTCATCTTAATGATGGGCTCCCAACCATCCTCTAGCTTTTTAGGAATAGAGGCTTCGCGCTCTAGTTTCTCTTCTCTAGCTTTTATGAGAGCATTTATAATATGATGTGTAAAAGCCAAATTTATAGAACTAGCATTAGGACTTTTAGCAAGTTTTTGCAAGAACTTTATAACTTCAGAGATGTGGCAATCATCAAAATTCAAACCATTATAATCTAAAGCAATGGGATCATCATCCCCAATGTTGGAAAAAAATTTCAGCAGCTTTATCACAGGCAGTTTCAGCAGTTTTAGCAGTTTCAGGCAGTTTTTCGCGCTTTGTATTAGAAGTGGAAACATTGCTAACACCAATTCTTTTATTATTATTAGTAGGAGGTGCAGCAACATGTGTAGCATTAGCATTACTAGTGGTGGTAATAGTCCAAACTTTAGCTACATTCTTCTCTTTACCTAATTTTTCATTTTCTTCTCTATCCCACCTAGCACGCAGTTCAGCCATTAATCTTATATTCTCATTAATTCTAACTTGAATGGCATTTGCTGTAGTAACAATTTTATTATGATGATTTTCATTAGGCAAAACTTTTGATTTCAAAAGATCAACATCAGCAGCAAGACTATCGACTTTAGAAGCAAGTATATCAATTTTCCCAAGCTTTTCTTCAACAGATTTGTTAAAAGCAGTTTGCGTACTAATAAATTCTTTAAGCATGGCTTCAAGTCCAGGGGGTGAACTCCTATTATTGTTGTAAGAATTCCCATAAGAATTACCATAGCCGTTGCCATTATTATAAGGATATGGCCTATAGTTGTTACTAGAATTGTTCCGGTAAGCATTGTTGTTGAAATTATTATTTTTAATGAAGTTTACATCAACATGTTCTTCTTGTGCAACCAATGAAGCTAATGGAACATTATTAGGATCAATATTAGTCCTATCATTCACAAGCATAGACATAATAGCATCAATCTTATCACTCAAGGAAGAGGTTTCTTCGACAGAATTTACCTTCTTACCTTGTGGAGCTCTTTCCGTGTGCCATTCAGAGTAGTTGATCATCATATTATCAAGAAGCTTTGTTGCTTCACCAAGAGTGATGGACATAAAGGTACCTCCAGCAGCTGAATCCAATAAATTCCGTGAAGAAAAATTTAGTCCTGCATAGAAGGTTTGGATGATCATCCAAGTAGTCAATCCATGGGTTGGGCAATTTTTAACCAGAGATTTCATTCTTTCCCAAGCTTGAGCAACATGTTCAGTATCTAATTGTTTAAAATTCATTATGCTACTCCTCAAAGATATAATTTTAGCAGGGGGATAATATCTACCAATAAAAGCATCCTTGCATTTAGTCCATGAATCAATACTATTCTTAGGCAGAGATAGCAACCAATTTTTAGCTCTTCCTCTTAATGAGAAAGGGAACAATTTTAGTTTAATAATATCACCATCTACATCTTTATATTTTTGCATTTCACATAGTTCAACAAAATTATTAAGATGGGCAGCAGCATCATCAGAACTAACACTGAGAAAATTGCTCTCGCATAACAAGATTTAATAAAGCAGGTTTAATTTCAAAGAATTCTGCTGTAGTAGCAGGTGGAGCAATAGGTGTGCATAAGAAATCATTATTATTTGTGGTTGTGAAGTCACACAACTTAGTATTTTCAGCGTTGGCCATTTTAGCAACAGTAAATAAAGCAAACTAGATAAAGTAAATACAAGTAAACTAATTTTTTTTGTGTTTTTGATATAGCAAACAAGATAGCAAATAAAGTAAAACTAGCAACTAATTTTTTTGTATTTTGATTTAGTGCAGCAAACAAAGTAGTAAATAAAATTAAGCAAGACAAAAACAAAGTAAAGAGATTGAGAAGTGGAGACTCCCCTTGCAGCGTGTCTTGATCTCCCCGGCAACGGCGCCAGAAAAAGAGCTTGATGGCGTGTAACTCACACGTTCGTTGGGAACCCCAAGAGGAAGGTATGATGCGCACAGCAGCAAGTTTTCCCTCAGAAAGAAACCAAGGTTTATCGAACCAGGAGGAGCCAAGAAGCACGTTGAAGGTTGATGGCAGCGGGATGTAGTGCGGCGCAACACCAGGGATTCCGGCGCCAACGTGGAACCTGCACAACACAACCAAAGTACTTTGCCCCAACGAAACAGTGAGGTTGTCAATCTCACCGGCTTGCTGTAACAAAGGATTAACCGTATTGTGTGGAAGAGGAGTGTTTGCAGAAAACAGTAGAACAAGTATTGCAGTAGATTGTATTTCAGTAAAGAGAATTGGACCGGGGTCCACAGTTCACTAGAGGTGTCTCTCCCATAAGACAAACAGCATGTTGGGTGAACAAATTACAGTTGGGCAATTGACAAATAAAGAGAGCATGACCATGCACATACATATCATGATGAGTATAGTGAGATTTAATTGGGCATTACGACAAAGTACATAGACCGCCATCCAACTGCATCTATGCCTAAAAAGTCCACCTTCAGGTTATCATCCGAACCCCCTCCAGTATTAAGTTGCTAACAACAGACAATTGCATTAAGTATTGCGCGTAATGTAACTAGTGACTACATCCTTGAACATAGCACTAATGTTTTATCCCTAGTGGCAACAGCACATCCATAACCTTAGAGGTTCTTGTCACCCCTCCAGATTCACGGAGACATGAACCCACTATCGAGCATAAATACTCCCTCTTGGAGTTACTAGCATCAACTTGGCCAGAGCATCTACTAATAACGGAGAGCATGCAAGATCATAAACAACACATAGATATAACTTTGATAATCAACATAACAAGTATTCTCTATTCATCGGATCCCAACAAACGCAACATATAGAATTACAGATAGATGATCTTGATCATGTTAGGCAGCTCACAAGATCCGACAATGATAGCACAATGGGGAGAAGACAACCATCTAGCTACTGCTATGGACCCATAGTCCAGGGGTAGACTACTCACACATCACACCGGAGGCGACCATGGCGGTGTAGAGTCCTCCGGGAGATGATTCCCCTCTCCGGCAGGGTGCCGGAGGCGATCTCCTGGATCCCCCGAGATGGGATCGGCGTTGGCGGCGTCTCTGGAAGGTTTTCCGTATCGTGGCTCTCGGTACTGGGGGTTTCGTCACGGAGGCTTTAAGTAGGCGGAAGGGTAGGTCAAGAGGCGGCGCGAGGGGCCCAGACCATAGGGCCGCGCGGCCAGGGCAGGGGCCGCGCCGCCCTATGCTCTGGCTACCTCGTGGCCCCTCTTCGTTTCGTCTTCGGACTTCTGGAAGCTTCGTGGAAAAATAGGCCCCTGGGCTTTGATTTCGTCCAATTCCGAGAATATTTCCTTACTAGGATTTCTGAAACCAAAAACAGCAGAAAACAGCAACTGGCACTTCGGCATCTTGTTAATAGGTTAGTTCCAGAAAATGCACGAATATGACATAAAGTGTGCATAAAACATGTAGATAACATCAATAATGTGGCGTGGAACATAAGAAATTATCGATACGTTGGAGACGTATCAGACGTCTCTAATTTGGTTTGCATATTTTACGTGGTTTAGGGTTTTCGAGTAAGATCTAATCTACCTACGAACATGAACCACAACGGTGATACTAGTGTTGTCAATAGAAAGAGTAAATTGAATCTTCACTATGGTGGGAGAGACACACACCCGCAAAGCCACTTATGCAATACAAGTTGCATGTCGAACGTGGAGCAAGTCTCATGAACGCGGTCATGTAAAGTTAGCCCGAGCCGCTTCATCCCACCATGCCACAAAGATGCAAAGTACTCGAACTAAAGACAACATAAGAATCAACGCCCACAAAACCATTGTGTTCTACTCGTGCAACCATCTATGCATAGACACGGCTCTGATACCACTGTAGGGATACGTTGCATAGAAAACAAAAAAATTCCTACCACGAACACGCAATCCAAGCCAAGATGCAATCTAGAAGACGGTAGCAACGAGGGGATTATCGAGTCTCACCCTTGAAGAGATTCCAAAGCCTACAAGATGAGGCTCTTGTTGCTGCGGTAGACGTTCACTTGCCGCTTGCAAAAGCGCGTAGAAGATCTTGATCACGGTGCCACGATCGGGCAGCACCTCCCTACTCGGTCACACGTTCGGTGTTGATGAAGACGACGTCCTTCTCCCCGTTCCAGCGGGCAGCGGAAGTAGTAGATCCTCCTTGAAATCCCGACAGCACGATGGCGTGGTGGCGGTGGTGGTGGAGAACTCCGGCAGGGCTTCGCCTATGCGCTGCGGGAGTTTGTATGTGGAGGAGGAGAGGCTAGGGTTTGGGGAGAGGGGGACTTGGGCGCCAGCCTCAAGGGGTGCGGCCAAGGTGAAGGCTTGAGTGGCCAGCCCCCTCCCCTTGCTCCTCATTATATAGGTGGAACCCCCAAGAGTTGTAGTCCAAGTCTTCGAATAAGACCCCAACACACAAACTTGGCATAAGGTGGGAAACCTACCCAAGGTGGGACTCCTACTCAAGGTGGGAGTCCCACCCCTTCCTTGAGGGGGGTGGCCGGCCACCATGGGTGGAATCCACCTGGGACTCCTTCCCCTTAGGGCTGGCCGGCCATGCTAGTGGAGTCCCTCCGGGACTCCACCTTCCATATTGATTTCTTCCGGACTATTCTAGAACCTTCTAGAACCTGCCATAAATACACCGGATCATTTCCAAACTTGGAATATGACTTCCTATATATGAATCTTATTCTCCGGACCATTCCGGAACTCCTCGTGATGTCCTGGATCCCATCCGAGACTCCGAACAAAACTTCGAACTCCATTCCATATTCCATATCTACTTAAACGACATCAAACCTTAAGTGTGTCACCCTACGGTTCGCGAACTATGTAGACATGGTTGAGACCTCTCTCCGACCAATAACCAATAGCGGGATCTGGAGATCCATAATGGCTCCCACATATTCAACGATGACTTTAGTGATCGAATGAACCATTCACATACGATACCAATTCCCTTTGTCACGCGATATTTTACTTGTCCGAGGTTTGATCATCGGTATCACTCTATACCTTGTTCAACCTCGTCTCTTGACAAGTACTCTTTACTCGTACCGTGGTATGTGGTTTCTTATGAACTTATTCATATGCTTGCAAGACATTAGACGACATTCCACCGAGAGGGCCCATAGTATATCATCGGGATGGACAAATCCCACTATTGATCCATATGCCTCAACTCATACTTTCCGGATACTTAATCCCACCTTTATAACCACCCATTTACGCAGTGGCGTTTGATGTAATCAAAGTACCTTTCCGGTATAAGTGATTTACATGATCTCATGGTCATAAGGACTAGGTATCTATGTATCGAAAGCTTATAGCAAATAACTTAATGACGTGATCTTATGCTACGCTTAATTGGGTGTGTCCATTACATCATTCATATAATGACATAACCTTGTTATTAATAACATCCAATGTTCATGATCACGAAACCATGATCATCTATTAATCAACAAGCTAGTTATACAAGAGGCTTACTAGGGACTCTTTGTTGTTCACATAACACACATGTATCAATGTTTCGGTTAATACAATTATAGCATGGTATGTAAACATTATCATAAACACAAAGATATATTATAATAACCATTTTATTATTGCCTCTTGGGCATATCTCCAACAGAAATACCACATAGTAGGTAGGTATGGTGGACACACATGGCATAGGTTTTGGCTCAAGGTTTTAGATGCACGAGAAGCATTTCCTCTCAGTACAAGGCTTAGGCTAGCAAGGTTGTTTGAAGCAAACACAAGTATGAACCGGTACAGCAAAACTTACATAAAAACATATTGCAAGCATTATAATACTCTACAATGTCTTCCTTGTTGCTCAAACACTTTTACTAGAAATTATCTAGACCTTAAGAGACACCAATCATGCAAACCAATTTCAACAAGCTCTACGGTAGTTCTCCACTAATAGGTTCAAACTACATGATGCATGAGTAAACATGATCTACTTGAGAGCTCAAAAAAATTGCCAAGTATCAAATTATCCAAGACATTATGAGGCATTTTCTATTTCCAACCAAATAACAATAAGTATTGTAGCTTCCAACTTTTATCCTTGAACATTAAAAGTAAAACGAAGAACAAGTGTTCATATGAAAAAGCGGAGCGTGTCTCTCTCCCAAACAAGGATTGCTAGGATCCGAATTTATTCAAACATAAACAAACGAAAATAAAAGCACACAGACGCTCCAAGTAAAGCACATAAGATGTGACCGAATAAAAATATAGTTTCAATAGAAGAAACCTGATAAGTTGATGAAGAAGGGGATGCCTTGGGCATACCCAAGCTTAGACGCTTGAGTCTTCTTGAAATATGCAGGGATGAACCACGGGGGCATCCCCAAGCTTAGACTTTTCACTCTTCTTGATCATATATCATCCTCCTCTCTTGACCCTTGAAAACTTCCATCACACCAAACTTCTCATAAACTTCATTAGAGGGGTTAGTACTCAAAAAACTTGAATCCACTTTTAGTCCTGTAGTGACACATTGCAAGAACTCAATAAAACATTAGCTACAGCTCTCCAAGTCTAGAAAACCTCGCTTAAAGTCCACAAGAGACAATGCAAAAAACAGAGACAGAATCTGCCAAAACAGAACAGCCAGTAAAGACGAATTTTAAAGAGGTACTTCCGTTGCTCAAATCAGAAAACTCAAAACTAATGAAAGTTGCGTACATATCTGAGGAACACGCACGTAAATTGGCAGATTTTTCTGAGTTACCTACAGAGAATCTGACCCAAATTCATGACAGATAGAAATCTGTTTCTGCGCAGAAATCCAAATCTAGTATCAACCTTCGATTAGAGGCTTCACTTGGCACAAAACTGCAATAAAATAAAGATAAGGAGAGGTTGATACAGTAGTAACAACTTCCAAAACACAACAAAACAGTAGCAAAATAAATACAGGGGTTATCTCCCAAGAAGTTCTTTCTTTATAGCCATTAAGATGGGCTCAGCAATTTTAATGATGCACTCGCAAGAAATAAGAGTTGAAGCAAAAGAGAGCATCAAAAAGAAAATTCATAACACATTTAAGTCTAACCCACTTCCTATGCATAGGAATCTTGTACACAAATAAATTCATGAAGAACAAAGTGGCAAGCATAGGAAGATAAAACAAGAGTAACTTCAAAATTTTCAGCATATAGAGAGGTGTTTTAGTACCATGAAAATTTCTACAACCATATTTTCCTCTCTCATAATAATTTTCAGTAGCTTCATGAGCAAACTCAACAATATAACTATCACATAAAGCATATTTCTCATGATCCATAAACACATAATTTTTATCAATCTCAAAAATAGTGGGATTAAAACTTTCAAACCCACTTTTATCAATAATATAACATGATGATTGATCAATCTCAAAAGATATGGAACTCATAGATAAAGTCAAGTTCTCTCCAATCCCATTTTCATTAGTAGTACAATTAATATTATCAAGTAACATAGGACCATCATCTAGAGATTTATCATAAACATTTGCCAAGCAAAATTCTTTAGTACCATGCATTTCGACATCAGGCACAAACAAAGCATTATCATAAGATTTATCAAAGTAGCATGGATTATCATATAAATAACAGTAGCATAATTATTCTCACAAGTTTTACTCATAGGGAATATTTCAAGAGAATCCACAGGAACATAGCATTCAACCACCTTTGGTAAGCATGGAGGACAAACAAATAGTGTAAGAGATAAAGAGTTACTCTCATTAGAAGGTTGGCATGGGTAGCTAATCCATTCTTCCTCCTTTTGTTCGTCACTCTCCTCTTCTTTTTCATCCAATGAGCTTTCAGGTTCATCAATTTCCTCCTCTTTTTCATCCAATGAGCTTTCAGGTTCATCAATTTCTTCTTCCACAGGTTCCTGCAAATTGTGAGTGCATTCTTGTGCATTAATGAGTCTCTCTTTATAATCAATGATATAAGGATTATCACTGTAACTTTCATTGCAAAAATTAAGGATAGAAGAGACATAATCTTTAAGGTCCTTACAAACAACACAAGTTTCATAATTCTTAACCATGAAGGATTCTATCTCAGAGGCTCCCATAAATAAGACAAATTGTTCTACCTCTTCGAACACAAAATGAATATAGTTATTCCAATTATAGTTCTTAATTAAAACTTCCTCACTAAAGCCACATTGAAATTTCAGATGTTTAGTGTCCTCTTTAGAGCAACAATTTATATCATGGCGTTTAAGCAAAATTTTAGCAATTGAATTCAATTTTTCTATCACAACACTCATGACTTTACCCGTTCTTGATTCTCTATAATTATTATATAATTCTATGAGCTCCAAATAGGTTGTAGGTTCTCCCATAACAGCAGTTTTTAATTTTTCGATTTTTCAAATTTTTATGGATATTTGGGTATATGAGAAAAGTAAAACAAGACAAAAACAAACTAGACAAAAGTAAACTAAGCAAAATAATACTAGACAGAAATAAACTAAGCACAAATAAACTAGACAAAAGTAAACTAAGCAAAACAAAATAAAATAAAATAAAAACAGACAGAGAGGTAGAGTGTACTCCCCAGGTGAACTTATGAGTAGAGCTATGCCTCCCCGGCAACGGCGCCAGAAAACAGTCTTGATAACCCACAAGTATAGGGGATCGCAATAGTCTTCGAGGGAAGTAAAACCCAAATTTATTGATTCGACACAAGGGGAGGTAAAGAATACTTATAAGTCTTAACAACTGAGTTGTCAATTCAGCTGCACCTGGAAAAGCACTAGTAACAGGGGTGATGTGAAAGCAGCAGTAATATGAGAGCAATAGTAACAGTAACACAGCAGCAGTAACACAGGAGCAATGGCACCAGAAAATAGTTGATACTACTTCCAATGACATATAGAACGAGTATATGATGATGAGAGATGGACCGGGGTTCCCAGCGATCTACACTAGTGGTAACTCTCCAATTACAAGTGACAAGTGTTGGGTGAACAAATTACAGTTGGGCAATTGATAGGATTCAAAGCATTAAGAAAGAACATCAATTCATTAATCATGTAGGCATGTTTTCCATATATAGTCATACGTGCTCGCAATGAGAAACTTGTACAACATCTTTTGTCCTACCAGCCGGTGGCAGCCGGGCCTCTAGGGAATCTACTGGAAATTAAGGTACTCCTTTTAATAGAGCACCGGAGCAAAGCATTAACACTCCGTGAAAACATGTGATCCTCATATCTAAGCCTTCCCCTCCAGTTGTCCCAATTTCTGTCACTTTGGGGCCTTTGGTTCCGGACATAGACATGTGCAAACAACTTGTAGATACAATCTAAGCAATAATATAGAGCTTAAATCTAAGATCATGCCACTCGTGCCCTAGTGACAAGCATTAAGCATAACAAGATTGCAGCAACTATAACTTCACAAACTTTATAGATAGACTAATCATAATGTATCATCCATCGGATCCCAACAAACACAATACCGATTACATCAGATGGATCTCAATCATGTAAGGCAGCTCATGAGATCATTGTATTGAAGTACATAGGATAGAGAGTACCAACTAGCTACTGCTAGAACCCGTAGTCCATGGGGGAACTACTCACGGAGCATGATGGAGGCGGTGGCGTCGATGGAGATGGCTTCCGGGGGCACTTCCCCGTCCCGGCAGGGTGCCGGAACAGAGACTTCTGTCCCCCGAATTGGAGTTTCGCAATGGCGGCGACGCCCCTGGAGTCTTTCTGGAGTTTCGTCAATTGGTATCGCGTTTTTAGGTCGAAAGGGTTTATATAGGCGAAAAGGCGGCGCAGGAGGGGCAACAGGGTGCCCTCCCCATAGGCCGGCGCGGCCAGGGGCTGGCCCGCGCGGCCCTATGGTGTGGGGGCCCAGGCCTCCCCTCTGACTCCCCTTCGGTGTCCTAGTCCGTCTCGGTGAATTATGATGTTTAGTCTTCGTTTCGTCGAATTCCGAGAATATTGCCCGAACAGCCTTTCTGGAACCAAAAACAGCAGAAAACAGGAACTGGCACTGTGGCATCTTGTTAATAGGTTAGTTCCGGAAAACACATAAAAACATTATAAAGTGCAAGCAAAACATGTAAGTATTGTCATAAAACAAGCATGGAACATCAGAAATTATGGATACGTTGGAGACGTATCACCCAGCATGAGGCCCAACATGGGAGGCCGCTTGATCGACGTCAGTACGTGGATCAGGATGATCTTGTGTACCTGCACGAGCAAAAACAGGAGGCTGGATCTCTCCTTGATCGTTAGCGCAAAGACCATTACTACCAAGATCTAGGAGAGTTTCATATGTGTATGATGGGATGTTTTGAGGTGTGACCGACTGAGAGAAGGGAAAAGTTTGTTCATCGAAGATAACGTCGCGTGAAATATAAACACGACTACTAGCCACATCTAAACACTTATAACCTTTATGATGCTCGCTATAGCCTATAAAAACACACTCTTTGGATCGAAACAACAATTTTCGTGTGTTGTAAGGGCGAAGTAAGGGCCAGCAAGCACAACCAAAGGATTTTAGCATGGAGTAATTTGTCTTTGCTTGCACCAAGAAGACGTTCAAGAGGAGTGGCATTGTCGATGACACGAGTAGGGAGACGGTTTATAAGATAGGTGGCAATAGAGAATGCATCATCCCAAAATTTAACAGGCATGGAGGCTTGCGCTAAAAGGGCAAGGCCAGTTTCGACTATGTGGCTGTGTTTTCTCTCGGCGCACCCATTCTGTTGGTGTGTATGTGGACAGGAGATAGTATGGGTAATTCCAGTGGAATCAAAATACTTGTGAAAACGACGATATTCCCCTCCCCAATCAGATTGGACACCCTTGATTTTTCGGTCAAGCAAAAGCTCAACATGTTTTTTGAACTTGAGGAAAGTATCCTCAACTTCAGATTTGCCATGAAGGAGAAAAACCCAAGAGAATTTACTGAAATCGTCAACAAAACTCACATAGTGCTTAAAACCACCAACAGAAGTTATAGCCAGGCCCCAAACATCAGTATAAATGAGCTCAAGAGGAGCAGTAGAAGTATGAATAGAAATTGAATTGGGCAATTGGTGACTGTTGCCAAGTTGACACGCATTGCAAACAGTTGCATGCTCAGTACACAACGGGAGTTTATGAAGTCTCAAAATAGACTGAACTACTTGTTTGGAAGGGTGGCCTAGGCGCCGATGCCATTGCTCTTTGCTAATCCGTGAAGAAAACATGGCACACTTGAGGGCGCTTATTTCTAAAGACTCGATGGGGTAGAGACCTCCTCTACACCTGCCTCGAAGCAGCGTTTTCTTCGACACCAGATCCTTAATAAGAAAAAAATAAGGATGAAATTCAATGAAGACTCCATTATTTAGAGCAAGTTTGTGAATGGAGAGTAAATCTTTGGAGATATGTGGGACGTAGAGAACATTTTAAGAACAAGATCTTCGGCAGTAGTGGAAATTGAACTATGACCAAGATGAGAAATAGCCATACCTGCGCCGTTGCCGACGTGCACACAATCATTTCCGTGATAGGCATCACAGACGTGGAGGCGCTCTAGGTCCACTACTAGGAAATGGCCTACCGCCGGCGTCCTGAAATGGCCTACCGCCGGCGTTTTTGCATTCGCCGGCGATCACCTCGCCGGTGGTAACGCCTCATCGCCGGCGCCTCCCAATTCGCCGGGGGTAAGTGCCGTTACCGCCGGCGTTTTACCAATTCGCCGGGGGTAAGTGTTGTCAATTCGCCGGGGGTAGTCTTACCGCCGGCGTCTTATCATTTCGCCGGGGGAATCAGGCCGTAGTGCTGGCGATTGCAAAACGCCAGGGATACATGTACATTTCGCCAGCATTAACATTAGCAGGAGTAAAAAATAAAACTCGAATTTCACAGTATATACACTAGAATTCATAGCATATACACAGAATATACAGGCAATTACCAGAATGACAGCAAAATAGACATCATTAGCAAGATACACATCATTGGCAATGATACACATAATTAGAAAGTCCCGAAATGTCCATAACATGCATGCATATGCATCAATAACACAAGTGTCGACCATAGTTCAAACATCACGACTCGAAGTAGCAAATGTTACAGAAATACATATAAGTCCAGTGTCGATGACCTAGCTAAACAACAATGACATAATAAACTAGAGAGACGGTGGCGGCAAGCATCATCATGATGAAAGGGGTCCTCCACATCTCCCTCCTCTGTCCCGCTCGAAAGTTGGCGTATCGAGTTTCCACCTCCTCCAAAGTGGTGTACCCCTTGTAGCTGTTGCCGGTGAAACGGTGGACCTGCCTCCTACAGTCTTCCCAGTCCTCGTAGACTCCAGGAACCCTGCCGTGGTAGACGACATAGTACGTCATCTATGCAAACACAGAAAAAAGAAATGAAAGTTGTTAGTACATTAGTAGAGAGAGATATAACATAGAGTAGTGCAAAGAAAAAGCATGGAAATTACTTAAGTAATTTTATGACTAACATTTGCAAAGGACAAAAGTGTTTGAGTCAAGTCGGCTTCGGCGGGAAGGGATGGATGCCCTCAAGCGTGTTGAATGTTCTGTCGTCACATCCATCTTCTAATCGGCCTTCTATCTCGGCCTTAGAAAGTGCGGGACCATAGTGGAACAAGCCACCATTACCGCAAACATCCCTCCAGAGTATTGTGCAAATGGTCCGCTGGATGGCACGGAACTCGGCTCTCACGTTTTCATCGGTGGTGTCCGCCATGTTCACGAACATCCGCTGAACACTGGATGGCAACAAGAGATCGTTCTGAGACCTTACAATCGACCTCATCTGTAGGATGGCAAACCAGGCCTCCATCCCATTGTCATGCGCCGATTGCTTGAGGCAGGGGAACTTGGTTATGTGGTTGCACACATAGCAACCTTTCACTTTCTTCTCATGCCTGATTTTGTCGATGCCAACCTCGGCTATGAAGCCGCTGAGGGCTTTATCAAGTGTAGACTTAAGGTCGGTGAAGTCCTTGTCCGGATCAAGCCCGGAGTCGAGGTAACTGACATGTGAATGATACGGGTGAAAGAGGAGGAGGGTGCAGTACTTGAATCTGCGCAAAATGGAAATAAACCATCATACTCGATCAACTATGAAGGAAATTCATGAAAGAATGTAATAGAGGGTACTCTAGTAACCAAATACTTACTCGCGGAAATATGGTATGGCAAAGCATTTCTTATCCTTGTTTAACACCAAGAAATCCTTGATGTACTTCGCTAGAAACGCTTGTTCGTTCTGGACGACAGTTGGAGTCATGTAGAAGGGGTCCATGATAGCGATGTCCGCTGTGTTCTCCATGGCGATATCGTGCGCCATGCTGAGCGATAGGAGGCGGACCAAGTTTCGGTCGAGCTGTTGCATGTTCAAGAGCCTGAAGATGTCTTCATATCGAATGAACATCAAGTCCGCAGGGTATGTGGTGAGAAAGCCAAAGCCACTGGGAACCTTGGCCGTCAAAACCGGGTACGAGGTATTTCTATCTCGAAGAAGTAGGTCCTCCTTCATTAGAACAGCATCATGCAAGCTCCTCATATCGGGCGTCACCTGCTGGACAATGTGTGCCGGCAGCATAGGCTGGCCTAGGTGATGCATCTTCCTCCACGGGGTCGGCAACTTGTCATTAACCACTTTCTTGCTTGCGGCAACATCTCCGGACTTCTTCCGCTTCCTGGCCTTCTTCTTACTGCAACTAGGAGTGGCGTTTTGTTTCATACCCTCCGTGGTCGCACCAAGGAGTGTCCTCGGGGTAAGCCCAACTCGGGGTGGAGCGGTGAAGGCGGTAGTGTCTTCCTGCTCAGGAGTTTCTTGTGAAAGGAACAACTTCTTCTTTAGCGTACGATCGGCGGGTGGCTTGTAAGGAGAAACCCCGTCGCCCTCCATCTCAGCGATGAACGTATCGATTGGAGCTTGATCGATGTCCAACGCGTTGCCGTGCTGACTCTCGGGCTGACTGTCGGGCTGGCTATCGGGCCCAAAAGGACCACCAGCCGGTGGAGGACTCGGGGCAGCCGTCGCATCCTGAGGAGTGACCATGCCATAGCTTGCCTCCGAACCTGAGGCGGCGGTGTTCAGCCGAATTAGGGCTTTCGGCCATAGAAGGATGTGATTCTTGAGGTCCCCGAGAGTGAGCGGGGTTTCCGTTTCCGGGGGTTGATAAGGAGGATGGAGGTCTTGGCATCCCGGTAACGACCGGTTCACGCGAACCCGGCTCACGCTATCATCCATCCTGACGCAATGGAAAATCCGCTGTGTTGCCAGGATGACATTGCCGCTCGCTACAGCCTTCAACTTGTTGTCCACATTCAGTAGCAAGGTGCAAGGAGTCGCGTTCTCCTGTGAAAACATGTGTAGGTCAGAGAGGGGTGACGACAAAGTAACTAATTTGTAGAGCTTGAGAGACTAAATTAATTACCGTTAGGGCGTCGAGCTCGGCTCGCGTTGAAGGACCGAGGCCAGGCGTGCAGGTGACTGAGGGGCTAGTACTGTGCCCCCCCAGGTCCGGCGAATCCTCTCTAGCGCCGACATTGCCGGCGGGTGGAGTCACCAAGTTGGGTGTGCATTGAGCATGTCTAGTTGGAGGCAGGTTGTCCGAGTTGCTGGCGCCTAGGCTGATAACCGGCATCGGTCCCTTTTGGCCGCCGGCGAAGTAATTCTTCATCGACAACACAAGATCAGGGATGATTTCATTGACCCTGGTGGCCACCGCGTCATCGACCTTGCTAGCAACCTCGGCACTGACGCGTTGCTGAACCTCGGCACTGACTCGTTGCTAAACCTCGGCACTGACGCGTTGCTCCATGGTTGTTTCCAAGTTGGCCACCTTTTTAAGAAGAGCCTCGTGCTCCCGGTCCTTCTGCGCCTGCCGCGACTCCTTAGTGCTTGCGGGCACGTCCAAGCCATAGTCGGCAAGCTTGCAACCTCCTCCGGCGCCGGGGACACGGTGGGGCTTGTCCAAAAGCGGTCGCGCCTTCACGGTGTTCAGACCCCTGATAAAAGGCGTGTCCCACGGGACTTTGCCCGTCGACGTCTGGGACGAGGAGCCAGCTGATTCGGCGGCTGCTTGTTCCGTCAACTGCCAGAAGTAACATGAACAATTTTAGAATGTAATGGACTTGGTGAGCAGTATCAAATTAATAAGCTGGTAAATTGCTTACCACTGCTTTCTCTAGTGCCATCACCTTCGCGTCGGCGACCAACTCAACTCCCACCACCACATCAAGTTTCGTGACATGTTTCCCAGCCAATTCTCGATGGTATCGGGACCTGAGATATGCCCTGAAGAGTGGGTCTTTGTACTTGGCAAAAGGGGGCTCGAGGCCAGCCTTTATGTAGGCCTGGTCCTCCTTGTCCCATACCGGCTGCTTGCCTTCGAAGCCACGGCAACCGAGATTGTGGTGACCGATGTTCTTATCCGCCAGCTCCTTCCCCCAGGTCGATTGTCGTTTGGTGTACTCGAGCTCCTCGTTTTCCAAGAATTTATTATACTGCTCTAGCATCATCCGCGGGAAGTGGCGCTGGATCTCTTCCCAAGTCTCATTGTCACCAAGCATCCCCCTCAGCATGGTTTTATAACCGCTAAGGTTCTTGGAGAACTTAGAGAGGGCTCGTCTGTTCACGATGTTATCCTTGGGATCCTCGTTCCTATATTCCACAGGGAACTCATACCGTGCGTGCAGCCGCGCAAGGAGTTGGGCCTGCAGATGCTGCTTCTTCTTGGTTCGGAGTTTCGTCTCGTTGACGTCGACGACGTCCCGAAGGATTGCTCCCAGTTGGAGGCCGTACCCCTTCGCCAAGTGCTTGGGCTCAGTAGGAAGACCGGTCTTGGCGTCCACCGCGGTGATTATGTCGCGAGTGGTGCCGACCCTGTTTGGGCGCCGC
The DNA here is from genome assembly GCF_019359855.2 of Lolium perenne. Lineage (NCBI taxonomy): Eukaryota > Viridiplantae > Streptophyta > Magnoliopsida > Poales > Poaceae > Lolium > Lolium perenne. Next base: position 350,265,890 of record NC_067246.2, read on the forward strand.
TGCTTCCGTTTCCTCTTGGCCTCGGTAGTAGTATCCGAGCTACCCCCGGCAACGCCACTGTCGGTGGTCTCGTCGGCAGTGGCCCTCTCATCCTCACCATCGTTGTCCATCTCATCATCCCCCTCCTCCGAGGACCCGTCATCGCTGCCTGGAAGTTCCTCCAGCTGATCCGAGACCATGAGCCTGTAGTGCTCATCCAACTTCCGCTGAGAAGACCCGTCAATGTCTTCGTTGGGGTCTGCAGAAGACGACATCGCTAGCTATATGTACCTAGCACTGCACAAACTAGCATACAGTAGCATCAAAAGTAATCAATTAAATAGCCAGCCAGTAGCTAAAATAGCCAGTAATTAAACTAGCTAAAACAACCAGTAGCATCAAAAGTACTCAATTAAACAGGCAGTAATTAAACATAATTATAACAGCCTAGGATCTTATGAGAGCAGTCCAGCCTTGAACTAATAGCTCCATCAGTATGTCTGAAGGTAGTTACATAGCACTTGTTCTAAAACACTACTAGGTGGAAATCCACGGCGAAAATTCGGCATGACCTTTGCTAAAATTGTCATGCCGGAGTGCCAGAAATTCACCGGAAAGGAAGTTAATCGACATTCTGGCGAAACATTGGCACTCAATGTACCTGCAGATCACATTTCTACACTCCAGAATAAATGAACTGAACACCCAGCTTCTCAGGAAATCAACATCACAATTTATCTCTTATCGCACTAGTATGTATTTAGGTAACTTAAATATACTATGTTGTTCATAACATATTCTTAAATTCACTAATGCAGTATCATAACACAACAAGAAGCTGCTGTTGTAATTACATAATACAACAAGAAGCTGTTGTTGTAATTACAAAACAGCAGCTGCAAACCTACAACATTTAAATACCATAGGCAGTTCAGAAGAAGTACTGAAGTCACCAATTCATAACATAACCAATAGTTCACACGACATAGGCAGTACCTGAAGAAGTACTAAAACATGCACAAGTCTAACTCTGATTCAACAAATCTGACACATCTTATCATAAGTGTATAGTAAGTATTATCGGAACGACTCTGAAATCTTCAGAATCTAGGGAGGGACAAGCAAGAACAGCATTAGCATCCCAATGGCTGGTTGCATTGCTCGAACAAATTAAGCGGCGTGCAACACTGACAAACAATATAGTGATTCGGTATAGCAAGTCAAGGGCCGCACTGTCCATTTCATGCAAGGAGTGTAGGTATTGTGGTAGAATCATAAGAGTTATCGATAGAACTAGAGTACATTGCAGTATACTCACGGTAGAATCATACGAATAATCGATGGAGCTCAGTTTGAGATGAACCAATTGCAATATGGATAAGCTGGGGAAGGGGATGCCTGACCTGCGGGGCAGTCGATGAGGATGAAGGCGGGCGGGCTGGCGGATCTCTGTAGCGCGTCGGCGACCCAGGTGAGGGTCTTGGAGCCGAAGGCGAGGGGCAGCTTGGAGCGAGGCTTGGAGAGGAAGAGCAGGTGGAGGCCCTGGAGGGAGCGGTGGCGAATGAGGGCCTGGTCGAGGCGGCAGTCGCCGGCGAGCACGTCGGCGGCGGTGAGGTGGACGCGGTTCTCGAGCCCCAGCAGCAGGTCGAGGTTGCGCAGGCCCGCGTCGGCGTCGATCGCCACCACGGGGAAGTTGAGCCGCGCGAGGGGAGGGGCGGATCGACGATGGCAGCGATGGAGGCTCGACGACGGCAGGGGAGGGGTGGATCGACGACGGCGGCAGGGGAGGGACGGCAGCAGCGTGGAGATGAGGGGAGGCCGACGGCGGTGGATCGACGGCGCGGGGTGGGGGATTTGGCGATTTGGCGATTTGACGGTGCGGGGTGCGGGGTGCGGGGTGGGGGAACGCGTCACACGACAAATCGTTGAAAGCCTACCCCCGGCGTTTTGGCGTAAACGCCGGCGGTAAGTTTACAGCCACTAACAGGTGGGCCCAATTGTTGTTTCCACCGGCGGAAAGAGCCTAATTCGCCGGGGGTAAGTTTTTTTCCTTCAGCTGGCGAGACACCTTTAGTTCAATAAACATGTTGATTAATCAAAATTGATTACTTAGCACAGTGGTGCCATTCTTGATCTTGTACACAGCCTTGCACCCAGTGTTCGAATCCCTCTAGGTGCAAAAAGGCCAACATTTTTTCCCTTCCCTTTTCTTGCTAAGACCTATTTTATTGTTTCTTGTTTATTTGGATAAATTGTAAAGTCCTTTTGGCGACATCTGATAAAAATTAAATGAAGGATAAATTGCGTGATATAAATTGATGATTTTAATTCTTGAATGACTTCAAAGTCCTTTCGAGGATATCCGATAAAAAACCAAGACATAAATTTAGGATACACTTGAGAAGGACAAATGGATGTTCGAGAGATAATTATTATAAATACACAAATGACTTCAAAGTCCCTTCCGCTTGGTCCTTGTGACCCCACCGGTATCGTCGCGACTCCTTGTGTACGGAGGAACACTTGACCTAGGTAGCGTCGTTCTTCATCTTCTTAGTGTGTAGGTTCTATCGTCTTCATCGGGTTCTTCCATCATTGGGTCTCCGACGAGGCCGTCGGAGTCTTGCTCGTCGGCAACTCCATCCATTCCGACGAGGGCCCTTTTTCCTCTCCTTACGACAACACGGCTGGGCCTTGACGGGTCAGTTATGAAGAAGCATTGCTCGACGTGCTTAGCCAATACCCAAGGCTCATTTTGTGCGGTGGGGTTCTTGGTCTTGGATTTGGGGGGCAGTCGCATGGTGGTGACATACGCATCTTCTTTTGTGACGTCCGTAGCCCATCTGACACGAAACATCGGTAGCTTCTCCCCGACGTAGTCGAGCTCCCAGATTTCCTCGATCCTTCCGTAGTACCTTTTCTTCTCTTCACCCGTGTATGATTCCATCGTCACACCCGAGTTCTGATAGTCGCTTTTGTTGTCTCTCTCCTCTGTGGAGAATGTGTAACCATCAGGTCGTGTCTTGCTTTCGACCCGTCTTTGGTCCTCTCTGGCATGTTGAGCACAGTGCCAAGCAAGCTCTCGCACACATTCTTCGTGATATGCATGACATCAAGGCTATGAGGCGTACCGAGGATCTTCCAGTACGGCAAGTCCCAAAACACGGACCTCCTTTTCCATACCCCCAAGAGCGGCCCGGGTTCCTTTTTCTTTCTCTTGTCTCCTTTCTTCCGCTTCTGGATCTTTATCTTACCCGCCGGAGGGCAGTCTTTCCAGTTTTTCAACAGAGTATCTATCTCTTCGCCGCTTCTCCTAGGTGGAGGTCCCTCGACCTCATCCTTCCCATTGATCAGGTCTCCACGCTTCCTCCACGGGTCATTCTTGGGAAGCCACATTCGATGCCTCATGTAGACGGTTTTTGAAGACCCGAGATCCTTACCCAGCTGTAAAAACGGTGACTTTTCCATGCACCTCACACATGCCTTGTGTCCGTGGCACACCTGGCACGCGATATATCCGTATCCAAGATAGTCCTGCACCGTCGTCAACAGTGCAGCTTTCATACGGAAAGTTTCTTGTCCGTACGCGTCCCAAGTTTCTATCCCTTCCTCCCACAGAGTGACTAGCTCCTCCTTCAATAGCTCCAGATACAGGTTGATATCGCTCCCTTGCTGCGTCGGCCCTTGGATTAGCATACTCATGTGTATGTACTTCTTCTTCAGGCATAGCCATGGAGGGAGGTTGTACATCCATACAAACACGGGCTAGGTGCTGTGCTTGCTGCTTTGGTTCCCAAACGGATTGAGTCCGTCGGTGCTCGCACCCAACCTGATATTCCTTGGTTCTTTCCCGAATTCTTCGTAATATTCATCGTCTAATGTTTTCCACTGGCTTGCATCCGAAGGGTGTGTTAGCACTGGGTTTTCAACCCGTTCCACATCACGCATCACCGCCTCCTTTCTTTCCGCGTGCCAGCGCATGAGCTTTGCTTCCTTGGGGTCCACGAAGTACCGCTGCAGACGGGGCGTGAGCGGGAAGTACCACACAACTTTTCGAGGAGATTTTCTTGTCCCTCTCTTGTATCGAGATTCGCCACACTGTGGGCATGTATCGAGATTGGCATGCTCGTTCCGATATATTACGCAGTCACTGATGCATGCGTGGTATTTCTGGTGCGGTAAATCGAGAGGGCACACGATTTTCTTGGCCTCCTGTAGGCTACCGGCACACGTGTTATCTTTAGGAAAGTGGATCTTCAAGTATCCGAAGAGTTCGTCCACGCTTGTGTCCGTCCATTTGTGCTTTGCCTTCATCTCCATAATATCGAGAGCGTATCTCAGACGGCTCTCCTCCGTCCCACGAGCTGCATCGTACAACGGAGTTCTCGAGTCTACCTCGAGTTGATCCAGCTTAGCCTTCCGTCTACCAGCGATTTTGGGGTCGGTCGATGTGTTGCTGAGAAGAAGTTCTTGAACATGACGGTCCTGCACGGCCGCGGTTAGCGGGGTATTTCTACTCATGTCCTCGTCGGCCGCATGTTCTTCCCGGCCTTCTTGATCACAATCAACGTGTGCGCCATCCTCTTCAACCTCATCTCCATTGTCGTGTGGGGCATCCTCTCCATCACCTTCGTTATCATCATCTCCACCATCATCATCTCCATCATCATCACCATCGATATCATCATCTCCATCATCACTCATCCACTGAGTATGCCCCTCCATGAAACTATACCTGAGCAGGTGTTGATTCACTATGCCTGAGAAGGGGTCAAACAACGATCCTAGCTTGCATCTTCGACAAGGACACATTATATCCTTTCGCTTTTTTCGATACATGTCGGCCGTCGCGCGTTCCACGTATCTATCCACGACGCTTTCCCTCATCGCGATGACCATCGCCGCCTACAAGACAAGATAATTGATTACACCGCCGTCTCGGTTTTCACGGAAAAAATTCGGCATGACCTTTGCTAAATATTGTCATGCTGGAGTTCCAAAATTCGCCGGAACGGAAGTTAATCAACATTCCGGCAAAACATTGGCAACTCAATGTTCGTGCACGCGTAAACAAATGCAAAACAATGCATTTACATATATGGACCACCTTTTGCCACCACTAGTACTAGTGATATAACCGCGAATTTTCGCCAACACATGAACATTCCACTCATTTAGTTATGTACCTATTAGTTGACGCGACGTCCAAAAGCACCCGAGAGACGCCACACGTCGACTTTAATGCTTGAGAGATCTAGAGATCTAAGAAATGGAGAGATCTAGCTAGATCTAGTGGAAAAGGTGGTGGGAGGAGATAGATCTAGATCTAGATTATGCAAATCATGCTAGAGGGGCTAGGTAGTGCATGATTTGCTCAAATACATCATATTTTATTGGTTGAAATAGCTAAAATGGGTGGGGGAATGAGCTAACTAGTGCTTGGGTTGATTTGCCATCACATATGAGTGTGTGTGGGTGCTGGTAGGTGGCTGGTCGTCCTAAATGGACATGCCCAGGTTACCGCCGGCGCCTACAAAATAAATTGCCAGCGGTAGGGCACGTTACCGCCGGCATCTGCTGGCCGAAGACCCCGGCGGTAAGTTAAGGCCAGGTGGCCCACCCTGGCTCGGCGATACCGCCGGCATCTACTGCGCGCGTTCGCCGGTGGTACAGCCTAGTATCCCTGGCGCTTTGGGCCCAATTCGCCGGCGGTAAGGCTAGGCCCAAATGGGACCCCGCGGCCCATTGCACCCCCGGCGCCTCCGTTTTCATTTCGCCGGCGGTAATGGAGCCACCCCCGGCGCCATCCTACCTGTTCGCCGGCGGTACTGTTAGGCCCCCCTGGAAGGTATTACCGCCGGCATCTTCAGCTCGTATTTGCCGGCGGTAAGGAGTGCGGCTATAAGCCTTTCCCTAGTAGTGGTCGCCAGTGATGTGGTAGGTGGCGCCGGGGTCCATGTACCAGGAGGGATCGACGTGGTAGGAGGAGGTGACGTGGTTGGCGGTGTGGTTCTCCTCATCCCCACCGTAAGCGTGATCGAAGAGGTTGTAGCAGCGTAGGGCAACATGCCCTACCTTGTTGCAGATCTAGCACACCGGGCGTGGTGCGCCGCCATTGTTGCCTCTGCGGCCGCGTCCCTGACCGCCGTTGCCACGGCCGCCATTGCCGCCGCCACGCCCTCCAGAGTTCTGGACTTGTTGGCCTTTTCCATGGCCACGGCCACCATTGCCGCCGCCACGTCCTCTAGAGTTGCCGCCATGTCCCCCTTGGCCACCACCGCGACCCTGGTTGCGGTTGATGTAGTTTGCCGAAGAGCCGCCGATGTTGTAGTCGGTGTCCTGAACCTCGTGGCGATGCTCGTACGCCAGCAGATGCGAGTAGACCTCGTCCAAGGTGAGATCATCCTTCACGCTGAGTGAGGTGACCAGTGAGTCGTAGTTGGACCCGAGCCCAGCGAGAACGTACGAGATGATCTCGTCCTCGCTCAGGGGCTGGCCGATGGTGGCGAGGGTGTCGGAGAGCGTCTTCATGCTGCGGAAGTAGTCAGCCGCCCGGACACCTTTCTTCTTCGCCGAGGTCAGCTGCGATCGGATCTGGATGACCCGTGTGCGTGACCTGGAGGTAAACATGCACTCCAAGATCAGCCAAGCCACGTGCGCTGTGGGCGCGTTCATGATGTGCGCGAGCTCCTCCTCCGTCACCGTGGAGAAGAAGCCGTTGAGCCTGGTCTGGTCACGGACGTACCAGGTGGCATACTCCGGGTTCACGACCTCGGAGCGGCCAGCGTCGTTGTCGACGAAGATTATCTCCGCCGGGGCCTGGATGGAGCCGTCGATGTAGCCGAGCAGCGAATGGCCGCGCAGGTGGGTGAGCATCTGCGCTTGCCAGAGCATGAAGTTGGTGCTGCTTAGGCGGATGGTGACAGCGGACATCACGGAGGGCGCCATGGCGTGAGATGAGGAAGACATTTGCCGTAATGGCTCTGATACCATGTAAAGTTACAGAAAAGATGGGAAAGGCGAGATGGCCTCCTGGCTCATCATCGATCTCATTATATAGGCTAGTAGCCTTGCGGTACAAGTTTAGATACGTCCAACCGGAGGTACATATAAGAACAGATGGAAGTACAGATAGATACATTTAGTTAGGATCTAATCTAGCCTAACAACTATATCTAAACTAATTCAGTTAACAAAGAAGTATCTCGTTTAACACCAATTATGCATAAAGTATTTTACAAAGGGGCCATAAACAGCACACAAATTCCCCAGAAAATAAAGGTATGGTGAGTTAACCTAGTAAGTAAAAATAATCTATCGGGGGGTAAAATTAAGGAATCAGTTAGATGCAGCCAAGCAGATCATGTTGAGGGCCTCCATGTGGATGTTGGGGACGATCTCGACGATCTCATCCTACACGATCAACTCCACCTACACCAACCATGCCTATCATTCAGCAGATGGAGCCAACACTTAACAGCGAGGGAACAGGGAACATGCCGTAGGTGGATTTGGAATTAGGGATGCACACGGATGGATGCAAGCTCCGGTGGGTTACATACCTCGGAGGGTGAGAAAGATGGAGAGGTGCGGGTACGAATACCCCACCATAAGATCTCAGTTGCTCTACATCCACAAACCACACACTACAGGAATGGTGCGCTGCACCGACGGCCCCGAGCCCTTGGAAATTATGTCAAATGCCATCGGCGTAGTCTACGCCGAGGGCTACCGTCGGTGTAGCTCCTCGGCGACGGTCCACCTCAGCAGAGATACGTGGGTCCTCGGCGTAGCCCTATATGCTGCCGTCAGCGTATGGATCATCGGCACAGGCCACGCCGTCCCGTCTGTTAACTTCAATTTTTTAATTTTTAATTTTTTTATCTCGACCATTTTAACTTTAACTACAATTAATCTTAGGTCAAATTACGCCCATGGTCAAACTTCCCACTATGGTCATCCATCCTCACACTACTCCACCCTTAGCACCCTTAACATCTTCGTTCCTTCGGGTTGAGCTTCCATCTTCTTCATGAAACATCGATGAGAATACTGCCATATCAATCCTATTAACCCTTAGACCATGATATCATAACTCTTTATTATTTTGAATTTTTTTAAATTTAAATAAAGATCAGTGGTTAAGTAATAATAATCTCTATGTAGGATGCAATTATTAATTTATTTTTAAAAAATATAAAATCCTGAATTTCTGTTAAAAACTAAAATCATCCTGCTTTTATATTTTCATTTAGAATTTTGAGAATCTAAAAATTCGCTAACCGGGTAATCCCCGGTGAAAATTGATGTAACTTTTTCGAACGATTATTTTGATATATTATACATTTTTTCTGATTTCGTATGCAACCAGAAAAACCGTTTTACCGATAGTTGACGCAATTTTGCAGAAAAGTTCGAAATTTATTTTTGTTAAATTCTGTTGCAACTAGATGGCATAACACATGGACATCTCGAAAGATTTTATGTTTTGAAATTTTTATCATTTTCTACCATTCAATTGAAACATACCCAGGGGGTGCATGGAGGGAAAAAAAGTTTAGGGCTCCTTTGATTCAAAGGATTTGCATAGGAATTGTGTAGGATTTAGTTCCTATGGAAAAATTTCCTATACATGTTTTGATTCATAGGAACATATCCTATAGGAAAAAATCCTATAGGAATCTTGTAGTGTAATTCCTATAGGAAAAAAGCATTAGCTCATACCTCATGGAAAAATTACTTTGCTACAATCAAACAAACTTCATCTTCCTATAGGATTCAATTAGACATGTCATTCCAATCCTATATCTTTCATATTCCTAAGTTTTTCCTATCCTTTAAATCAAAGGAGGCCCACCTCTACGCCAAAGGTGACCATCAGCGTAGATTAAAAAAGGGAGAAGACTATGCCGAGGGAAGCCGTCGGCGTAGCCTTGACACCGTGACAGTGCCGTCACGGAAAAAACTTTGGTGGGCCACATACATAGCCCTACGCCAACGGCCCATGATATACCAAGGGCAGCCGTCGGCATAGCGTTTCCTACGCCGAAGGCATCGCTACACCCGAAGGCTCTTTTGGCGGGTTGGCCTGGTGGCCCATACGCCGACAACTCCGAATTTTAGCTATCGACGTATGAGTGGATCGTCGGCGGTTTCGAGCCATTCCTGTAGTGACATTAGAATTCCAATCTTCTAACAACAGCATTTCCACAGATCCCCTTCGCAAAAATATCTTGCCGCGAAACGAACATGCAGCATGGAGGAGGAGGAGGGTAAGGAGAAGGCTACCGTGCTTCCACAGTGTCAATTACGGCGCCTGACCGCGAGCTTCGACTGCCTGATTCTCGCTGGCTGCTGATAGGGGAACTTTTTTTCCGCCCTTTTTTTTGAAGCCGTTTTCCTCACCGGGACTTGCACTTCGGCCCGCGTCACACATGGGCCAATTTTGCCATAACTTATATCTCTACAGCCCAATGCAGGAAACGATAGGCTCCGCTCACGCGAGCGCCGGCTTTTTGTTAGTTTTTCATTTTTTAGTTGGTTTTTGTTGGCTTTCGGGGTTTTAACTGGTTCTTCGGTTTTTGTTGTTCCCTGTTTGGATTATTTTCGTTTTTTTCAATTGTTAGTTTTTTCTGACATTTTCAAGTTTCCAATAATGTTCACATTTTTAAAATGTTCAAAATGAAAAAATGTTCATGTTTTAGAACAGTTTAAATTTAAAATATATTCAGTGTTTTTTCAAAAAATAGTTTTAAAATGTTCATGTGTTTTTAAAAAGATTTGGATTTTAAAATATGTACATTTGAGAAGTATTCTGATTAAAATACTCTAGCGTGATATTAAAAATGTTTATTTTTTTAAACAACCCTACCTGTTATTTGGCCAGTTTGAGTGCGGCCCATGGAGGCAGCGACGTAGGCGGGACGCAGTAGCTTCCGCGTCGGCGACAAATAGGAGCCCGCAGTTTGCGGTCGCTTGATTTTTCTTTCCATATGAACAAAGCAAAAAAAAAACAAGGCATTTTAATTGCGTCATCTCATTCTATGGACCAATGCATAGTAATCATTTCATCCTACACTACTCCGTTGCTTTAAACCAATTAAGAAAAAATAAAATATTTGTTCTAGTATTTCAGAAAATACAGTTAGCGACAACCTCCCCTCCTATCGCAGATACGAACATACTAGCCCACAAATCCAACCACCTTTTTGCAAAGCACGATTAATACATAATTTTGTCGTGCGTTACTCCACCAAAGAGATAAAAATTGGACTGGCCTCGTCCATTTATAAGAAACAATATTTGAAATGTGTAAGAAACAATATTTGAAATGTACAGCTCACACGGCTGGCCTCGTCCATTTATATATTGACAACCATTTATAATTGGTTTAGTCTAGAGAGAAGACAAGGCCAACCCTAACCCGCCGCCTCCCTCTCCCGCCCCCGCCCACAACCGTCCGCCGCCAGTTGCCCCAGCTGCTAACGCTGCCGGTCGTGGCCCCGGCCACGGCACTGGCCTCGGTCCCGGCTCCCGTGCCCCGGCCCCGGCCATGGTGCCTGCCCCGGCCCGGCTCTAGCGGTGGTGGCGGCACCGCCTCCGTCGAATCAACGAGGGGGAGAAGAGGGTTTCCGCGGTGGCGTTCCATGGGAGGTGATGAAGCGCCGGTGGAGGATGCCGGGCGGCACGACTACTTGGTCGGGGCCTGAGGCTCTCCGTCGGTAGCCATGGAGGATTCGGTGGAGCGGTGGCGGCCCCCTCCCCGGTAACGGTTCGGTGGTGGTACACATGATCTGTGCCACTGCCCTCTTCCCTGGTGATCCGGCAGGAGGGATTGGTGGCGTGGGGGCTGCTGATCTTGCTTTGTTTTTGGTGGTGGTCCTCGGGTTTCTCGCATGCGAGAATGAAGATCTTCCGGAGGTCAGTTTGCTTTGATCTGACTGGAGAGATGAGTTCCGGAAAGCTCCGCTAGCGAATAGAACAGTGCATCTTTTGCCTGGAGTTTGCTGGATCGGGTGGTATTCGGTCGCCCGCACCCATGTTTTCATTCCGACCGTTTGGTTCCGAAGGGAGCAGTGCGAAGCTTTATTCTGTGTTGACATCAAGTGACTTTTTGGGTCATGGTGAAGTCAGAAGAAGGAATATCATGAAGGCCGGATTGGTCGAGTGGCTAAAGGAGGTTTGAGTCTCCGTGATGTCGAGGGATCCTCTTGGCGTTCCGGGGTCTGCAGCAGTGGTATGCATGTGGGGTGGCAGCACAGGGAAGTTCAGTGTCTTACCTCTCAGGGTGAAAACCCAAGGTCTGACCTTAACTGGATGCGCCTGGCAATGATCTTGTTGGAGGCATTGTTTTGAGAGTATGGACTATCTTCAGGGTGAAAACCTAAGACCTTTGGTCGGACGACGACGACGCTGGTGTACTGTTTCCTTCTTGGAGGCGTCGCTTTTGGAGAGTCTGTACTTCAGGTGTTGTCACGGTGGTGATTGTATTGCTGTTGCTAGGCCTACAAGGTTGTAGCGGGACTTTTATTTCTTAGTTTTCTTTACTCTTTTTTGGATGTGTGCATTCGTACTACCACTAGGGTAGAACTTTGTTGCAGAGGCTGGGTGGAATTGGTATCTTTTGATATTAATATATTCTTTTTATCTAAAAATAATAATATATTGACAAACATGGTTACAAACACAATACGTGTACAACACGTCTGACTATGTCGGTTAGAGTTGATCTAGCTAAATACAAGGAGTACTAACATATGTTAACATCCTCCCTCAATTTTAGCCGTATCTAGTCGGGTAAGATCGAGTCTACAACCATCAAACAATGGTAGAGACAAAGGTTTAGCAAAGATATCTCAATATGCTTGGTACGAGCATGAAAAATCGGATTTGATGAGAGATATGTTTCCTCAATATTATCACGCCATAGGACAGGTGTACTAACATGTTTGACACGATGCTCCTGTAGCAAAGACTGTAACTATTAGCAAGGGCTTTATACTCTAACTTCCCTTTCAATGGCAGCCAACCCAGAGTTGATAGATGATAGCTGACAATTTTGTGGTCACCTCCAAAATGTAGCCCGCATTGGCCGCAATAGGTTTGGTACTCTTAAGTCTGCAAAGTGTCTGAAGCATTGTCAAGATCAATATTTGATGGTGCGGTCATGGTCCAAGTTTAGTCACTACGTGCTGACTAGTGTGTTGTCTTTGTCGAGGACTTGAACAAACTGTTCCTCAACGAGTCAACAATGCCATTATGTACAAGCACAACTTCCTTGACCAAGGACGACTTGAAGTCTCGCGTAGCCAACTATAAACACCAGAAGGAGCTGAACAATAAGCATGCTCTCAAACACACTGCCTAGAACAGACCACGTGATAAGAAAAAACTTTTTTCATTCAAATGGGCTGCTATTTCTGTTGAAATATTGGGCCCACTTTTTAGTGGCCCAAATTAGATTTCAGTTTTCCCTATAAATCTCAAAGCCCACATAGTGGTAGTCTTGTGAGTTTGAGCCCAAGTTGGTGGCAGCTCACTAGGGAGTGGCAAGAGGTGGGAAGTTTAGTTCCACATGGAAAGTTGGGAGGAAGTTAGACCACCTTATAAGGTGGGTTGTTCCACCACTAGTAAGTGAGTGAGAATAGGAGTGCTACACGCGCGCGCTCCTCCTCCTTGCTCGTCTCGACTCGACACGTCACGAGCGCGACGCGCTCGTGGTGAGTGGATTGAGCCTCGAGCCGAGACTTTCCTTACTTTTTGCAGCTCAGGAAAACGAACAGAGTCCTAGACGGACGCGTCGCAGTTAGTCGGTTCGGGTCGCTCCCGGATCGTGGGCTATCTGTAACCGACTCGAAACGTTCGTGCGACGTGGGCATGGCCCACGTTGCCTAGGGTTTCCCGAGCCTATATAATCTCTTGCCCGGTTACCGCAGAAACGCATCTAAAATACGAGTTAAGGTTTCCACCTCTCTCTGCTTGCGCCGCAATCGTAGCCTACTCCATCCCCCGCGCCGACGTGCATCGGCGAATGGGAGAGCAGGTCTCCGGAACCGCTCGTCCTTGCGATCCTGTACGGGAGAGGGCGAATTAGGTTTTTGGGAAGCGCTCTGCGCGACTGCTCAAGCTCTTCATCACGGGTCGCCTTCCGTCCAAGTCGGGCGGTGCTGCCTACCGTCGTCTTCAACGTCATCTACTTCGACCCGTCGTCCCTGTCGTCAACAACGTTGTCATCAACAACGTTACTGCTGCGACATCATCTGCTACACCTCCACCGCCACCTCCACCAGATCGGTACGTGCGACATATCTCGATCTGTTTAGTGATGGATGTTGTACTGTTTGCTCTGCTACTGTTCATGTTGATCACTGCATCTAGTATGTTCGAGTTTCACATGTTAGTAGTTACTGTCGTCATGCTTAATATTCTGGAATTAATCACGGAAATTGTGCCTAATTATCCAACAATCCAAAAACCTAATTGTAGGCAATTTCCTGAGTTAACAATGGCTGGTTTTTCTGATGCACTGAGGCCGGATAAGTTTACCGGTGTGCACTTTAAGAGGTGGCAGTATAAGGCCATGCTCTGGCTTACTCATCTGAAAGTGTTCGAAGTTACTGATGGTTTACCTGAAGGAACTATATCTGACCAAGATCAGAACAAGTTCAAGGAAAACAATAATCTCTTCGTCGGATGCGTTCTAAGTATTCTTGCTGATCGTCTGTGTGATGTGTACATGCACATAACAGATGGTAAAGAGCTCTGGGATGCACTGAATGCTAAGTTCGGTGCAACCGATGCAGGCAGTGAACTGTACATCATGGAGAGCTTCCATGACATCAGGATGGTTAACAACCGTTCTGTAGTCGAACAAGCTCATGAGATACAGTGCATTGCGAAAGAGCTTGAACTCCTTAAGTGTGCCTTACCTGACAAGTTTGTGGCTGGATGCATCATCGCTAAGTTGCTCCCTTCATGGAGGAACTTTGCCACAACTCTCAAACACAAGAGACAGGAGATATCAATTGAAAATCTGATAGCATCTCTTGATATTGAGGAGAAAGCTCGGGCTAAGGATAATACTGAGAAAGGAGAGGGTCAGTCTAGCGCCAACATGGTGCAGAAGAAACCCTACATCAAGAACAAAGGGAATAACAAGCCCTACTTCAATAAGCCTATCAAGACTACAACCTTCAAGAAGAAGAAGATGATAAACAAAGCAGATCTGAGCTGCTTTACATGTGGAGAGACTGGCCACTTTTCTAAGGACTGTCCAGAGAGGGCAGACCGCAAGAAAAAGGCGAGGCAAGTCAACACGGTGACCGCTAGCAATGCTGATGGGTACGGTAATCTCTTTACTGTTCTTTCGGTATTTCAATCTCCATGTTGGTGGATTGATACAGGTGCTAATGTTCATGTGTGTGCTGACATATCCATGTTCACTTCTTACCAGGTCGCCCGGGATTCTTCCGTCTTGATGGGGAATGGGTCACATGCTTTTGTTCGTGGTGTTGGCACGGTAGATCTGAAGTTCACTTCGGGGAAGATCGTGCAGCTGAGGAACGTGCAGCATGTCCCTACTATGAACAAGAATCTCGTTAGCGGCTCCCTTCTATGCAGAGATGGGTTTAAGGTTGTTTTAGAGTTGAATAAAGTAGTTGTTTCTAAGTTTGGACAATTTATTGGTAAAGGCTATGAGTGCGGAGGCTTGTTCCGCTTTTCGCTTTCTGATTTCAGTAATAAGTCTGTGAACCATATATGTGGCAATGTTAGTGACGATACCAGTGTTTGGCATTCTCGTTTATGTCACATTAATTTTGGTTTAATGTCTCGGCTATCCAGTTTAAGTTTAATTCTGAATTTCACCATTGCCAAAGGTTCTAAGTGCTGTAGCTGTGTGCAATCAAAGCAACCTCGGAAGCCTCACAAGGCGGCCGAGGAGAGAAACTTGGCACCTCTAGAACTCATACATTTTTATCTATGCGAGATGAATGGTGTGTTGACAAAAGGTGGAAAGAGATATTTCATGACATTGATTGATGATGCGACTAGATTTTGCTATGTTTATTTGTTGCGAACTAAAGATGAAGCTTTAGACTACTTTAAAATTTATAAGGCTGAAGTTGAAAATCAACTAGAGAGAAAGATCAAGCGTCTTAGGTCGGATCGTGGTGGCGAATATTTTCCTAAAATCTTTGATGAATTCTGTGAGGAACATGGCATTATTCATGAGAGGACGCCTCCCTATTCACCCCAATCAAACGGGGTTGCCGAGAGGAAAAATCGCACGCTGACTGACTTGGTGAATTCCATGTTAGCCACTGCTGGTTTATCAAAGGCATGGTGGGGGGAGGCTTTATTGACTTCATGTCATGTCCTGAATAGAGTTCCTAACAAGAATAAAGATAAAACCCCTTACGAGGAGTGGGCTGGGAGAAAACCATCACTTTCGTATTTGCGCACATGGGGATGTTTGGCGAAAGTCAATATTCCAATTACTAAGAAGCGCAAACTTGGACCAAAGACAGTGGATTGTATCTTTCTAGGTTATGCTCCTCGGAGTGTAGGATATAGATTTTTAGTAGTTCAATCCGAGGTACCTGATATGCATGTTGATACTATTATGGAATCTCGTGATGCAACATTTTTTGAGAATATGTTTCCTATGAAAGATATGCATAGCATTGCTAGAATTTCTACTGAGATAATTCCTGAGTCCAGTACATCTAATGAGTATTTTGAACAATCACATGAGAATGTTACTGAGAAGGATGACAATGAAGCTCCTAAACGGAGCAAGAGACGAAGGATTGAAAAATCCTTTGGTGATGATTTCATTGTGTACCTTGTGGATGATACCCCCACGTCCATTGCAGAGGCATATGCATCTCCAGATGCAGATGACTGGAAAGAAGCTGTCCATAACGAGATGGACTCGATCCTTTCTAATGGAACTTGGGAGCTATCAGAACGACCCCATGGATGCAAGCCTGTGGGCTGCAAATGGGTGTTCAAGAAGAAGCTAAGACCTGATGGTACTATTGAAAAGTACAAGGCGCGGCTTGTAGCGAAAGGCTACACACAGAGAGAAGGCGAAGATTACTTGACACCTATTCACTGTCGCTAGACTTACCACCATTCGAGTACTACTATCCATGGCTGCCTCCTATGGTCTTATCGTTCATCAATTGGACGTAAAGACAGCTTTCCTTAATGGAGAGTTGGAAGAGGAAATCTATATGGATCAGCTGATGGGTTTGTAGTAAAAGGTGAAGAAAGAAAGGTGTGCAAGTTGCTGAAATCTTTATATGGCCTGAAACAAGCACCTAAGCAATGGCATGAGAAGTTTGTGGAGAACTTTAACTTACGTAGACTTTGTTGTCAATGAGGCTGACAAGTGCGTTTACTATCGCCATGGTGGGGGCGAAGGTGTTATACTATGTTTGTATGTGGATGATATTCTGATCTTTGGTACAAACATGAGAGTAATACACGAGGTCAAGTCTTTCTTGTCAAAGAGCTTTGATATGAAAGATCTGGGAGAAGTCGATGTGATTACGAACATCAAGCTGATTAAGAACGAGAGTGGGATTACTCTAACGCAATCCCATTATGTTGAGAAGATCTTGAGCCGGTTCGGCTATATTGATAGCAAGTCTTCTCCAACACCTTATGATCCCAGTGTGACACTACGCAAGAACCGGAGGATTGCCATAGATCAATTGAGATATTCTCAGATCGTTGGCTCACTCATGTACTTAGCGAGTGCGACTAGACCCGAGATCTCTTTTGCTGTTAGCAAGTTGAGTAGGTTCATGTCAAACCCGGTGCGATCATTGGCATGCACTTGATAGGGTCATGCGCTACCTATGTGGTACAATGAGTTATGGGATTCACTATTCAGGGCACCCAGCTGTGCTTGAAGGATATAGTGATTCGAATTGGATCTCAGATGTAGCTGATTTGTACGCCACAAGTGGGTATGTATTTACCTTTGGAGGTGGCGCAGTATCATGGAGATCTTGCAAGCAAACCATATTGACGAGGTCAACTATGGAAGCAGAACTTACTGCTTTAGACACAACCACTGTTGAATCAGAATGGTTGCGTGAGCTCTTGATGGACTTGCCTGTGGTTGAAAAACCTGTTCCGGCAATCCTTTTGAATTGTGACAATCAAACTGTAATTGTCAAAGTGGACAATTCTAAGGATAACGTGAAGTCATCAAGACACGTCAAGAGACGTTTGAAGTCTGTCAGGAAATTGCGAAACTCCGGAGTAATAACTGTTACATATATTCAAACAGACAAAAACCTGGCAGATCCCTTTACAAAGGGACTATCACGTAATGTGATAGAAAGTGCATCGAGGGAGATGGGTTTGAGACCCGTTGATGTTATACCATAGTGGTAACCCAACCTTTGTGATCGGAGATCCCGTGAATTAGGACCTGGGAAGAACAAACTAGTGGTTTAATTGAGGAGAGTATTATGTAACCCTCTCTATGTGAAGATGCACAACTCTCAATTGCTGTAAGGTAGGTTGGCAACAAGCCTTAATGTGTTTATGTTGGCTATATTAGCAAAGATGTTGTCCTACAGAGCATTCTTGAAATAACACACCTATATGAGTCTGATTGTTAAACGTCGCAATCTATGAGATTTGGGTGATCTCTAGTAAACTCATGAAGAGACCACGAAGTATGACACATATGCTTCACCCGCGGGGTAGGCTACTGGCAGCCATGTACTGGTCATGACTTTGAGTGAAACCCTGTTCACGCAAAACTTGCAATTCAAGGCTTAGTCCATTGTTCAAGTGTGAATGGATGTAGCTTAAGGTTCTAGGCGGAAGTTCAACTTAACAGTCTCCGCTGAAACACTGGTATATAAACAAACAGTGAGTATTGGTAAATCTCTAAATGGGGATTTGAGATCTGGTGGGGGATTGTTGAAATATTGGGCCCACTTTTTAGTGGCCCAAATTAGATTTCAGTTTTCCCTATAAATCTCAAAGCCCACATAGTGGTAGCCTTGTGAGTTTGAGCCCAAGTTGGTGGCAGCTCACTAGGGAGTGGCAAGAGGTGGGAAGTTTAGTCCCACATGGAAAGTTGGGAGGAAGTTAGACCACCTTATAAGGTGGGTTGTTCCACCACTAGTAAGTGAGTGAGACTAGGAGTGCTACACGCGCGCGCTCCTCCTCCTCCTCCTCGCTCGCTCGTCTCGACTCGACTCGACACGTCATGACGCGCGCGCCGCGCTCGTGGTGAGTGGTGAGTGGATTGAGCCTCGAGCTGAGACTTTCCTTACTTTTTGCAGCTCAGGAAAACGAACAGAGTCCTAGACGGACGCGTCGCAGTTAGTCGGTTCCGGTCGCTCCCGGATCGTGGGCTATCTGTAACCGACTCGAAACGTTCATGCGACGTGGGCATGGCCCACGTTGCCTAGGGTTTCCCGAGCCTATATAATCTCTTGCCCGGTTACCGCAGAAACGCATCTAAAATACGAGTTAGGGTTTCCACCTCTCTCTGCTTGCGCCGCCATCATAGCCTACTCCATCCCGCGCGCCGACGTGCATCGGCGAACGGGAGAGCAGGTCTCCGGAACCGCTCGTCCTTGCGATCCTGTACGGGAGAGGGCGAATTAGGTTTTTGGGAAGCGCTCTACGCGACTGCTCAAGCTCTTCATCACGGGTCGCCTTCCGTCCAAGTCGGGCGGTGCTGCCTACCGTCGTCTTCAATGCCATCTACTTCGACCCGTCGTCCCTGTCGTCAACAACGTTGTCATCAACAACGTTACTGCTGCGACATCATCTGCTACACCTCCACCGCCACCTCCACCAGATCGGTACGTGCGACATATCTCGATCTGTTTAGTGATGGATGTTGTACTGTTTGCTCTGCTACTGTTCATGTTGATCACTGCATCTAGTATGTTCAAGTTTCACATGTTAGTAGTTACTGTCGTCATGCTTAATATTCTAGAATTAATCACGGAAATTGTGCCTAATTATCCAACAATCCAAAAACCTAATTGTAGGCAATTTCCTGAGTTAACAATGGCTGGTTTTTCTGATGCACTGAGGCCGGATAAGTTTACCGGTGTGCACTTTAAGAGGTGGCAGTATAAGGCCATGCTCTGGCTTACTCATCTGAAAGTGTTCGAAGTTACTGATGGTTTACCTGAAGGAACTATATCTGACCAAGATCAGAACAAGTTCAAGGAAAACAATAATCTCTTCGTCGGATGCGTTCTAAGTATTCTTGCTGATCGTCTGTGTGATGTGTACATGCACATAACAGATGGTAAAGAGCTCTGGGATGCACTGAATGCTAAGTTCGGTGCAACCGATGCGAGCGATGAAGCGTACATCATGGAGAGCTTCCATGACATCAGGATGGTTAACAACCGTTCTGTAGTCGAACAAGCTCATGAGATACAGTGCATTGCGAAAGAGCTTGAACTCCTTAAGTGTGCCTTACCTGACAAGTTTGTGGCTGGATGCATCATCGCTAAGTTGCCCCCTTCATGGAGGAACTTTGCCACAACTCTCAAACACAAGAGACAGGAGATATCAGTTGAAAATCTGATAGCATCTCTTGATATTGAGGAGAAAGCTCGGGCTAAGGATAATACTGAGAAAGGAGAGGGTCAGTCTAGCGCCAACATGGTGCAGAAGAAACCCTACAGCAAGAACAAAGGGAATAACAAGCCCTCCTTCAATAAGCCTATGAAGACTACAACCTTCAAGAAGAAGAAGATGATAAACAAAGCAGATCTGAGTTGCTTTACATGTGGAGAGATTGGCCACTTTTCTAAGGACTGTCCAGAGAGGGCAGACCGCAAGAAAAAGGCGAGGCAAGTCAACACGGTGACCGCTAGCAATGCTGATGGGTACGGTAATCTCTTTACTGTTCTTTCGGTATTTCAATCTCCATGTTGGTGGATTGATACAGGTGCTAATGTTCATGTGTGTGCTGACATATCCATGTTCACTTCTTACCAGGTCGCCCGGGATTCTTCCGTCTTGATGGGGAATGGGTCACATGCTTCTGTTCGTGGTGTTGGCACGGTAGATCTGAAGTTCACTTCGGGGAAGATCGTGCAGCTGAGGAACGTGCAGCATGTCCCTACTATGAACAAGAATCTCGTTAGCGGCTCCCTTCTATGCAGAGATGGGTTTAAGGTTGTTTTAGAGTTGAATAAAGTAGTTGTTTCTAAGTTTGGACAATTTATTGGTAAAGGCTATGAGTGCGGAGGCTTGTTCCGCTTTTCGCTTTCTGATTTCAGTAATAAGTCTGTGAACCATATATGTGGCAATGTTAGTGATGATACCAGTGTTTGGCATTCTCGTTTATGTCACATTAATTTTGGTTTAATGTCTCGGCTATCCAGTTTAAGTTTAATTCCGAATTTCACCATTGCCAAAGGTTCTAAGTGCCGTAGTTGTGTGCAATCAAAGCAACCTCGGAAGCCTCACAAGGCGGCCGAGGAGAGAAACTTGGCACCTCTAGAACTCATACATTCTGATCTATGCGAGATGAATGGTGTGTTGACAAAAGGTGGAAAGAGATATTTCATGACATTGATTGATGATGCGACTAGATTTTGCTATGTTTATTTGTTGCGAACTAAAGATGAAGCTTTAGACTACTTTAAAATTTATAAGGCTGAAGTTGAAAATCAACTAGAGAGAAAGATCAAGCATCTTAGGTCGGATCGTGGTGGCGAATATTTTCCTAAAATCTTTGATGAATTCTGTGAGGAACATGGCATTATTCATGAGAGGACGCCTCCCTATTCACCCCAATCAAACGGGGTTGCCGAGAGGAAAAACCGCACGCTGACTGACTTGGTGAATTCCATGTTAGCCACTGCTGGTTTATCAAAGGCATGGTGGGGGGAGGCTTTATTGACTTCATGTCATGTCCTGAATAGAGTTCCTAACAAGAATAAAGATAAAACCCCTTACGAGGAGTGGGCTGGGAGAAAACCATCACTTTCGTATTTGCGCACATGGGGATGTTTTGCGAAAGTCAATATTCCAATTACTAAGAAGCGCAAACTTGGACCAAAGACAGTGGATTGTATCTTTCTAGGTTATGCTCCTCGGAGTGTAGGATATAGATTTTTAGTAGTTCAATCCGAGGTACCTGATATGCATGTTGATACTATTATGGAATCTCGTGATGCAACATTTTTTGAGAATATGTTTCCTATGAAAGATATGCATAGCATTGCTAGAATTTCTACTGAGATAATTCCTGAGTCCAGTACATCTAATGAGTATTTTGAACAATCACATGAGAATGTTACTGAGAAGGATGACAATGAAGCTCCTAAACGGAGCAAGAGACGAAGGATTGAAAAATCCTTTGGTGATGATTTCATTGTGTACCTTGTGGATGATACCCCCACGTCCATTGCAGAGGCATATGCATCTCCAGATGCAGATGACTGGAAAAAAGCTGTCCATAATGAGATGGACTCGATCCTTTCTAATGGAACTTGGGAGCTATCAGAACGACCCCATGGATGCAAGCCTGTGGGCTGCAAATGGGTGTTCAAGAAGAAGCTAAGACCTGATGGTACTATTGAAAAGTACAAGGCGCGGCTTGTAGCGAAAGGCTACACACAGAGAGAAGGCGAAGATTACTTCGACACCTATTCACCTGTCGCTAGACTTACCACCATTCGGGTACTACTATCCATGGCTGCCTCCTATGGTCTTATCGTTCATCAAATGGACGTAAAGACAGCTTTCCTTAATGGAGAGTTGGAAGAGGAAATCTATATGGATCAGCCTGATGGGTTTGTAGTAAAAGGTGAAGAAAGAAAGGTGTGCAAGTTGCTGAAATCTTTATATGGCCTGAAACAAGCACCTAAGCAATGGCATGAGAAGTTTGACAGAACTTTAACTTCTGTAGACTTTGTTGTCAATGAGGCTAACAAGTGCGTTTACTATCGCCATGGTGGGGGCGAAGGTGTTATACTATGTTTGTATGTGGATGATATTCTGATCTTTGGTACAAACATGAGAGTAATACACGAGGTCAAGTCTTTCTTGTCAAAGAGCTTTGATATGAAAGATCTGGGAGAAGCTGATGTGATTCTGAACATCAAGCTGATTAAGAACGAGTGTGGGATTACTCTAACGCAATCCTATTATGTTGAGAAGATCTTGAGCCGGTTCGGCTATATTGATAGCAAGTCTTCTCCAACACCTTATGATCCCAGTGTGACACTACGCAAGAACCGGAGGATTGCCATAGATCAATTGAGATATTCTCAGATCGTTGGCTCACTCATGTACTTAGCGAGCGCGACTAGACCCGACATCTCTTTTGCTGTTAGCAAGTTGAGTAGGTTCATGTCAAACCCGGGTACTGATCATTGGCATGCACTTGATAGGGTCATGCGCTACCTATGTGGTACAATGAGTTATGGGATTCACTATTCAGGGCAACCAGCTGTGCTTGAAGGATATAGTGATTCGAATTGGATCTCAGATGTAGCTGATTTGTACGCCACAAGTGGGTATGTATTTACCTTTGGAGGTGGCGCAGTATCATGGAGATCTTGCAAGCAAACCATATTGACGAGGTCAACTATGGAAGCAGAACTTACTGCTTTAGACACAACCACTGTTGAATCAGAATGGTTGCGTGAGCTCTTGATGGACTTGCCTGTGGTTGAAAAACCTGTTCCGGCAATCCTTTTGAATTGTGACAATCAAACTGTAATTGTCAAAGTGGACAATTCTAAGGATAACGTGAAGTCATCAAGACACGTCAAGAGACATTTGAAGTCTGTCAGGAAATTGCGAAACTCCGGAGTAATAACTGTTACATATATTCAAACAGACAAAAACCTGGCAGATCCCTTTACAAAGGGACTATCACGTAATGTGATAGAAAGTGCATCGAGGGAGATGGGTTTGAGACCCGTTGATGTTATACCATAGTGGTAACCCAACCTTTGTGATCGGAGATCCCGTGAATTAGGACCTGGGAAGAACAAACTAGTGGTTTAATTGAGGAGAGTATTATGTAACCCTCTCTATGTGAAGATGCACAACTCTCAATTGCTGTAAGGCAGGTTGGCAACAAGCCTTAATGTGTTTATGTTGGCTATATTAGCAAAGATGTTGTCCTACAGAGCATTCTTGAAATAACACACCTATATGAGTCTGATTGTTAAACGTCGCAATCTATGAGATTTGGGTGATCTCTAGTAAACTCATGAAGAGACCACGAAGTATGACACATATGCTTCACCCGCGGGGTAGGCTACTGGCAGCCATGTACTGGTCATGACTTTGAGTGAAACCCTGTTCACGCAAAACTTCCAATTCAAGGCTTAGTCCATTGTTCAAGTGTGAATGGATGTAGCTTAAGGTTCTAGGCGGAAGTTCAACTTAACAGTCTTCGCTGAAACACTGGTATATAAACAAACAGTGAGTATTGGTAAATCTCTAAATGGGGATTTGAGATCTGGTGGGGGATTGTTGAAATATTGGGCCCACTTTTTAGTGGCCCAAATTAGATTTCAGTTTTCCCTATAAATCTCAAAGCCCACATAGTGGTAGCCTTGTGAGTTTGAGCCCAAGTTGGTGGCAGCTCACTAGGGAGTGGCAAGAGGTGGGAAGTTTAGTCCCACATGGAAAGTTGGGAGGAAGTTAGACCACCTTATAAGGTGGGTTGTTCCACCACTAGTAAGTGAGTGAGAATAGGAGTGCTACACGCGCGCGCTCCTCCTCCTCCTCCTCGCTCGCTCGTCTCGACTCGACTCGACTCGACTAGACTCGTCACGACGCGCACGCCGCGCTCGTGGTGAGTGGATTGAGCCTCGAGCCGAGACTTTCCTTACTTTTTGCAGCTCAGGAAAACGAACAGAGTCCTAGACGGACGCGTCGCAGTTAGTCGGTTCCGGTCGCTCCCGGATCGTGGGCTATCTGTAACCGACTCGAAACGTTCGTGCGACGTGGGCATGGCCCACGTTGCCTAGGGTTTCCCGAGCCTATATAATCTCTTGCCCGGTTACCGCAGAAACGCATCTAAAATACGAGTTAGGGTTTCCACCTCTCTCTGCTTGCGCCGCCATCGTAGCCTACTCCATCCCGCGCGCCGACGTGCATCGGCGAACGGGAGAGCAGGTCTCCGGAACCGCTCGTCCTTGCGATCCTGTACGGGAGAGGGCGAATTAGGTTTTTGGGAAGCGCTCTGCGCGACTGCTCAAGCTCTTCATCACGGGTCGCCTTCCGTCCAAGTCGGGCGGTGCTGCCTACCGTCGTCTTCAACGCCATCTACTTCGACCCGTCGTCCCTGTCGTCAACAACGTTGTCATCAACAACGTTACTGCTGCGACATCATCTGCTACACCTCCACCGCCACCTCCACCAGATCGGTACGTGCGACATATCTCGATCTGTTTAGTGATGGATGTTGTACTGTTTGCTCTGCTACTGTTCATGTTGATCACTGCATCTAGTATGTTCGAGTTTCACATGTTAGTAGTTACTGTCGTCATGCTTAATATTCTGGAATTAATCACGGAAATTGTGCCTAATTATCCAACAATCCAAAAACCTAATTGTAGGCAATTTCCTGAGTTAACAATGGCTGGTTTTTCTGATGCACTAAGGCCGGATAAGTTTACCGGTGTGCACTTTAAGAGGTGGCAGTATAAGGCCATGCTCTGGCTTACTCATCTGAAAGTGTTCGAAGTTACTGATGGTTTACCTGAAGGAACTATATCTGACCAAGATCGAGAACAAGTTCAAGGAAAACAATAATCTCTTCGTCGGATGCGTTCTAAGTATTCTTCTTGATCGTACGTGTGATGTGTACATGCACATAACAGATGGTAAAGAGCTACGGGATGCACTGAATGCTAAGTTCGGTGCAACCGATGCGACGATGTTGTACATCATGGAGAGCTTCCATGACATCAGGATGGTTAACAACCGTTCTGTAGTCGAACAAGCTCATGAGATACAGTGCATTGCGAAAGAGCTTGAACTCCTTAAGTGTGCCTTACCTGACACGTTTGTGGCTGGATGCATCATCGCTAAGTTGCCCCCTTCATGGAGGAACTTTGCCACAACTCTCAAACACAAGAGACAGGAGATATCAGTTGAAAATCTGATAGCATCTCTTGATATTGAGGAGAAAGCTCGGGCTAAGGATAATACTGAGAAAGGAGAGGGTCAGTCTAGCGCCAACATGGTGCAGAAGAAACCCTACAGCAAGAACAAAGGGAATAACAAGCCCTCCTTCAATAAGCCTATGAAGACTACAACCTTCAAGAAGAAGAAGATGATAAACAAAGCAGATCTGAGCTGCTTTACATGTGGAGAGACTGGCCACTTTTCTAAGGACTGTCCAGAGAGGGCAGACCGCAAGAAAAAGGCGAGGCAAGTCAACACGGTGACCGCTAGCAATGCTGATGGGTACGGTAATCTCTTTACTGTTCTTTCGGTATTTCAATCTCCATGTTGGTGGATTGATACAGGTGCTAATGTTCATGTGTGTGCTGACATATCCATGTTCACTTCTTACCAGGTCGCCCGGGATTCTTCCGTCTTGATGGGGAATGGGTCACATGCTTCTGTTCGTGGTGTTGGCACGGTAGATCTGAAGTTCACTTCGGGGAAGATCGTGCAGCTGAGGAACGTGCAGCATGTCCCTACTATGAACAAGAATCTCGTTAGCGGCTCCCTTCTATGCAGAGATGGGTTTAAGGTTGTTTTAGAGTTGAATAAAGTAGTTGTTTCTAAGTTTGGACAATTTATTTGTAAAGGCTATGAGTGCGGAGGCTTGTTCCGCTTTTCGCTTTCTGATTTCAGTAATAAGTCTGTGAACCATATATGTGGCAATGTTAGTGATGATACCAGTGTTTGGCATTCTCGTTTATGTCACATTAATTTTGGTTTAATGTCTCGGCTATCCAGTTTAAGTTTAATTCCGAATTTCACCATTGCCAAAGGTTCTAAGTGCCGTAGTTGTGTGCAATCAAAGCAACCTCGGAAGCCTCACAAGGCGGCCGAGGAGAGAAACTTGGCACCTCTAGAACTCATACATTCTGATCTATGCGAGATGAATGGTGTGTTGACAAAAGGTGGAAAGAGATATTTCATGACATTGATTGATGATGCGACTAGATTTTGCTATGTTTATTTGTTGCGAACTAAAGATGAAGCTTTAGACTACTTTAAAATTTATAAGGCTGAAGTTGAAAATCAACTAGAGAGAAAGATCAAGCATCTTAGGTCGGATCGTGGTGGCGAATATTTTCCTAAAATCTTTGATGAATTCTGTGAGGAACATGGCATTATTCATGAGAGGACGCCTCCCTATTCACCCCAATCAAACGGGGTTGCCGAGAGGAAAAACCGCACGCTGACTGACTTGGTGAATTCCATGTTAGCCACTGCTGGTTTATCAAAGGCATGGTGGGGGGAGGCTTTATTGACTTCATGTCATGTCCTGAATAGATTTCCTAACAAGAATAAAGATAAAACCCCTTACGAGGAGTGGGCTGGGAGAAAACCATCACTTTCGTATTTGCGCACATGGGGATGTTTGGCGAAAGTCAATATTCCAATTACTAAGAAGCGCAAACTTGGACCAAAGACAGTGGATTGTATCTTTCTAGGTTATGCTCCTCGGAGTGTAGGATATAGATTTTTAGTAGTTCAATCCGAGGTACCTGATATGCATGTTGATACTATTATGGAATCTCGTGATGCAACATTTTTTGAGAATATGTTTCCTATGAAAGATATGCATAGCATTGCTAAAATTTCTACTGAGATAATTCCTGAGTCCAGTACATCTAATGAGTATTTTGAACAATCACATGAGAATGTTACTGAGAAGGATGACAATGAAGCTCCTAAACGGAGCAAGAGACGAAGGATTGAAAAATCCTTTGGTGATGATTTCATTGTGTACCTTGTGGATGATACCCCCACGTCCATTGCAGAGGCATATGCATCTCCAGATGTAGATGACTGGAAAGAAGCTGTCCATAACGAGATGGACTCGATCCTTTCTAATGGAACTTGGGAGCTATCAGAACGACCCCATGGATGCAAGCCTGTGGGCTGCAAATGGGTGTTCAAGAAGAAGCTAAGACCTGATGGTACTATTGAAAAGTACAAGGCGCGGCTTGTAGCGAAAGGCTACACACAGAGAGAAGGCGAAGATTACTTCGACACCTATTCACCTGTCGCTAGACTTACCACCATTCGAGTACTACTATCCATGGCTGCCTCCTATGGTCTTATCGTTCATCAAATGGACGTAAAGACAGCTTTCCTTAATGGAGAGTTGGAAGAGGAAATCTATATGGATCAGCCTGATGGGTTTGTAGTAAAAGGTGAAGAAAGAAAGGTGTGCAAGTTGCTGAAATCTTTATATGGCCTGAAACAAGCACCTAAGCAATGGCATGAGAAGT
This sequence comes from Lolium perenne, assembly GCF_019359855.2. NCBI lineage: Eukaryota > Viridiplantae > Streptophyta > Magnoliopsida > Poales > Poaceae > Lolium > Lolium perenne. Next base: position 350,293,327 of record NC_067246.2, read on the forward strand.
TTGACAGAACTTTAACTTCTGTAGACTTTGTTGTCAATGAGGCTGACAAGTGCGTTTACTATCGCCATGGTGGGGGCGAAGGTGTTATACTATGTTTGTATGTAGATGATATTCTGATCTTTGGTACAAACATGAGAGTAATACATGAGGTCAAGTCTTTCTTATCAAAGAGCTTTGATATGAAAGATCTGGGAGAAGCTGATGTGATTCTGAACATCAAGCTGATTAAGAACGAGAGTGGGATTACTCTAACGCAATCCCATTATGTTGAGAAGATCTTGAGCCGGTTCGGCTATATTGATAGCAAGTCTTCTCCAACACCTTATGATCCCAGTGTGACACTACGCAAGAACCGGAGGATTGCCATAGATCAATTGAGATATTCTCAGATCGTTGGCTCACTCATGTACTTAGCGAGCGCGACTAGACCCGACATCTCTTTTGCTGTTAGCAAGTTGAGTAGGTTCATGTCAAACCCGGGTACTGATCATTGGCATGCACTTGATAGGGTCATGCGCTACCTATGTGGTACAATGAGTTATGGGATTCACTATTCAGGGCACCCAGCTGTGCTTGAAGGATATAGTGATTCGAATTGGATCTCAGATGTAGCTGATTTGTACGCCACAAGTGGGTATGTATTTACCTTTGGAGGTGGCGCAGTATCATGGAGATCTTGCAAGCAAACCATATTGACGAGGTCAACTATGGAAGCAGAACTTACTGCTTTAGACACAACCACTGTTGAATCAGAATGGTTGCGTGAGCTCTTGATGGACTTGCCTGTGGTTGAAAAACCTGTTCCGGCAATCCTTTTGAATTGTGACAATCAAACTGTAATTGGCAAAGTGAACAATTCTAAGGATAACGCGAAATCATCAAGACACGTCAAGAGACGTTTGAAGTCTGTCAGGAAATTGCGAAACTCCGGAGTAATAACTGTTACATATATTCAAACAGACAAAAACCTGGTAGATCCCTTTACAAAGGGACTATCACGTAATGTGATAGAAAGTGCATCGAGGGAGATGGGTTTGAGACCCGTTGATGTTATACCATAGTGGTAACCCAACCTTTGTGATCGGAGATCCCGTGAATTAGGACCTGGGAAGAACAAACTAGTGGTTTAATTGAGGAGAGTATTATGTAACCCTCTCTATGTGAAGATGCACAACTCTCAATTGATGTAAAGCAGGTTGGCAACAAGCCTTAATGTGTTTATGTTGGCTATATTAGCAAAGATGTTGTCCTACAGAGCATTCTTGAAATAACACACCTATATGAGTCTGATTGTTAAACGTCGTAATCTATGAGATTTGGGTGATCTCTAGTAAACTCATGAAGAGACCACGAAGTATGACGCATATGCTTCACCCGCGGGGTAGGCTACTGGCAGCCATGTACTGGTCATGACTTTGAGTGAAATCCTGTTCACGCAAAACTTGCAATTCAAGGCTTAGTCCATTGTTCAAGTGTGAATGGATGTAGCTTAAGGTTCTAGGCGGAAGTTCAACTTAACAGTCTCCGCTGAAACACTGGTATATAAACAAACAATGAGTATTGGTAAATCTCTAAATGGGGATTTGAGATCTGGTGGGGGATTGTTGAAATATTGGGCCCACTTTTTAGTGGCCCAAATTAGATTTCAGTTTTCCCTATAAATCTCAAAGCCCACATAGTGGTAGCCTTGTGAGTTTGAGCCCAAGTTGGTGGCAGCTCACTAGGGAGTGGCAAGAGGTGGGAAGTTTAGTCCCACATGGAAAGTTGGGAGGAAGTTAGACCACCTTATAAGGTGGGTTGTTCCACCACTAGTAAGTGAGTGAGAATAGGAGTGCTACACGCGCGCGCTCCTCCTCCTCCTCCTCGCTCGCTCGTCTCGACTCGACTCGACTCGACTCGACTAGACTCGTCACGACGCGCGCGCCGCGCTCGTGGTGAGTGGATTGAGCCGAGACTTTCCTTACTTTTTGCAGCTCAGGAAAACGAACAGAGTCCTAGACGGACGCGTCGCAGTTAGTCGGTTCCGGTCGCTCCCGGATCGTGGGCTATCTGTAACCGACTCGAAACGTTCGTGCGACGTGGGCATGGCCCACGTTGCCTAGGGTTTCCCGAGCCTATATAATCTCTTGCCCGGTTACCGCAGAAACGCATCTAAAATACGAGTTAGGGTTTCCACCTCTCTCTGCTTGCGCCGCCATCGTAGCCTACTCCATCCCGCGCGCCGACGTGCATCGGCGAACGGGAGAGCAGGTCTCCGGAACCGCTCGTCCTTGCGATCCTGTACGGGAGAGGGCGAATTAGGTTTTTGGGAAGCGCTCTGCGCGACTGCTCAAGCTCTTCATCACGGGTCGCCTTCCGTCCAAGTCGGGCGGTGCTGCCTACCGTCGTCTTCAACGCCATCTACTTCGACCCGTCGTCCCTGTCGTCAACAACGTTGTCATCAACAACGTTACTGCTGCGACATCATCTGCTACACCTCCACCGCCACCTCCACCAGATCGGTACGTGTGACATATCTCGATCTGTTTAGTGATGGATGTTGTACTGTTTGCTCTGCTACTGTTCATGTTGATCACTGCATCTAGTATGTTCGAGTTTCACATGTTAGTAGTTACTGTCGTCATGCTTAATATTCTGGAATTAATCACGGAAATTGTGCCTAATTATCCAACAATTTCTCATGGAGAAGCTTTTTCCTGGTCCTGTGTGTAGCGCACTCCATGTTTATATATTCTTCAGGATGCTTCATGGAGGAGAGAGCGGCCCTCATGGATATTAGATCTTTGCTCGTGAGCGTGCGTTCCTATGTTCCCACATCGTGGGGGCACGGTGATGACTGCTGCTCGTGGGAAAAAATCACCTGTGACAATAGCACAGGGCGAATTTCGCGCCTCCATCTTTTCTAGATCTACGAGCCAATCCCTATCAAAGGATCGGATGGTTCTGTTAAGCTTCATGCACTAGCCGCTTGAATCAAAAGTCCGAACTGATGGAAAGAGCTAGGCAATCTACTTATATACTTCAACACCCCCTCTCACGTATGACGGGAAGACGAGAAGACAAGTCAACACGTGTAGAGAGACAAAGAAGAGGGGGGAGAAGAGATAATTTTTAGAATAAATTGTGAAAGCTAGGATTTGAACTCGAGACCTAGGGCTTTGATACCATGTTAAGCTTCATGCACTAGCCGCTTGAACCAAAAGTCCGAACTGATGGAAAGGGCTAGGCAATCTACTTATACACTTCAACAGGTTCCATGCCTGCCGAAATTGTGCAAGCCCAATACTGGAACATGAACTTGACAATCTTCTCTTCATTTCCGGAGCTACAGCTACTGGATTTCTCTGCAAATTTCGCTTGTTTACAGAATTTCGATGGTATGTGACTGCTGTTGCTTGCACCAAACACTAATTTCCTTATTCCATTATAAATTTGATGACATACGGTCTTATTGTGAACCAAACAATCTCCCAGGTCTTCAAGGATTAAGTAAGCTCAAGCATCTCAACCTCAGGAACAACTATTTCATAGGGAGCATCCTAGGATCTGTTAGCAAACTCGTTTCTCTGGAGGTCATAAATCTCAGCAGAAATAACATGAGTGGATCTCTTCAAAATACAGGTACTGAAACGAACAGCCCTTTACAGTTGGTGCAATTGATTTTTTTTACTTGTTTCAAGACAAGTATACATGCATGGCAGGTTTGGGAAATCTTCGGAAGCTGCGAAAATTGCGTTTGGGATCGAGACCGGATTTATGGAGCAGGTGCGCACCGCGCACCCGCATCTTAACCGTCCAATGTGCGCATGGACTCTGGAGCATAGCAGAAGGATGTCAGCTTAATCAGACAAGCTAACTTCGGCTGCATGCAAAATTGTTTGACATCTACTTCTTTTTTGTCAGCAATTGTGGTGCTCTTGGAACTCACATTTTGGAGGCATACAGTGTGTCAGGGCATGCTTAGGATAGATAAAAAAGTAGGCTACAGTACTTCTAGCATCATGCATAGCCTTTCACTCTGGAGCGACATGCACGCATGCAAATTGCATTTTATTTTTTAATGTAATAGCTGCATGACATAGGACTTCTCCACCTGACGAAAAGAAACAGAGTAGGATTCCTTGCTCTGTGCATAAATAGCCAAAACCAGGATAACTGTTCACGCCATCACTTTTTTCAGATTGGACAAAACATCTCGTGAATTTGTAGTCAACCCTATGCTGCTAAGCATCTGCACATGCTGCTAACTGTCTACAATCGGCAGACCAAGTTCACGAATCTTCAAAGAAAACCAACGTCGGCCATACGGGTGCGCATCGAGCAGGTGCTCTACTACACTTTTTCCTTTGGGATCAAATCAATTGACTGGTAGCCTCCCTACATCCCTATTTGAGCTTCCAAGCCTTGAGTATCTGGATCTTTCACATAATGACTTTCAAGGACATATACCTATAAACTCATCTTGGAAGTGTTCCTCATTGCTTCAGACAATCAAGTTATCGGGAAACATGCTAAGCGGTAAATTTGATTTCTTCTGGCTGCGAAACTGTAGCAACCTCAAAGAGATAGATCTGTCTATGAATACTGATTTGGTTGTCCAAGTGAAACTTCATGGTTGGGTACCTAATTTTGAACTGAATACACTAAAACTTTCTTGCTGTAACCTTGACAAGAGCATAATTACGGAGCCAAATTTTTTACGCACGCAGCCTCACCTACAGGTTCTTGATCTGTCCAACAATAATCTGTCTGGAACCATGCCCAATTGGTTGTTCAAAACAGTAGCGACACTTGCTTACCTGGATCTTTCAAACAACACACTCGTTGGATCACTAGATCCGATTTCGCAACACCAAAGTAGTATTCAATTGCTGAACATATCTCTGAACCATATTGAAGGGCAGTTACCGGCCAATATCAGTTCAATGTTTCCGAGACTTAGGATTCTTGATGTTTCTCATAATATTATGTCTGGAGTTGTGACATCTTCATTGTGCAACATTGGCATGATTCAATTTTTGGACCTATCAAACAACAAGTTTACAGGAGATGTACCATCTTGCTTGTTCAGTGATTGTCATGCCCTGAATTTTGTTTTTTTAACTGTGACTACGCCGGGCTTGCGCCAGCCTGAACCTTTATATCAACAACCAGCAGGTGTTACAGAGTAGCTCATTACAAACATTTTAGAGGAAGACGGGAGAGAGGGGGGGGGGGGGGGGGGGGTGGGTAATAATTATTACACCAAGAAAGGAGGGTGGAGCGAGAGTCAACATTTGAGCACCTATGTGCCCAAAGTCTAATGTCTGAAATACATCTCTGAATTACAAGGGGAAGCGGCTCAGCAATATTGTTGAAGACCTTGGAGTTTCGTCGCTTCCAGATATTCCAGGCAATGGCCGTGGAGATAGTCGTGTCTTTGGCGGAGCAGAACCAGGATCCGAGCATAGTTTGCGGCGGAGGAGGTGGGTGGGGTGGGCTGGCTAGTGCTAGGTTCAGAAAAGGGCGACGAGGTTGCCGGAGGAGCGGCGGCAGGGGGCTCCGGCGGGTCGCCCGCGGGAGCGCTCTCGCGCGCGAGCTCACTCATCGCCCTGAATATTTTGAAGCTCTCAAACAACAGTCTTGGCGGAATGATCCTTGGCGGGGCCAGTAACTTGTCCTCTGTGTGGGGAATATACTTGGACGGCAACAGATTTGAAGGAACTCTCCCCAGAAATCTGTCTGGTAATAGTGTCCAAATTATTGATTTACATGATAATAAGATGTCGGGAGAACTGGACACTTTATCTTGGGACCTTCTTTTTTTTTTGAGAATTCGGCAGGTGAGCTGCTCGATATATTAATAGAACAAGATTTGGCTCAGTTAATCAGGGAAACCGGGCCCAAAAACCATACAGAGTGGCCGAGTTTATGAGGGAAACCGGCCGAAAAAACCGCACAAAAGTCGGGGCCTCATCGCCCACACGAAACGAGACCGCCGACGACCAAACACACACCACCAAACCCGGAGCCGCTGCTCCGACGTCCCCTGCTCGGAGGCGAGCCGCAACGCCGCACGGTGTGGACGACCTGTAGCCCAAGCTACCAAGGCGACCACCCGCAGACCACGAACGCCGCGCCAAAAGATCCGGGGCCGCCGCCCCGACTTGCCAGCCACACCGACCACCCCGTCGCGTAGGCCGGGCCGACGAGCTCGCTACCCACGTAGCACGAACACGCCACCCAAGCCTTGCAAGACCATGACCACACCCCATGGAGTCATCGCTGCAAGACCATCCGAGGCCGCCGCCTCGGCGCACGTCAACCGTCCGGGGCCGCCGCCCCGGCATCCACCACCCTCGACGACAAGGCAACCAAGCAGCACAACAACCACACATCTACCACACCACGAGGACTACGGACTCCAAAAGCGGCGCCTTCAAGAAGGTAACGGCACAGTGTGTCGCCGCCGCCCGCTCCAAGGAGCAGAGGTTTTCACCCGGAGAACGCAAGAACTCGCGACAACAGGAGACCAAGCTCCCCGATGAAGCCCTCAACCGGGAAAACGGTACCCAATAGCACCGCCAACATCGGCACCAATGGTGCGAAGCTTTCGCCTGGAGTGTCAGCGCTGTCGTCTGTCGTCGGGTCCAACGTAGGCCCTGGCAGAAGAGGTGTCACGCCGAGCAGGGTGCCTTGTAGCCGTCCACCAAACAGAAAAACGGAGCTGGGAGGCGCCCATCGGGGCCCGCAGGGGCCCATCTGAGCCCGCAGGAGCCCGCAGAAATAGAGCCCCGCGCGCGAGCGCCGGCGGCGCACCAGGCAGTGCCGTGCCCGGCGGAAACCGCGGCCATCCCAAGCTGCAGGGGCCGCGCAGAGGCCGGATGACGAGCTGCCGAGCAGCAGAGGCCGCAGCCGGCCAGCATCCCGCCGCCAGGGCCGGTTTGGACGATGCAGACGCGAGGGCCGGCCAGCATCCCGCCGCCGTGGACGATGCAGACGCGACGAGGGGACGGCAGCGAGCAGGACGGCGGCGGGCCACGCACGGAGCCAGCGCGGACGACGGCGACCTCCGGGACCGGCATGGCGGCTTCCCTCCGAGACGGCCATGCGGGGGCCCGAGAGGCATAGATCCTCGCCGCCCCCGTCCTTGGCGGCGCACGGCTTAGCCGGCGGCGGCCTCGGGAGGCGACGAGGGGGCGGGCAGAGGAGGTGGGGAGGTGGCGGCGGGAGGCTAGGGTTTCCCTCCCCCGTCGCCTGGAGGGGGCGACAGGAGAGAGAGGGGAGGATTGCCGCTTTTCTTGGGACCTTCCTTCACTGGAAGCTTTGAGCCTTGCTAGTAATGGTTTAACTGGCGACATTTCCCCAGGGATTTGCACATTAACAAGTTTACTGATGTTAGACCTGTCAGACAACTACTTTACAGGGCGCATGCCAAACTGCAGCAGTAGTACATTACTACTCGAGTTTCTTAGTATACTACCTCCATTTTAAGGAATAAGGCGCACGCGTATTCCAAGATGAAATTTGACCATAAAAATTAAGCAACAAAATCTTGATTATATTATATGTATATAGTATCGTTGGATTCGTATTGAAAAGCACTTTTTAATGATAGTAATTTCATACAAACAATCTTTATCTATTTTAAGTAATTCTTGGTCAAACAAAAATCTCGTAAAACGAGGGCGCCTTATTCCATGAAACGGGTAGTATCTGGGAATTCGGTGTCAGGCTCGCCGGATGCTTTTTTCAACAACTCCTACATTACAACTTTGGATCTCAGCGATAATAATTTCAGAGGCGACCTTGAGTTTACACAACGTGTTCCTCAAATCAGTATACTTCTATTAGGCTGGCATAAGTTTGAAGGGCAGATCTCTTCAAATATCTGTCGTCTCCAAGACTTGACTATACTAGACGGGCTGTGCTCCGGTGTCCCCCCCTGGCGAAGCACGTTCAGGTGGTAACCGTGCGTTTGGTTCGTGACCAGAAAATATGGATGATCCCATCCCAAAAGCTGAATATTTTTTAGAAAGGCTGGACCATATGATCCGTGAATTTCATGACTAATCTCACTAGCCGCCTGAGAATCCATGGTCGTCGACGCGACTCCGACACCTGCCACCGTCGTATGTGTGGCTCCCCAGCTCAGTGGCGGCCACCATGTCACGGCGAGCGGTGGGCTTGCTTTTCCGCGTGGCTCCCCAGCTCAACATCGGCGGCCTCCAGGGCGCGGTAGGCGGCGGGCTTGATTTTCAACGTGGCTCCCTAGCTCGGCGGCGGCGGCCTCCATGGCGTGGCGAGCAACGAGCTTGCTACGTCTGCGCCACACCCAGTCGACAGAAACGGCCTCGCTATATATGTGCGGGTAGTGATCTTGCTAGGTACGGGTAGGCGGCCGCCCGCTAGGTCCGGCCTCCATCACAAAGGGAAAAGGACCCGTTAATTACATATTAACCTGTGTGTTAATGGCATATTTATCCTTTTATATTAATCATTAATTAAACATATTTTATCCTATCCCATCCCGTACATGTTTGCCCATGAACCAAACACACATGTTAAGTTAATCCACGAAGGGGTATCAGCAGATCCTAGCCGTCTAAATAGAACAAAGTTTTTTTTTTGAAAATTAAATAGAACAAAGTTTAGAGGGGGGACACCGGAGCAATAGCCATACTAGACATTTTTTTTTTTTCGAGTACCCGCAGGAGTTCTGCGAGTTTTGTATTTAGATAGAAGAGGGGTTGGGCAATGCCCAGTACAAGGTGAGAACTACCGACCCCCGTGGCCACAGGCGGCCAGAGGGGTTTTTCATGGTTATCTAGCTATCTCCCAAAGTTCTACCTGTGGTTCTACATCGGGCACGGCAAGCAATCCAGCTACGCCAAGAGGAGAGAATGGAAGCTAGCGTATGCGCTGCGGTCTCCGCCTGGCCGTGGAAGACACGGCCGTTCCTCTCAAGCCACAGCGAGCGAATGGTAAGCATAATCATGGAGTTTGCCTCCTTTAGCCTTGCGCCCCGTAGGTGGGTGACGGCCCCCGGCCACCAGTCAGAGAGGCCCGTCGTTGGCGCTGGGAGGTGAAAGTGTAGTTCCGCCTCGAGCCCTGCCCAGATGTGGTCCGCGTACGAGCAGAGTAGGGAGATGTGGTCGATGGATTCGTCAGCAGCTCCACATAAAGGGCAGGTGCATTTCACACAACAGCCTTTCAGGTTCCATACCACCATGTATTGGTGGCATTCCATTTGAAGAGGCTATCCAACTTTGGCCCAATGCTGGTGCTAGAGTGACTTGGGAAGATGGTCTCTACAAATATGACAATCAATATGACCTCCAAGGCTTCACCTTCACAACTAAACGGAACCGATACACATACGGCCACAACTTCTTCACGGCGATGTCTGGCATTGACTTATCTGCAAACATGTTGTCAGGTGATATTCCACATGAGATAGGAAATTTGAGCTATATCAAGTCTCTCAATTTATCAAACAATTTCTTTAGTGGACTTATTCCTACATCGTTCGGAAATTTGAGCGAGATTGAAAGCTTAGACCTATCAGAAAACAGACTGAGTGGATCAATACCATGGCAGTTAACCCGGCTATCATCGTTAGAGGTGTTCTCAGTATCATACAACAACCTATCGGGATGTCTACCAGACTCTGGTCAGTTTGGCTCATTTGACATCGACAGTTACAAAGGGAACAACAACCTTAGAGCATGCACTCCCAATTCAGCTCCCGTGGTACGGAGTGGTGCCGTAGGAGATTCGCCTGGTCATGCTGACCCAATCCTGTACGTGGTCAGCGCCGTTTCATTCGTCTTGACATTTTGGGTCACCGTCATATTTTCATTCTGTCATTCATTTGGACAGCGTGTTATTCTCAAAATGTAATAGGTAGTATTGGAGCCTAACCTGTGCGTGTAATCGGAGTTTGCTTTTTGATGGTGTGTGCGCATTTGTAAAATCCTTCTATCTATTGTTGCTTTGGAGAAACTGTAACTTCAAAGGATCCTTCTGCTATAAGAAGGTGAGTAAATAAACTGAGCTTAATCTTGTGGTTTGAAATTAACTGAGCTTTGTATTTCGTTGATGAAACAAGAGTGCCATGAGTGCTTTGATATTTATATGGTAATTTGTGATTGTACCCAAGAGATTGAGTGGATAATGTTGCCATCTATAACTACTGTACTAGTACCGCTACACAAGTACCCCTACACCGTGAAGCTGTTCATCCAGAGGGTATATTGTTGGACACCATTCGGATGTTAAGTGACCTAAGAGCCACTGCAATTTGGCTTTTTTACGTCAAGGAAGGATTGTTTATATTCGTACTTTGTCTGTTGGTCGTTTAATTGTATATAGGAGTACTCCATAATGTTAATTAATTAGTACTACCTTTGGTAGGAATTAATCGATGCGGGGCATTTCCACACCCGTGTGTACTTCGTGTATGAGTCCGCGTCAATCTATTCTAAACAGAGGGAGTAAGCAAGGGCACACGTGAATGTTTTCAACAACATTCAAATATTGCATGTCATGTCACTAAGGTACACACGTGAAAGTGTAATTTTTTTCAAAACGTGAATTAAAAACCACAAAAACTAAACATAGAGCAATGTTGCAGATCGATTGCGTTACGTGAGCAACCAGGAAAAGTCACAAACCAAAGTTCGGAACCCTTTTCAATTCACTGCTCACGTACGGAGATACTTTTTCAAAAGAAAAAAAGTTCGGACCATGCATGTTGCATAGGTCCAACATCTTTAGTATGGACTAAGAAGAATACCCGTGCGTTGCTACGGCAGAACAAATTTAGATTTTAACGTGCAGATTAAAAAAATGTGTTTTATAGTTGCACAAACAAATTAAGAAGTGCACCATGAAAGGCATTAGCCTTTGAATATTATTATTACGTCTACTTCTCAATATAAGATGTTTTGGTAGACTATTTTACTATTTTAGCAAAATAAAACTTGTTTATATTTAGTATCGGTGGTCTTAAAATCCCATGTCTCCTATAGCCATATTTCTTATTCTAACATCGTAAAAGAAAAATAATATGAAGTGTGATATGTTTGTGCCTTTATTTTCGAGATAAAACTTATAGCAACTTGCCATGTAGTATTGTACTATATTGTATCAAATAAATATTTTTAGGAACTTGCCATGTAATATTGTATATTGTATCAAATAATATTTTTAGGAACATATATGGTCAAACTATTACATGCGCTTATTTTTTGTTCTTCTTGTTGTTGTTTGTACATTTCCGAGAAAAAAATCTTAGAGAAATATTACATACTCTTATTTACTTGCAACCTTATATTTAATTAGCTTAGGGCATCTTCAACCGGGCGACCCAAACGGACGCGCTGGACCGTCCATTTTGGGCCGTTTGGGTGGCCGCGCGGACGCGCGGACGGAGCCCCGCGTCCGTGCGTCCGTTTGGGTCGTACCCTGCGCCCAACGCAGCGGCAACCCATTTGGCCATTTGGCATATTTCTTTGAGAAATAGGCCATGGCCACGCATACTAGAATAATATCTTGAAATTATAGAATAATATCAAATAAACTGTTCCATGATGAAGAAATGAAATGTGGCATAGTTCAGAAAAATATAAAAATTACAAATTGAGATTGTCAACTCAATTTGGGCGCTCTAGGATCTCCTTCTGCCTCTTCTCGAACCAAGCTCTCTTCGCCTCGCTCATGTTGGTCAAGTCGGCGTTCATGATCAGGTTGTCCTCGGCTTGCCGTTTGAGCTCAACTTCATTCGCCTTCAACTCCACCTCTTGGGTCCTTGCCATTACTATGAGCTCAATTTCTCTCTCTTTGAGCTTAATTTCTCTAGCTTTGGTCTTGGCCTTGACCTCTTCAATCTCAAGCTTCTTCTTTTGGACATCGAAGTAGTTCTTCCTGTCCTCATCTTTCTCCCGGCGCCTTCTCTCATCCCTCTTGTCCGTGGACACCTCTCTGTCGGCATGCATCTCCTTCAAAGTGCCAAACAATAGCATGGACGAGGCATCACGCTTCAAGTCGGCTTTGGTTGCCTTGTGGCCGCGAGGACGACTTGCACGAGAAGCGGAGCTAACGCAAGACTGCCCACCATTAAGGTCAATGACCGTGGGATCTTTGGCGGTCTTGTTGCCAGTCAAGGTCGCCATGTACCCCTCGAACCCCTCCTGGAACTTGGGGGTGCCTTGGAGTTGCTTCCAACAATGAGGGAAGGCAAAGGTCTTGTCTCCATTGTTGCCTTTGTACCATTCCAAAGCTTGCCACACCTAGAGCAAAGCAAGACAACCATGATAAACATATGTGCAAACATTGGATGACTAAGTTGAGGTTTAAGAATCATACCAAGTCCTTCACACCCATGCCACTAACGGGGATCCGCTTCACGTGTTCATACGCCGCCTGAAACTTGTTGCATTCCGTTTGAATTGCTCCCCACCTCTTTTGGAGCGATATCTCGCTGCGGTCGCTGTCAAATGGCTCCTGTCCGTATTTGCGATGTTCATGGAAGTAATCATAGATCCAGCGCCAGAATGCGGTCCCCTTCTGCTCGGCACCCGTCAATGCATCTTGCCCTATGGTCAACCATCTATCGTCGAGCACCTTGTCCTCCTTCTCCGTGTAGTTGCTGGTTCTTTTGCTTACGCGGCGACCTCCAGCTTTTGCAGCTGCGGCTTGCGTGAGCTCCTGACCGAACAACGGCTCGTCGTCGATGTTAATGCTGCCGGGACAGGCAGTGCTGTCCTGTTGTGTGTCAATGGGAGGTGGCTGGGGAGCCTGCTCGGTTGAAGCATAGGGCATGGTGGTCGGCATTGTCTGCATGTAGGACGGAGGGGCCTGCATCGGAGGCGGCGCGCGCTCGGCCGACAAATCGTCGAGCAGGTTGCGTGCTCCGGCCATCGCTGTCCTTGGGGCGTTTGGAGTTCGCCGGCGCACAGTTCAGGTCAATGGACGAAGGAGACGGCCCGTGAAGGACTCGCCCACCTCCGGTGACCCATCCCGTGACGGGAACGCGTACCGCGCCGACTGCGCCCCCAATTCCTGCGCGCCGGGCGTGTACCCAAACGGGGCAGTCGGCAGGGATGTCGACCTTGGAGGAAGGGGCCGGGTCACGGACGAGGCCGAGCTCCCCCCCCCCCCCCCCCCGAGGCCGTGCTGAGCGAGCGCTGCGTGGCCGTAAAAGAGCATGGCATGCTCTTGCATGACGTTCGCCTTCGCCTCCGTCTTGAGTTGGAGGAGCTGCTCCGCCGCCCGCTGCCGCTCCTCCGCGGCAGCGACATCCCTCTTCCGTTGCTCGAGCGCCCTGCGGCGGTCGCCCCGCTTCTTGCTCTCGATCTTCCTCTGCTCCGCGGTGAGGTCGAGCTTCTCCTTCTTCGTCGCCTGCCCGGGCTCCACGACCACCGGAGCGTCCAGTTCAGGAGCCTCCGACACGGGAGGAGCGGCAACGTCCGCGAGCTGTGCCTCGTCTCCGATGGTGGCGGTGCTGGCGGTGGCGGCGGCAGTCGGCAGGTCGGCCATCTCTAGGTTTTGGGACTGGAGTGGAGTGTTTCTGTTTTGGGAGACAGACAGGCGGGCCAGGGGCGGACAAAGGGTGGACGCGAGTGACCAGCATTCGGTGTCCGCGGTCACGCAAACTCGTCCCAGATTTGGGCCGGGTTTGGGTCGTCCCGGACGTCGCGGCCATCCGTTTTAGGGATGGGTCCGCGCGCTGGGCCGCGTTTTTGTCCGATTCGACCCATCCGGACGCGTGGGCGCGGTTTGGGTCGCCCCGTTGGAGATGCCCTTACACCATATATACTGCCTTTTTTGCTTCCCGGCTCGGCTTGCCTCCAGCAACTTGTCACCGTACATGAACCGGTGAGTCTTGACGTAAGGCAGCAAGGTGGACTAAGTTTTTCCCTCTATTAGCTAACTATTCATGTTAGTGATACAGTTATCTATTCGGTAGTGCCTGTACTGATAGCCCAAAACTGACCGCCAAATCGAAGGCACGGTCAGGGATCAGAGACAAAATAGCAACAGCCGAAGGGAAATCGGCAGGGCTTCTCAAAAAAACAAACTAAACTCGAGAGACCAAAGTGAAAGCTTTTTAAGCTTAATTGTACATGCTTCCACAACAATGTCTCACTTCGTCTGATGCTAGTCTAGTCTATTCCTGTTCTCGCCTTTCTTGACTCGTGCCTTATGCGGCCATCGGGCATGTCAACCCTCGCCCCATCTCTTTCAATTGGAATGCTTTGGACCTCCCAACTCCAAATTTGGCGGGATTAGATGACCCTTTTTCCGAGGAAGAGGTCAAGAAGGCGATCTTCGAGATGCCTTCCGACAAAGCGCCAGGCCCCGATGGCTTCAATGGAAAATTCTTCAAGACGTGTTGGGAGATCATCAAAGTTGACATCATGGCGGTCATCCAACGCTTCTCCGATCTCCGCACAAGAAACCTACATTGGCTAAACACCGCCAACATTGTGCTTATCCCAAAGAAAGATGGGGCCGAGGCCATCACCGACTTTAGGCCTATTAGCCTTATTCACGGGTTTGCAAAGATTGTGGCCAAAGTCCTCTCCATGAGATTGGCCCCACATATGAATGACATCGTCTCGCATGCCCAAAGCGCGTTCATCAAATCTCGAAGCATCCATGAGAACTTTATGTTTGTCCGCAACTATGCTCGTTGGCTTCATTGACGCAAGAAGGCTTCCCTCCTCTTCAAGCTTGACATAAGGAAAGCGTTCGACCATGTTAGATGGGACTATGTCCTCGAGCTTCTTCAACGCCTTGGGTTCCCGCCGCGGTTCCGGGATTGGATCGTGGCTCTATTTGGCACCTCCTCATCGAGAATTCTTCTCAATGGCATTCCTGGAAACCCAATCAAGCACGGCCGGGGCCTTAGACAAGGAGACCCTCTCTCTCCATTGCTTTTTGACATCGCCATCGACCCTCTCCAACGCATCCTCCACGTCGCCACCGAGCTCGGCATTCTTTCCCGCCTCCCCGGAAGAGGCGCTAGATTTCGGACCTCCCTCTATGACGACGACGCGGCCATCTTCATGGCCCCCATCCGTATGGAGGTCTCCTCCCTCGCGCAAATTTTGAGCGATTTCGGCAAGGTCACCGGACTATTGACCAACTTTGAGAAGAGCCTCGTTGCTCCTATTCGATGCAACAACATCAACATCGAGGATGTCCTCCATGATCTCCCGGCTACCATAACGTCTTTCCCCATGCGCTACCTTGGACTTCCCCTTGGGGTCTCAAGGCTAAAAAGATCACACTTCCAATATATCGAGGACAAGGCTATGGCACGCATCGCCCCCTTGAATGGGAGATACTTCAACATTGCCGGCAGGAGAGCAATTGTTAGATCGGTCCTTACTTCCCAAGCTATTTATCCTCTCACCTCCCTCGAGGTGCCAGCGGAACCTCTACAAGCCATAACCAAGACCATCCGCAGTTTCTTTTGGGCGGGCACTGAGAAGGCCACGGGTGGTAAATGCAAGGTGAACTGGACCGCGGTCTGTCGCCCCACCTGCTTTGGAGGCCTTGGCATCCTCAACATGGACAAGTTTGGGAGGGCTCTGTGCCTCCGATGGCCTTGGCTTGCTTGGACGGCGCCGGATAAACCGTGGGTCGGTATGGAAAACCCATGCAACAATGATGATATGGAGCTCTTCCACTCGCTCACAAAGGTCACCGTTGGCGATGGCACAAAGGCCAGTTTTTGGAACGATCCTTGGATCGATGGTTTAAGCCCCAAATGCATCGCCCCTTCCATCTTCGCTCTCTCCGGCAAGAAATCTGCCAATGTCCGGGATTCCATCACCGACGGCGCTTGGGTTGACCACCTCGATACTTCGGAGGGGCTCTCGGTGCAAAACCTCGTTGAGTTCACTAAGTTATGGTCCCACACCTCGCAGCTTCACCTTCAAGCAGGCACCCCGGACTCCATTGTTTGGAAGCTCACCGCGAATGGGGCCTACTCTTGCTCATCGGCTTACAAGGCACAATTCGCAGGGACTATCCGCTCTTCTATGGATGCTATTGTTTGGAAGGCTTGGGCACCCCCCAAATGCAAACTCTTCGCTTGGCTCATTATCCAAAACCGAGTATGGACGGCGGACCGACTTGCCAAACGGGGTTGGCCCAATGGCCGGGTATGCCCCTTATGCCGATGCCACGACGAATCCGCCAACCACCTCCTCTTTAAATGCCGCTTCACAATACGCATATGGAGGATGATCCGAGATTGGCTCCCCATTCCAGACTTCGACCCTTCCGCTTGGACCGGTTTCGATAGTGTCGAACTCTGGTGGACCTCCATCGCCTTTGCTCATAGTGGAAGAAGGAAGGCCATGGCTTCCCTTCTCATGTTGGTCTCGTGGGAGATTTGGAAGGAGCGCAATGCAAGAACTTTTAAGAATGTGGCGACCATGCCTACTATCATCTTCGCGGGGATCAAATCGGAGGCTAGAACTTGGGTTGTGGCCGGTGCTAAGCACTTGGGTTTTTTCATAGCGGGAGAGTAATCCTTTTGCCCTTCGCAGGGTTGTAACCCTAAGACCTTGACTATCGAACTTTCTTTCCTTCTCTATTAATGAATTAAGGCAAACCTTTTGCCTTTCTTTCAAAAAAAAAAAAAAATTAGTTGCAGGCCCGCCTCGCAATAGAACTGCAGGTGCTTCTGGGATTCTCCCGTGGGACGACGGCCCGAGGAACCGCTCGGCTCTGGCCCGACCGGAGGCGGCGGGCCCGGCGGCTGTGACCAGGGGAGGCGTCCGGATTCCGATTTCCTGGCGAGCTCGATTGCTTAATTTCCACCATCAGAGTGCTCTGCCTCCTTTCGTTCTTTTCTTCCATTCAGATCCCGAGTCTTTCCGCTCACATGATCACACCACTGCCGCCACCGATGGGGTGCGCTACCGAATCTCGACGAGCTATTTCCTTTCTGTTCCTTGGAGGCTTGTGGATATCCAGAAAACATGCGTATATAAACTGGTAAAACTCTATTTAATGAAGCGAGGTGGTACTAATTTAAGAATATTTTTACCTATCGTTAGGTATAGATTAAGGTGGGTTCGATGCGGAGCTGGCCCAGCAGCGGCCAGCGCAGCTTGTGCCCATGGTGGTGCGAGCGTGGAGGCAAGGCGAGCCGGTAGATAGCGCAAAAGGAAAACGAAACGAACCGGTACGGTGGCAATGTGAAGTATTATGCAATTTAGTGGGAGGGTAAATCGGTCCCAAAATGTGTTGGACCAAGGAAACAATCCTCCCTTTATTATTAGACTAGCAGAAGTGCCCGTGCGTTGCATCGGGAGATGCAAATACTCAGAAACTCCTATAAACTACTTTTTTGGTGTTTCATTTGCTCTCTTTATCATCATCGTATAATATTTGTTAAGTATTACTCCTCTCATCTCAGAATAATTGAATGGTTTTAGGTACGTATATGACATATACAACGAAAATATGTTTAGATACAATCTTATCTAGATAAAATTAAGTTACTTATTTAGAAAAGAAGTCTAGAGGTTTCTAGAATCTGATGGAAAACAGCACCTGCTTTTTTTCATTGGTATTCATTCATGTTTTCGACACGCTATCTAAAAAAATCTAATCAGCTCTTCTCCAATAACAGTTTTAGAATCACGCTGAAATAATACAACTACAACATCATGTCTCCGACATGCATTCAATATCTTTATTTTATCTTCATATAAATGTTTCATTCATATCCGTCCCCTTCCTGCCACCGAGGATTTGCCGCGCCACACTCCCTTGAATCATGCACGGTTCCTCCTCCCACTTGTCTCCTCCATCGGTGAAATTGCAACGTGTTGCTTTTTGGCCATCAATATCTTTATTTTATCTTCACATATATATATTTTCCTTTCATATCCGTCCCCTTCCCACCACCGAGGATTTACTGCACCACACTCCGCTAGATCATGCATGGCACCTCCTCCCACGTGTCTCCTCCATTGATGAAATTGCAACATGTTTGTCTTCCGTGCATACAATTATTTTAAACATATACCGGAAAATCCTAATGTTGTCGTCCAACCTGGCTAAACAAAGTGAACCTCCGACAGAACTTCTTGCCTAACCCGACTGGACAAATTAAGCATGTGAAAGAACTTGCACGATGCAACACCGTTCGACCCACGCATCGTTGTCCCGGCCTCACCTTTCACCAGCACCCTCCTCTTTCTTTTTCCAAAATCCACATCTTGCCGCCCAACTCTAGATCAATCAGGTCTACATCAAAACAATACTCCTTTTAATATTTAAAATTAATCTAAATTAACTTTGAACACAAATCGAGTTGAACTCAAACTAAAAATTAGTTAGAAACAATACATCGTGTTTAGACTTTAGAAAAACACTCATTTATTTTAACATGCTATTAGATTTGTGTTGGCAAATATACAAATAGCATTAAGCTGCATACGACTCGACATGTTAACCTGTAGTCTGTTCAGGTATTAATTTTTTTAGAGACATTTAGGCAAGGAAGAAAACAATTGAACTAAACTGAGCGAGGGATGCACAGGATCCAGGAGAAGGCGTCCATCTTCACCCAAGTTTGCCAAGAGCCAGGTTGGGTGGTGCCATCCACGGCCGCGCGAGCGTAGAAAAAGATCTTGCAGCACCACGATCAGGCAGGCGACACTTCCCCCGCAAGCTGGACTAATTCTCCATATTTGGCTATTTTTTTTGTCAATTCGACGGAGGCGGCATACCTGCAATAGCTAATCGGGAGCAGGAGCTTCAAATTCCACGGGGAGCAATTATGGGATCGGCAGCCGCATAGTTTGTATATTCGTATGATTCCAATTTCCGTTTACATGTGCGCCTATTTACCAATGTCGTAAATCGATAGAAAGTCGCTTGGATAAATTAGGCCTTGCTGAATGGTTGGCAGGTACAGATGAATGACTGACATATGCAAATTAGCACTGGCGCCATTTATTCGCTAACATTGGTGTTGACCTCTGGCTGCACCCACGACGCCGCCTGGAGAGCTCCGCCTCCGTTCCTCTTCCCCGAACTTAGCTAGGACGAAGCTGGCCCATTGGCACGGGTCGCACCCTCTCTCTGCCTCCTTGAAATCTCTCCCCAAAACTCCCCTAGATCCTGCCCTCCAAATCTCTTCTCCCGAGACATTTGCTTGGCCTGCCGACTTTCTATTCTCGCGGATGGACCTCGAGTTCAGATTGAGGTGTCCGAGAGGGGGAGCAGGGGCCAGCGAAGATTCGAGATGGAGCTGGCCGGCATTGTACGCGGCCACCGGGAGAGGCACAGCGAAAGTGGCTCCGGCTAGGATTGTGCCCGCCGCTGTGGTGACTGAGTTGCGCGGGTGCGGGTTTTTTTTTTTTAAACTGGAAACTTAATCATAAATTATCCAGAAAGCACAGCGGCGTCGCTGGCTACAAGCCTTTGCACAAAACTAGGAGCATGACCCGGCCATACAGCTTGGGGCACATGAACTAGCTTAGCACCATGCATCGCAAGAGCGTTTGCAACTGAATTACATGCCCGTGGGCAGAACGAGATAGAAAAAGAGCTAAATCTCAACAAAGCAACAGATTTAATCTTCCTAAAAAGCACACCATTGACTGAACAGTCATAGTCATCACCTTTGATTGCTTGCACTAGAACCTGAGAATCAGTTTCAACATGGATATCTTCAATTCCCCAGTCAGCTACTCCCTCGAGAGCCACCAAACAGGCAACAGCTTCAGCACTTCTGCTCCGGTGCTCCTCCCCTAGAAAAATATGGGCACGTAAAATACAATAATGGTGGAGATCTTTTCATAGATGTTCGTAAGAGGGCTCACGATCGTAATTTTGAGTGTAGATCCACCGTCCGTACAGCCATGTACAGGCCCGTATGGTCCCCCGTTGTGTTGTACCTCGTTTTATACGTATCTACGGTCACGTGCGTGTGCCGAAATAAAAAAATGCTATAAAGATCTTGCTTATGTGATCTCTTCTTTTTCCTTGCGCGACGTATACATATCGTATCAATATAGACAAGTATACATGGGCTAGACATGAATTTCGGCGGATCCAATATAGGAAAAAATATCAACTATGACCCTTCAACTTAATTTAGGGGGGAGCACCGGAGTAGCCGCATCGTACGCCTTATCAATTCTTCCGGCCGCCGCGCCAAGAACCTGAGCTCTTGAGTCTCTTATCACATAGCCCCATCCACCCAAGTGTGTTGTAGCAAAAAAGCTGCCATCAATGTTCACCTTTAGCGCCTCCCCATCAGGTGGCTTCCAACTGATCAGCACCTGGGCTTGTTTCTGGACAGAGCTCACACAAAACTGCTCATATTCAAGAGCACCTCTCCCAGCGCTGAAAACCACCTCATCAACATTCAGCATAGCCCCCTCTGCATTTATCTTGTTTCTATGCTTCCACCATTCCCAAAGCATTGCAACACAACGAATCTTGTCTCTTTGTTCTAGCTTCAAAATTGAATTCATCATATCCTTCGGTCCATCACAAAGCAACAACTTTTCCCTGACATTCTCCAGAGCCAACCTTGTCCACACTTGTCTCACTCCCTTACATCTCAGGAACACGTGGGCACCATCTTCATTCAGCCGATGACACACCTGGCACAATGGATCCAGAACAACTCCCCTCCTTGCAATATTACACCTATGTGGCAGACTGTCATGTGCTAACCTCCAATGAAATTGGCGTACATTTGGTGGGCATGGGCAGGACCAGATGTCCTGCCAATTAAGCTGCTCTTCAACCCCAAAGGGGACAATGTTTGAGGAGTTTCCCTTCGGTTTCAACAGTAGCCGGTGCAGCTTATATGCAGATCGCATAGAGAATTGCCCTTTGTTATCAAGCCGCCATGCCCAGAAATCCTCAAAACCGTGCCGCACTAGGATCTTCAGCACATGAATAGCATCGGCTGGCCGGAGACATTCAGAAACTAGCTCTTCATCCCACGAACCACTAACTGGATCTAACAGCTCAGAGACATGGTCAATCAAGATGTTTCCCCTTCTTGTGATAGCGAAAGGACTAGCCTCCCGCATGATCCAAGGATCATTCCACACGTCGATAGAGTTGCCATCACCCACTCGCTTGATGACCCCTTCTTTTAACAACTCAATTCCTTTTAAGATACTCCGCCAAGTATACGACATCCCCTCCTTTGGTTCGGCATGCAACACATTTGTGCTAGGGAAATATTTGGCCTTCAAGACTCTTGCACACAACGAATTAGGGTCCGTAAGCAGCCTCCAACCCTGCTTAGCCAGCATCGCAATATTAAAAGAGTGAAGATCCTTATAACCCAGTCCTCCCACCTTTTTTGACAAAGAAAGCTTGTCCCAACTCATCCAATGTACTTTGTTTTCATCCTCTTGTTGTGCCCACCAAAAGCGACACACCATAGAGCTCATTTGGTCACAAAGGCCTTTGGTAATGTCGAAGCACGACATAGCAAAGATAGGAATGGACTGAGTACACGCTTTAATTAAAACCTCTTTTCCAGTCTTCGAAAGCCATTTCTCCATCCATCCAGAAATTTTCCTCCAAACTCTGTCCTTGAGGTAAGCAAAAGTTTTTGTTTTTGACTTCCCTACATGCACCGGGAGACCTAGATATTTTTCACTTTGAGCCTCAGCTATGATCCCCAATGTATCCATCATTTTCCTCTTGTCCCTCTCCTTCGTATTATTGCTGAAAAACGATACCAGACTTATCTATGTTTACTGTTTGTCCTGAGCAACTTTCGTAGAGAGCAAGAATGTCCAAAAGGTGTCGTGCACTCTCTTCAGTAACCTTTAGCAAAATCAGCGAGTCATCCGCGAAAAGCAGATGGTTGAAACTAGGCGCGTCATCTGCCACCTGGACACCCTCTAAGCGGCCATCCACTTCCGCAGCATTTAGGAGACAAGAAAAGGCCTCCCCACATATCAGAAATAAGTAAGGTGATATGGGGTCTCCTTGTCGCAGCCCCCGACTAGGAATCACCTCATTTGTCAAGCTACCATTAAGCTTGAACCTATATTTCACCGTAGAGCAGCACTTCATGATAAGGGAAATCCATCTCTCATCAAAGCCCAACCTTCTCATCATTTGCTCGAGGAAACTCCACTCAACTCTATCATAAGCTTTGCTCATATCCAATTTTAGCGCGGCCACCCCAACAGCCCCTGATCTTTTATTTTGCATATGATGTGTGACCTCATAGGCGAGCAAGATGTTATCAGTAATTAATCTTCCGGGGACAAAAGCACTTTGGTTGGGGGCAACAATTTCGTTTAAGATTTCTTTCAACCTATTTGCTAACACCTTGGATATTAGCTTGTACACGACATTGCATAGGCTGATAGGTCTTAGGTCCTTCATGGCTTCTGGATTCTTGACTTTCGGAATAAGAGTCACCCAAGTATCATTCCAATTTTCTGGGATCTCGCCACCATTAAGCACCCCAAGAACTTCCTTTATCACATGAGGTCCAACAAACTCCCAATGTTTCTTGTAAAAAATGGATGGCATTCCATCCGGACCAGGAGCCTTTAAATCACCAATATTTTCAAGAGCATCCACCACCTCAGCCTCCGTAAACTCCTTCAAAAGGTTTGCATTCATTTCCTCTGTGACTCTCGGAATCACATGTATAAGCAACTCCTCAATCCGATCCCCAACATTGGAAGTAAAAAGATTTTGGAAATAGTTAGTAATCACCGCCGCCATCTCCTCCTCTCCCTCTACCGCCACCCCAGCCGCATTCTTGAGTTTTTTAATGCGATTATTCCTTCTCCTCTCAGATGCAAAACTATGAAAGAACTTGGAGTTTCTATCTCCCTTTGTCAACCAATTCACATGGGCTCTTTGTTTCAAAAAACAATCTTTCTGCTCTTCAAGGCGATCCAGTTTAAAGCGGAGGACATGTTCCTTATTCACCATATCTTGATCCGGCCAACTTCTTCTACACCTTTCTAGCTCTTTTTTAATTTTTGCGATACGTTTCTCAAGATTTCCCAGTGAGCTTTTATTCCAATCTTTCAGATCAGCAGCCACTCCCTGGATAGCATCAGTCACGTTGCCCCCTCTCCCTTGCACCTCCCTTTCCCAAGCATTTTGGACCACCTCTCTACAGTTCTCCTCCTCTAGCCAAGCTGCCTCAAATCTAAACGGACGTGGCCCCCCTGTTCTTCTTCCCAGCCCAGAGTCTTCATCCAGCTCAACAACAACAGGTCGGTGGTCGGAATGTCTAGGCTCCTCGTTAATCACTCGAAAGCCCGGAAATCGCTCACACCACCCTTCCGTTGCCACCGCACGATCAAGTCTTTCTTTTATGTATGTAGAATGGTCACGGCTGTTATTTCTCCATGTGAAGGCATCACCCACAAAACCCAGATCATGCAATGCACACACCTCCAACGCCTCTTTAAACCGATCCATGCAAACTTGGGGCCGAGCCGCCCCTCCCACCTTCTCCCAGCCGTAGAGGATCTCATTGAAATCCCCTACACAGAGCCATGGAAGGTCATAGTGGTGTTTTATCGTCCTCAACAACTTCCACGTCGCCTCCTTCGCATCTGACTTCGGTTCTCCGTAGATCCCCGTGAACCTCCATTTAAACCCATCCGCTTCCGTAATTTCTGCATCAATGTGGTACCTTGATTTTAAACCTGCTTTAAGATTCACCGAACTACGCCAAAAAAGAGCGAGCCCACCACTTTGGCCTTCACAATCCTTTGCTACCATGTTTGTCAGCCCAAGCTTCCACCTCAGCCATTCTAGCCTCTTCCCATCCATCTTTGTCTCTGAAATGAACAAAATGTCGGGGTCCACCTTCTTCTGGAGATCCAGAAGACCACGAATAGCCGGGCCATTCCCCAAACCCCGGCCATTCCAACCTGCAATCCTCATTGATCCTTGCAGGGCTGTACCGACAGCCCCGCCTCAATATTTTGTTTTGCCACACCCCCTCCCTTTACTTTCTTTCCTTCTCTCTGGTCCTCTTCCTCAATCTCCATAGGTTCTGCGCCCCTTTTTTCTCCCACTTTCAGCAACATCTTGACTTGTTTCTCCCCTTTATTGTCTCCTTGTGCACTCCTCCCCTTCTTCTGAAATTTATGTTTAAATCTGCCATCTTTTTTCTCTTCCTTTTTTCCACTGGGAATTGCCCCCAAACCCTCCAGGTGACCACTACCACGCTTCTGCTCCTGATTGGCTACCATGTGAGCTCCATGTGTGTCATCCTGCATGAGCGTATTCACCACCATATTATTCTTCACTTGTTGTGCCCCAAGACTCTGTCCTTTCCCTGCCTCCTCATCTTTGTTTTTTCCCTCCTCATTCTGGAACTCCAACCTTTTTTGTGTACCAGCTAGGTTGTGCTCCACTAGTGTCTTCATTGGGCTGGTAACCTCTTCGTTTTTATCTGATATTTTATTGTCATCTCCACCAGAGCTTGTCTCCTTACGCCACGAGCGACTATCACTCCCAGACCCCCCACTTCTGTTCCCAAAACCAAAACCTTTTGGGTTCCTTTGGTTTCTGTTCTCCTCCCAAGAGGACCTCTCACCTTGGGTCTGTTTCTTTGGCATCATAGCACGAAGCCATCTGCCATATTGTTGTTTTTCCCCTCCTTTCAGTTTGATAGAGCAGTCTGTATATTCATGCCCAAGGACACCACATGTATAGCAGAATTCTGGGAGGTACTCATACTCAAAAGGACACCATTTGTCTGCATTACTCTCCCCCACTTGCACCATCAACCCTCTCAGCAGTGGAGCTGTGATATTCAGTTTAACTTTGACGCGCAGATATTCACCTACAGCAGTATCGTCGTCACCCACATCTACTCCCAAGAACTCTCCCACTGCATCCCCCACCACCTCCCCTGTAGCTCTGTTCATTCTGCCCAAAGGTAATTTCAGCACCCTCACCCAAATTGGGATTGAATCAAAGGCATAATCATCCCGAGCTTTATTCGGATCAAAATCCTCCATCACCACCAGGTCATTATTGAACTTCCACGGACCACTTTCAAGAGCCTTCCTCTTCCCTGAAGCTTGCAAGAAAACAAACTGAAAAATGTTGGAGCCCAAATCCTTGCACTTCAATCCTTTGAGGGGACACCAGATTCTCCCCAAAGAGGTTTGTAATCCCTCCACATTAGCAGGCCTCTCCGACAGCACCTTCCCTACTGAAAGGATCGTATGCCGCACCTAGAGGGGGGGGGGGTGAATAGGTGCTAACCAATTTTTAGTTCTTTTTCAATTTAGGCTTGACACAAAAGGTAAATTCTCTAGATATGCAACTAAGTGAATTTACCTATATGACAAGGTTATCAACTAGGCAAGATATAGCTACGCAATATATAAGAGATAGAGTGGGATAGAGGTAACCGAGAGTGGAGCACGCAATGACACGGAGATGATTCCCGTAGTACCCTTCCTTTGCAAGAAGGTACGTCTACGTTTGGAGGAGTGTGGTTGCTACAAAAGCCAAACCAACAGCCACGAAGGCTTCACTCAGATCTCCGGTGAGCAACGCCACGAAGGCCTAGCCCACTTCCACTAAGGGATTTCCTCGAGGCGGAAACCGGGCCTTTACAAGGTTCTTGGGGCACACATCCACAACCAAATTGGAGGCTCCCAAATCTGTTACAACCCAACAATCAACAACAATATATCAACACAAATCAACTAGGGAACCAAATAGGAACACTAGCATGAGATCCCTCAAACACGAGAGGGGGAAATGAAGAACGCTTCGGTGAGGATGTAGATCGGTGTCTTCTCCTTCGAATCTCCAAAGATCAAGAGATTTGGTTGGGGGAGGAAGGAGATCTTGCAAATCTTGACTTTCTTGAGGTGGCTCTAATGGAGGTGGCTTGGCAGATTTCTTGTGTAATGATTGAGCAAGCAACCAAGGAAGAAGAAGGGGGGTATTTATACCCCCTCTCAAAATTGAGCCGTTGCTGCTTCCGGGGGGCCGGATAATCCGGCCTAAGTAAGGGCCGGATAATCCGCCCCCCCGGATAATCCGGCCATCGGGACAAAAGTGTGACATTGTCCGGCCAAATGTCCGGCCCATATACAGATTCACATTTCTTCCAGTCCTTAGCCAAAAACGAGGGGGCCGGATATTTCCAAAATATCCGGCCCGGATAATCCGGCCCTGGTACAATACCGGGACATTATCCGGGCAAATGTCCGGCCCCCATACAGAGCCGCATTTCCTCGAAGACTTAGCCAAAACCAGGGGGCCGGATATTTCAACAATATCCGGCCCGGATTATCCGGCCTGGCCAACTTTTTCTGATTTCTTTTGACAGACGATCAAATCCAACACACATGAATAAATATCTATGTAATCCATGTACCACTTAAACAAACATTAGAGTATCACATATATTGACATCAAACACACAAAACATAATGTGAGAGATGTTCTTTCAATCTCCCCCTTTTTGGTGTTTGATGACAATATACGGATTTGCAAGGGAATCACTAAAGAGACAAGCATGATGGCAAAACATAGAGGCACTCCCCCTACATGTGTGCATATAAGTAATTTGCATTTGAATACAAATACACAACACATAGGAGTATGGTGCCTCAACACAAGAGATATCCAACATGAGCTCTAACAAAAGACATTGACACAAATGAAGTTGAGATAGGATGCAAGAAATCATACCCATGTGTAGATATATAATGCGGAGATATAGCATCACACATAATGTAATATCCTTGATCTCAACAAATAGAAATTCGAAAACCATAACAATGTCTCACACCACATAACACATAGTTTTGAACGGCACACAAACAAACCAAATAGTTCAAATAAGAGGGAACACAAGCAATATAAGAATGATAAACGCATATGCTTGTGCCCAAACCATGCAAATCCCCGAGAATCCTAATAGAACACTTCTCCCCCTTTGGCATCGAGACGCCAAAAAGGGGACAAGCGCGATGCTACACGTCCCATGGGAATCACTCGGAGGCATAATCATCATCGGACTCTTGCGCCTCTTCTTCTTCTTCTTCTTCTTCTTCTTCTTCTTCATCAGTGTCAGGAGCATCCGGAGAACGACGAGAGGTGTTGGACCTTTGAAGGCAATCATCAAGATCACTCCATGGAACCTGTGCAGAGTGCCATCCACTGTAACCCTGGTGAGCTGGAGGCTGAGGCGGGGGACCTTGATCACCACTGAGCTTGTGTAGAATAACCGCCTGAGTATGCTTAATCTCAGAACGTTCACGGCTAGCTGCATAGTTCTCCTTATGGATCTCAATGTTCATGCAAAGGATGTGACGCTGAAACCAACTAAGCCGGGTCACTTCCTTCCTCATAGCCGGGACATCAGGATGACGAGCAGGAGCAACACCACTAGAACGAGCATCACCCATGAAAGAGTCAGGTGCAGGTACAGCTGAAGAGACTGGCTTAAGCTTGTAGGCCTTCTTGACATGGTGCTTCACCAACGGATACCCACTCAAATCTTCACTCACAGTTACAGAGTTGTTGATGAGAAGCTGGATGTAGGGTGCATAAGGTATGGTGGTCCGGGAGACCATGGCATCACGGATCTCATGGAAGATAAAGTCCATGATATCAAGAGTGTAGTCCCGCACCTCATTACCATCACGAGCACACTTAAAGCTGAGGTGCATAAGATCCACAAGGACTCCCCGGATAGCATCATTGTTACCACCACTTGGGCAAATGGTTGCCCGAAAGAACCGGAGCAACTGACTGTATATGAGGAGCAGCCCCTTAGTATAACCAATCCTTCCCGCTGAGGTATAGAGATTCGCAAGGGCGTTCTTATCTGTCTGTTGTGGTCCATGAAGACGACGACCCTCATCAATAGGAACTCCAAGAATACCAGCAAAACGGCGCAGAGTGGCACTGCAGTGAGTGGAGCCAGACATCCATTCCAAAGTACGTTCCTCATCATTCTTGATTGCCAAAGTGGCAAAGAATTGCTTCACCAACTCTGGGCTATAGTCACATTGAATCTTCATGATATCTTTCAAGCCCATTCTTCCAGCTACCCAGATAGCATCTTCAAAGTGATTGTTTTCAGCCAGAATGTCCACATTGATAGCTTGCATGGGTCTCAGATTCTTCATGGGCTCATAGATGTCCTTGTAGATGAACACTTGCTCCATGCACCAGAATTTCCTGCCCTCTATCTCTTCATCCCTCGGAACATCTTCATACCAGTTCTTCAAGCGAATAGCGGAATAAGAAACTGGATCCATGGTCTTGTAGTTCTCCCTCACTTCCTTGTTCTTCCTCCTTGAAGTGACGGACTTGCGAGGTGCATTGGGTGCAAACTCGTCACTAGATCGATCATGCCTTTGGCGTCTCCGACCACCCCGAGAAGCACCACCTGTGAGAAGCAAAGGCGGATAGCAAAGAGAAGGTAATGCTCATAAATCATGTAAGATATAGGAATATACTCGAGAAACATGCTATAAGTCGGTACAAATCTAGACATGATAGATTGAAGCAAAACTGCAGCGGCGATGAAGCTCCAGGCCAGATAATCCGGTGTCCCCTGGGGGCGGATAATCCGGCCCGGCCGGATAATCCGGCCTGCTCGGGGGGCGGATAATCCGGCCCTGCGAGATGTGCAGATTTTCAATCAAAAACTTGTCTAAGACTAGATCGGCCTCATAGCATGCAAGAGGAGTACACTACACGTGATTTGGAACAACTAGACACCAATTCCACCAAGAAAATAGCTCATATAAAACACAACATCTAGGGTTAGAGATTGTGAATCATACCCACATCCATTGTGGAAACCGCTTGGAGGAGAAGGTAGCTAGGGAGGAGATGCACCCGATCCACCCAAGAACTCCGAGAGGGGGCGG
This sequence comes from Lolium perenne, assembly GCF_019359855.2. NCBI lineage: Eukaryota > Viridiplantae > Streptophyta > Magnoliopsida > Poales > Poaceae > Lolium > Lolium perenne. Next base: position 350,322,222 of record NC_067246.2, read on the forward strand.
ACGGAGCGTCTCCGGCGAGGAGGAGGAGATCCGGCGGTCTTCAGAGGAGAAAGAGGAGAGAGGCGCGTGGGGGGAAGGTATGAACCGTTTTGCCCCCTGCGCCCTCGACCTCAACCCTTTCAAGATCTGCCCAGGCCGAATAATCCGGCCCTAGCTTAGGGCGGATAATCCGGCCGGGTCGGATATTCCGGGGTCGCCTGGGGCCGGATTATCCGGGGTTCTGGAAAATTCCAGAATCACCGGGAATCCGGCCCATCTTTCGTTGGTTATTTGCAAGACCCATATATGATGTAATAAAGTATCACGTCACATATAAGGTGCAAATTTACCAATAAGATGGAGCACCCTAGATCATCCGACCGAAAAACCTCAAACTCCAAGTTTTTACCAAACATGACAAATGAGCAAGATGGAAATGGCTTATAGGAGAGAGTAGGCTTAGGTTTTAGAAGATACAAACTGTTAATGGTACATGGTCACTCAAGTTTGCAAGATATGAGAAAATAAGGCCAAACTAGAGTGATTTCCCATAAGAACATGGAGATGTCAATAAAATCCAATGAAAAACCAAACAACTCCAACTCTTCACGAAGAAGAGTGTGGTGGCCTAGGCCACCATATATGAGTGTTATGGTATGGCACCGCGAAGATATATCTTGGGTCCAAACCAATACTCATCATTTAAGCTCACATATCAACATATGATATAACGAGAATGAAATCGTTAATGTTGGCATTATGGGGGGAGGGATAGCTCAATAATTTAAACCGCACTCCCCCTATTTCCATGCCCACATCTAAACCAAATAAAGTTTTGAGACGAAGGTGTGTTTGCAAGATGGTCAAGCTATACTCCTTGAATCGATGATATTTAGCTCATTCCTCAAATAAGTGAACCTTGCTTCATCAAGAGGCTTCGTGAATATATCGGCAAGTTGATCTTTGGTAGGAACATAGATAAGCTCAATATCACCACGGGCAACATGATCCCTAATGAAATGATTCCGGATCTCAATATGCTTCGTTCTTGAATGTTGCACCGGATTATAGGCAATCTTGATGGCACTTTCATTGTCACATAATAGAGGCACTTTGTCACAAATGACACCGTATTCCTTTAAAGTTTGCCTCATCCATAACAATTGAGTGCATCCACTTGCGGCGGCAACATATTCGGCTTCGGCGGTGGAGAGAGATATGCAATTTTGCTTCTTAGAAGACCAACACACCAAGGACCTACCAAGGAATTGGCAAGCCCCGGAGGTTGATTTCCTATCATCCTTGTCACCCGCCCAATCCGCATCGGTGTATCCATTGAGAATAAAACTTGAGCCTTTGGGGTACCAAATACCATATCTTGGGGTATCAACCAAATATCGAAAGATTCTTTTGAGAGCCATCATGTGGCTCTCCTTAGGAGAAGCTTGATACCTTGCACACACACCAACACTCAACACTATGTCCGGTCTAGATGCACAAAGGTAAAGCAAGGATCCAATCATGGAGCGATATACCTTTTGATCCACCTCTTTACCATTGGGATCTAGTGCAAGATGACATTTGGTAACCATAGGAGTGGCCACACCCTTCAACTCGGTCATCTTGAACCTCTTGAGCATGTCTTGGAGATATTTTGCTTGATTGATGAAGGTTCCTTCTCTCAATTGCTTGATCTCAAAACCAAGGAAAAATTTCATCTCTCCCATCATAGACATCTCAAACCTATCGGTCATAAGCTTTGAGAATTCATCATTCAAAGCTTTGTTAGTAGAGCCAAATATAATATCATCAACATATAATTGGCAAACGAAAAGCTCCCCATTGACCCTCTTAGTAAAAAAGAGTGGGGTCGATTAGCCCAACATCAAACCCACGGTCTACCAACAATTCCTTAAGGTGCTCATACCAAGCTCTAGGAGCTTGTTTGAGACCATAAAGTGCTTTATCAAGCTTGTAGACATGGTTAGGAAAGTTGAGATCCTCGAACCCCGGGGGTTGCTTAACATAAACCTCTTCATGCAAAGGACCATTAAGAAAAGCACTTTTCACATCCATTTGTTGTAACTTAAAGTTATGATGCGATGCATAAGCAAGAAGGATACGGATGGACTCAAGACGAGCCACGGGAGCATAGGTCTCTCCAAAGTCAATCCCTTCAACTTGAGAGAAACCTTGAGCCACCAATCTTGCCTTGTTCCTCACAATATTTCCAAACTCATCTTGCTTGTTCTTGAATATCCATTTAGTGCCTATAACATTGCGGCACTCCTTTGGCTTCTCTACTAAGGTCCACACTTTGTTGCGCTTGAAGTTGTTGAGTTCCTCATGCATAGCTTCCACCCAATCCGAATCTTCAAGGGCTTCAAACACTTTCTTGGGTTCCACTACGGAGATATAAGCATGATGATTGCTAAAGTTAGCCAATTGCCTTCTTGTGGAGACTTTTGCTCGAACATCACCAAGGACCTTGTCATGAGTGTGTCCACGAATTTCAAGGGTCCTTTCTCTTCTTGCTAAACGACGGGCCTCGATCTCCTCCTTGGTTCTTCTAGGACTTGGAGGTGTCACTTGATCAACTTGATCATTTGGGTCCCCGTCTTGACCTTGAACTTGAGCTTCCTCAATTGCTTGGGGTTGCTCAATCTCATGTGCTTGATCTTGAACAATGTTCGGAGAAGGGCAAGAGTTGGTTGGATCCACATTGGAGCCATTATGAATGATTGGTTGATCTTGACCTTGATCTTGTCCTTGATCTTGCACATAAGAGGGAGGGTCTTGTTCTTGTTCTTGGGTTGGTGCATCATTTGCTTCACTAGGTAAGGTTTGTTGATGTTGAGAGGATGAGGGCTCCACCGTGGTAGAGCATAGTTCTTCCCGAGACGCCAACCCGTGTCCCTCAATGGGGCGGAAAAATCCCACACCCATTCTTACTATGGCATCTTGAGGTATTTCATCACCTGCACAAACATCAACTTGCCCCACTTGGGAGCCATCATTTTCTTCGAACTTCACACTACAAGATTCAATGATAATCCCGGAGGATACATCAAAGATTCTATAAGTGTGAGATTCGGCACCGTAACCAACAAATATACCCTCCAAAGCTTTAGGAGCAAATTTAGACAAACGAACCCCTTTGATTTTGTAGAAACACTTACACCCGAACACCTTGAAGTATGAGATATTAGGCTTGTTCCCGGTGAGTATTTCATATGGAGTCTTGTTCAAGCCCTTGAGGAGATAGAGCCGGTTGGAGGAGTGACAAGCGGTGGAGATGGCTTCGGCCCAAAAGTTATAGTGGGATTTATACTCCGCCATCATAGACCTTGCCATATCCATCAGAGTCCGGTTCTTCCTCTCCGCAACACCATTTTGTTGAGGGGTGTAAGCAGCGGAATATTGATGACGAATCCCCTCATCACTAAGAAAATCATTGAGTGTGTAGTTCTTGAACTCGGAGCCGTTGTCACTTCTTATTGTCATAATGACGAGGTTGTGTTGGCGTTGCACCTCGGTAGCAAAGTCAATGAATATTTGTTGAGTCTCATCTTTCGTCTTGAGAAAGTAGACCCAAGTGTATCTTGAGTAGTCATCGACAATCACCAAGCAATGTTTCTTCGCACCAAGACTTGCATGAGTAACGGGACCAAAGAGATCCACATGAAGGAGCTCCAAGATCCTCTTGGAAGAGATGATGGTCTTGCTTGGATGCGGAGAGTCATGCATTTTGCCTTCAACACAAGCCCTACAAACACGATCTTTGGCAAAAGACACATTTTCCATTAGTCCCACAATATGGTTCCCCTTGTGAAGACTTTGTAAAGTTCTCATGTTGACATGGGCTAGGCGGCGATGCCACAACCAACCCACGTCCGCCTTTCCGAATAGGCACATCGCACTTGACGTGGTGGTCCCCGAAAAGTCCACCACATACAAGTTGTGTTCGCGATACCCAACGAATGCGACTTTTAGAGTCTTGCTCCACAAGAGGACCATAATATCATTATCAATAAAGACGGTGAAACCCATCTTGCCAAGGGCGGAAACGGAAAGCAAATTGTAACCAAGGGTTTTGACAAGCATGACATCCACAAGAGTAATGTTGTGTGCAACCACAACCTTGCCAAAACCCAATACCTCGGATGTAGAATTATCGCCAAAGGAGACGGTGATATCATTTATGTTAGGCCTCAACTCCTTGACGAGGTTCTTGCCGCCGGTCATATGACTTGTACATCCACTATCAAGTACCCATTTTGAACCTCCGGCGGCATAGTCCTACATGAGATCAATTCTTGGATTTAGGTACCCATTTTTCAATGGGTCCTCTTTTGTTAGCAACAAGGGTCTTTGGGACCCAAATAGACCAAGCAACATAACCATCATAAGGACCAACATATTTAGCATAGACATCACCATAATAATCTTTGAAGAGAACATAGTGAGGGTTATCTATTCCCGCACCATCATCATTAATAGTGTTGCCCTTTCGGGGTTCGCCATTAGCCTTTTCATGTGCGGGCTTGGTCTTTTTCTTGTTTGCCTTTTTAGCCTTGGCATTAAAACCAAGTCCCTCCTTCCCATTGTTTGACCTTTGCTTAATCAAAAGATCATCCAAGGAAAGTTTACTTTGGGGAGAGGAGGTCCTAGCAAGTTCATCTTTCAACCTAGCATTTTCCTCAATTATATTTGCATGATCACATGAAGGAGTAGAGGTACTAGGTATGTCATATGAAGCAAGCCTAATTTGAAGTTGCTCATAAGACTTGGATAAGAGAGTGTATTCACTCTTCAAAGCTTTGTGAGCTTTGTCTAGTTCATCTAGATTTTTCACAAGTTTCTCATGATCAACCTCAAATTGGGCCTTTTCCTTTTTAAGCACTTTAGTCTTAGCTCTAGCAAGATCTCTAGCTTTTGTGAGCTTGTTAATTTTATCTTGAGGCTCTTCAAGAGTTTCTAGCCTCTCCTCAAGAGAAGCTATAGTTTCTTGACTTTCCTCAAGAGCATTTTTAAGAGCATGGATTTCAAGAGAGTCTTCTCTCTCTATTTGACCCTTTTTCTCAAGCATATCACTTTGTTGAGCTATACGAACCATGAGGCTAGAAACATGCTTCTTAGTGTTACCTTGTAGGTTAAGAATGAAATCATCAAACTCTAGCATTTCTTGTTTCACTTTTAGACTAGCACCATCAACCCCTAGATCACTAGATAAGTTAGGCATAGAGGGGTTAGGGGATGATACCTCGGAGGATTTAGCCATGAGGCAACTTTCTTCCTCCACATGAATGACCTCATTGGGGGATTCACTTGGTGATGAAGAGTTGGTGGAGAGGGAGGCAAGAGCGACCAATCCATTAGAGGTTGCATCTTCTTCATCATCAACATCATCATCTCCGGAGGTATACTCTTCTTGAGTTGATAGCACAATAGGTGTGTCCAAGGAGGACCTTGCCATGAAGCAATGTGCATTCTTGATAAGAGGGTTCTCATTGGGAGATTCAAAGAGAGATGAAGAGGGTGTGTTGGTGGTGACGATGGCGGCCAATTCCTTTGAGCTTTCTTCATCTTCATCACCACTAGAACTTTCAACTTCATCGGAAGAATATTCTTCCCTAGTTACTAGCACAACTCTTGAGGGCCTCTTGCCCTTCTTGGTCTTGTTGTTGTAGAACTTCTTGTTGAGGGGCTTTGAATATTTGCCCTTTGAGTCTTTGCTCTTGTCCTTGGGAATGAGCCTCCCATTATGAAGCTCTCTATTCTCATAGGGGCATTCAGCAATGAAGTGGCGCTTGTCATCACAATTGTAGCATGATCTTGTCTTTGGACCAAAGCTAGTGAACCCACTTTTGTTGTTCCTCTTGATGTTGTCTTCCTTGGCCTTGGAGGGATCAATCCAAAAAGACTTTGCATGGAAGGCCATGTGGTCATGGTAGTGGCATTGCAAATCTTCCGGATAAGTCATGCTCCAAGATGCCCTATAAGATTCTTGAGGAATCACTTCATTCGACGGAGTTGACCACCAAGGCAAGGTTGGAACCTTTTGCCATCCCAAGAGCACGATTGCGAGAATCATGAGAGGCTTCCTCAAGCACCTTGAGAGCTTGCATCTCGTGCACGACTTGTTGAGAGGTGAGAGAGGAATAGCATTCCCTCCCCACAAGAGTCTTGACATCAATGGGTACAAATGGCATCATGCATTCAATGTACTTCTCCTTGATCCAAGAGTCATTTATGTGGGTGGCACCAATAAGCCGGAAGGCATCGGCAACGGTGAGAAGTCTTCCATACATGTCTTCATGATCTTCATCCGGTAGCCTCAAGAACCCTTCGGCTTTATTCTTGAGAGCATTATACTTGTTCCTCCTTGTGCTCTCACTTCCAATGCAACTAGCGGTCAAACCATCCCAAGCTTCCTTGGCGGTGGTGTAGTTCCGGACACGATGCAATTCCTTTGTCCCCACACTAGTTTGAATCATGTGCAAGGCGGTGTTGTTGAGTTGACTATCAACCGCTTCTCTTCTAGTCAAATTGTCGGGGTTGTATGGCTTGAAGCCCACCAAGATGATTCTTCATAATTCATTGGAGGCACTACAAACATGAGAGCGGAACTCAAATTGCCAAGTATCGAAATTTTCAATAGAAAACTTAGGTGGGTCGCCCTGAATGTTCAAATGGGGATGGGGAACCGGTATATCGGGTGATTGGAAAGGTGGAGGTACTCGATTGTAGCTCTCACTCCCATCGGTTCCCCTAGGAGATGCAATGGGAGATTTGATAGTGTTTAAGTTATCACCTTCCACGGGTTTGGTAGATGAGGGTAGGTCCGAAGCCTCTCCCTTATCTAACGCACCCGTGTCTTTTACCTCTACACTAGGAGCCTTGGGAAGGGCCGGAGCCAAAAGCTCGGCAATCATCTTTTTCATGCTTTCCATTTGGGCTTCCACGGAGGACTTCAACGAATTGAAGTCTTCCACGGAGACCATCTTGGCGGCCCATTCCGAGGACTCCTCGTCCGGCATACTCTTAGGCGGTTAAGCCCGAAATAAGAGCCGAGGCTCTGATACCAATTGAAAGGATCGTATGCCGCACCTAGAGGGGGGGGGGGTGAATAGGTGCTAACCAATTTTTAGTTCTTTTTCAATTTAGGCTTGACACAAAAGGTAAATTCTCTAGATATGCAACTAAGTGAATTTACCTATATGACAAGGTTATCAACTAGGCAAGATATAGCTACGCAATATATAAGAGATAGAGTGGGATAGAGGTAACCGAGAGTGGAGCACGCAATGACACGGAGATGATTCCCGTAGTTCCCTTCCTTTGCAAGAAGGTACGTCTACGTTTGGAGGAGTGTGGTTGCTACGAAAGCCAAACCAACAGCCACGAAGGCTTCACTCAGATCTCCGGTGAGCAACGCCACGAAGGCCTAGCCCACTTCCACTAAGGGATTTCCTCGAGGCGGAAACCGGGCCTTTACAAGTTTCTTGGGGCACACATCCACAACCAAATTGGAGGCTCCCAAATCTGTTACAACACAACAATCAACAACAATATATCAACACAAATCAACTAGGGAACCAAATAGGAACACTAGCATGAGATCCCTCAAACACGAGAGGGGGAAATGAAGAACGCTTCGGTGAGGATGTAGATCGGTGTCTTCTCCTTCGAATCTCCAAAGATCAAGAGATTTGGTTGGGGGAGGAAGGAGATCTTGCAAATCTTGACTTTCTTGAGGTGGCTCTAATGGAGGTGGCTTGGCAGATTTCTTGTGTAATGATTGAGCAAGCAACCAAGGAAGAAGAAGGGGGGTATTTATACCCCCTCTCAAAATTGAGCCGTTGCTGCTTCCGGGGGGCCGGATAATCCGGCCTAAGTAAGGGCCGGATAATCCGCCCCCCCCGGATAATCCGGCCATCGGGACAAAAGTGTGACATTGTCCGGCCAAATGTCCGGCCCATATACAGATTCACATTTCTTCCAGTCCTTAGCCAAAAACGAGGGGGCCGGATATTTCCAAAATTTCCGGCCCGGATAATCCGGCCCTGGTACAATACCGGGACATTATCCGGGCAAATGTCCGGCCCCCATACAGAGCCGCATTTCCTCGAAGACTTAGCCAAAACCAGGGGGCCGGATATTTCAACAATATCCGGCCCGGATTATCCGGCCTGGCCAACTTTTTCTGATTTCTTTTGACAGACGATCAAATCCAACACACATGAATAAATATCTATGTAATCCCTGTACCACTTAAACAAACATTAGAGTATCACATATATTGACATCAAACACACAAAACATAATGTGAGAGATGTTCTTTCACTTACTGCTTTGGCCTCATCCACCTGTTGCTTCCCAATCTCCGGCCCCAGCTTCACCCCCCTTTTTTCCGCCTCCGACAGCTTGAGATTCTTCAACAGCCCCTCCACTTTCTCCATCTCCGAACACAGATCGACCAAAGAAGACACACCTAGGAAACCATCTGAAGGATTTTACGATCACAAGGCTTGGGCACTTGCGAAAGGCTTTTGGTGGATTAGGATTGGAAGCTCACAACGCTCACTGGGATGCCCGAAAGAAAGAGAGAGAGGAGAAAAGGTCTGCCCGAGCCGACGAGAGCCAGACGAGCGGAGACCCCAAGGAGGGCCGGTCGGAGACTTGGGACCGGGCCTGGCCGTGGAAGCAAAGACGGGGGCGGTCGGCGATGCGGAGACGGAGGCGCGCAGGAGGGGACCCTAAAACGCCGATCCGTAAAATACGGAAACCGTCACCTTAGAAAAGAAGTCTAGAGGTTTCTAGAATCTGATGGAAAACAGCACCTGCTTTTTTTCATTGGTATTCATTCATGTTTTCGACACGCTATCTAAAAAAATCTAATCAGCTCTTCTCCAATAACAGTTTTAGAATCACGCTGAAATAATACAACTACAACATCATGTCTCCGACATGCATTCAATATCTTTATTTTATCTTCATATAAATGTTTCATTCATATCCGTCCCCTTCCTACCACCGAGGATTTGCCGCGCCACACTCCCTTGAATCATGCACGGTTCCTCCTCCCACTTGTCTCCTCCATCGGTGAAATTGCAACGTGTTGCTTTTTGGCCATCAATATCTTTATTTTATCTTCACATATATATATTTTCCTTTCATATCCGTCCCCTTCCCACCACCGAGGATTTACTGCACCACACTCCGCTAGATCATGCATGGCACCTCCTCCCACGTGTCTCCTCCATTGATGAAATTGCAACATGTTTGTCTTCCGTGCATACAATTATTTTAAACATATACCGGAAAATCCTAATGTTGTCGTCCAACCTGGCTAAACAAAGTGAACCTCCGACAGAACTTCTTGCCTAACCCGACTGGACAAATTAAGCATGTGAAAGAACTTGCACGATGCAACACCGTTCGACCCACGCATCGTCGTCCCGGCCTCACCTTTCACCAGCACCCTCCTCTTTCTTTTTCCAAAATCCACATCTTGCCGCCCAACTCTAGATCAATCAGGTCTACATCAAAACAATACTCCTTTTAATATTTAAAATTAATCTAAATTAACTTTGAACACAAATCGAGTTGAACTCAAACTAAAAATTAGTTAGAAACAATACATCGTGTTTAGACTTTAGAAAAACACTCATTTATTTTAACATGCTATTAGATTTGTGTTGGCAAATATACAAATAGCATTAAGCTGCATACGACTCGACATGTTAACTTTGTAGTCTGTTCAGGTATTAATTTTTTTAGAGACATTTAGGCAAGGAAGAAAACAATTGAACTAAACTGAGCGAGGGATGCACAGGATCCAGGAGAAGGCGTCCATCTTCACCCAAGTTTGCCAAGAGCCAGGTTGGGTGGTGCCATCCACGGCCGCGCGAGCGTAGAAAAAGATCTTGCAGCACCACGATCAGGCAGGCGACACTTCCCCCGCAAGCTGGACTAATTCTCCATATTTGGCTATTTTTTTTGTCAATTCGACGGAGGCGGCATACCTGCAATAGCTAATCGGGAGCAGGAGCTTCAAATTCCACGGGAGCAATTATGGGATCGGCAGCCGCATAGTTTGTATATTCGTATGATTCCAATTTCCGTTTACATGTGCGCCTATTTACCAATGTCGTAAATCGATAGAAAGTCGCTTGGATAAATTAGGCCTTGCTGAATGGTTGGCAGGTACAGATGAATGACTGACATATGCAAATTAGCACTGGCGCCATTTATTCGCTAACATTGGTGTTGACCTCTGGCTGCACCCACGACGCCGCCTGGAGAGCTCCGCCTCCGTTCCTCTTCCCCGAACTTAGCTAGGACGAAGCTGGCCCCTTGGCACGGGTCGCACCCTCTCTCTGCCTCCTTGAAATCTCTCCCCAAAACTCCCCTAGATCCTGCCCTCCAAATCTCTTCTCCCGAGACATTTGCTTGGCCTGCCGACTTTCTATTCTCGCGGATGGACCTCGAGTTCAGATTGAGGTGTCCGAGAGGGGGAGCAGGGGCCAGCGAAGATTCGAGATGGAGCTGGCCGGCATTGTACGCGGCCACCGGGAGAGGCACAGCGAAAGTGGCTCCGGCTAGGATTGTGCCCGCTTGCAGTGATCGAGTTGCGCGGGTGCGGGTTTTTTTTTTTTAAACTGGAAACTTAATCATAAATTATCCAGAAAGCATAGCGGCGTCGCTGGCTACAAGCCTTTGCACAAAACTAGGAGCATGACCCGGCCATACAGCTTGGGGCACATGAACTAGCTTAGCACCATGCATCGCAAGAGCGTTTGCAACTGAATTACATGCCCGTGGGCAGAACGAGATAGAAAAAGAGCTAAATCTCAACAAAGCAACAGATTTAATCTTCCTAAAAAGCACACCATTGACTGAACAGTCATAGTCATCACCTTTGATTGCTTGCACTAGAACCTGAGAATCAGTTTCAACATGGATATCTTCAATTCCCCAGTCAGCTACTCCCTCGAGAGCCACCAAACAGGCAACAGCTTCAGCACTTGTCGGGACCCCGGGGGTCGTAGGCTAGACAAACCCAGATCCTCATCTGGCATAAGCCTAACATAGATCTCTAGGGCCTACAGGGTGAGAATCGGTAACACAACAGTGACTCTACGACTCAAAGAGTAATACAAGCACATAACTGAGCGAAAAACCCAAAGTATTACAAGCAGAGGTCACTGACCTGACAATTCATCAATCAACGGAAGCGAAGTTATGCTATACTAAATAGCAAGATAGCAAAAGGCCTAAGAGGCCAGGAGCATAACGGCGACGTCCCAGCCCATAGATTCCAGGCTGCCACCTGGGAATCCCAAGCTACTCGTCGATGTTGACCTAGAAACCTTCATTTGTTGGAGCGAGTTCGTCTGAAACAAAGCATGCAAAGCTGAGTACAGGGACTCAGCAAGACTTAGTACAACCTTTTAGCAAAGCTGGTATGCGAGGCTTTATGTGGAGCTTATTTTGCGTAAAGCCAGTTTTCCTTTATAAAACAAGAGGGAGCAGAAGCTCGTCTATTCAGATCATTTTAAAAAGGGGATAAGAGAGCGATATCTCTAGCTCTACTGATCATCATATTGAATCCACCGAATCTTCAGCATCAGCTGAACCTATCAACTAGGAGCACCCCCTCGATACCCTGAGGAGGGATCCTTATCACACATTGATTCCAAGTTTTACGATTAGGTTCAAGTTATCTATGATCAACACGTAGTTCCCCAAGTCGTCCGTAACCGTGGACACGGCTTTTCGAAAAGATTTACCCTGCAGGGGTGTACAACTTTACCCACACGCGCCGACCGACTCTTAACGCCAGTACATTAGCACACTTCCTTGGTGTGCCGGCAGAGGGTGGTCGACCAAAACCTTTCCCTTGCTTCGCCTATTCCATGAGTCAATCTAACTGGGGAGCTCCGTCATCGTAGGTAGCCATTCTCCGAGGCGGTCCCGGTCATTGTGTGCAGGGGATCCAGTTCAATGCCTCCAGCATCCTTCACCCTAGCCACATCCCTGTATGATGCACCTTTGAAAACCTTTTCCGCGCCTTCGCCATGCAGAATGCCAAATGGAACTCGCAAACTAATTGACTCATGGGTAAGCTAGGCAAATTCGGGCCAAGGGGTTCCCATGGGCCCCGTGTGGTTGTACGCTCAGTCTTGGTTCCGAAGGCGAGAACCTCAGGTCCTAGTATCGGCGAGAACGAGTCAAATCACCACATCCCCATGTGGCGGCTCATCCAAGCCTTTAAACATGTTTATTAACATTACTGATCTTACCACGTCATCCTGCCATACTAGGTTCATTCGCAGCTCTGATTCATCAACCGGATGAACCAGAATTCGTCAACTAAGCATGGCTAAGCATAATCGATATAACGGCTCTAGCGATGCACACGAGCTCAAACCTAGTCTTGCTAGGAGCAGTGGATCAGAGTATTTAGGCTACAAGGATGGTAAATGCAACACACATAGGATAACTATACCTGCCGATAAAACATATTGGAAAGCGTATGCAATATGTAGGAACCAGAAGTAAAAGCATTTCGAAATCATAATATGAACCAGGCTAGGGCTTGCCTTTGTCCCTGACAAACCGAATATGGATCTTCGGAGATCCCATGCTTGACTTGTTCGCCGGTGGACAAGTATTGACCTCCGTCGTTGTCGATCTTCATCGTCTCGGCACTTGCTCTATCGATCGCGAAGAAGCAAACACCGAAAAGGTAGAACAACAATCAACACATGGCATCGATGCAATGTGCATACAAGGATGATGATATGACATATTAAAGGTATTGAAATAAGACCTAGGATATGATCATCAATTTAACTGGGTTTCGGTGAACTAGGGTTAGTAGTTCCGGAACCTTAGAGGGGTTGATTTAGTTATTCTAAAACAACTAGGGTTCAAAGTTGTTTAACAATGCATGATTTTGCTACCAAATTGTAGATCTCATTTTTCTGAAAATTTTGATATATTATACATATTTTTCTGATTTAAAATGAATAAGTTATGAATTTTACAAGTTTTATTCATTTTAAATCATTTACGGAAAATCACGGAAATTAATAAAAGTGACGATGGACCTTTGTCAGGGTTTTATTCTTTTATTAAACATTTTCGAAATTAATAAATATCTGACAAGGGGCCCCACATGTCATATAATTTCCAATTTACTGAAAATAGAAAATAAAAAGGAAAAAGGGGGCGGGTCCCACCGTGGTCCACCATGGTGGTCAACCACCGGTGTACTGCCGCCGGTGAGCGAGCAACGGCGGCTCTAGAGGGCTCCCCAGCACGCGCTGAGTAGCGCGTTGGACGGAGAAGGCCGAGGCGAGCAAGAGGGTGGCGGCGCCGCTCCGTTTGCGTCGCCGGAGCGTGGCCGGCGACCATGTCCGACGGCGGCGGGCGCGGGTGCTCGTGGCGGAGGCGGTACAGGGCAAGAGGGAGAGGGATAAGGGGTGCTTTAGCACCGCAAGCTCACCAGGAGTAGGATGGAGGCGACAGGAAGGCCGGAGGAGGTCCGTAGCGCCGGCGTTGAGCCGTTGGCCGTTGGCCGGTGACGAGGAAGACGGGGATGTCCCCGTCGATTGGGGGTATCCCTGGCCGATTCCTTCGGCCAGGAGGGTCGTGGCGGCGAGGCGGAGCTCGTCGGCCACTCGCCGTTGCCGGGGAAGGCGAGGAACGGCGGGGGCGAGCGATGGCCGGACCTACTGTGGGCTAGGGTTTCGCGCAAAGAGCGAGGGAGAGGGGGGAATGGACGGCTAGGGTTTGTCCGCGGCGGCGGAGGGGCTTTATAGCCAGCCGGGGGCGGCGGCGGGCATCTTGGCGGCCGGCGTCGATCGGGTGGCCTCTGGCTCGCCACCGAGCTGCATCGGGGGGAGGAAGACGATGGTCTTCTTTCAGAAAACCCCCCTGGTTTTCTGGCTGGGCCGAAAGGGATGGTTGGGCCAAGCTGGGCTGCGCAGAAAGGGGAGAGAGGGAGAGAGTTGGGCTGTGGCCCAACTAGGTGAGAGAGGTTCCTTTTTTTCAAATCTGTTTTCAAACTCTTTTTGCTATTTGAAAATTACAGATTCAAACTTTCTGACTTTTCAAAATATCACATGGACTTCTTAAAAGAGAAGTGCTAGGTAGGTTTGGTTTGAACAATTGAAACATTTTGAGAGAATTTGAATAAGAGAGGGATTCAAACAACACTTAGGGTTTTCAAATTATTTCCTTTATGCAATTTTCTTAGGAAATCATGATGCTCATGAAATGATGCACAATCAAACCCTAATTAGGTTTAACTAAAAGAGGGGTGTTACAGCACTTCTGCTCCGGTGCTCCTCCCCTAGAAAAATATGGGCACGTAAAATACAATAATGGTGGAGATCTTTTCATAGATGTTCGTAAGAGGGCTCACGATCGTAATTTTGAGTGTAGATCCACCGTCCGTACAGCCATGTACAGGCCCGTATGGTCCCCCGTTGTGTTGTACCTCGTTTTATACGTATCTACGGTCACGTGCGTGTGCCGAAATAAAAAAATGCTATAAAGATCTTGCTTATGTGATCTCTTCTTTTTCCTTGCGCGACGTATACATATCGTATCAATATAGACAAGTATACATGGGCTAGACATGAATTTCGGCGGATCCAATATAGGAAAAAATATCAACTATGACCCTTCAACTTAATTTAGGGGGGAGCACCGGAGTAGCCGCATCGTACGCCTTATCAATTCTTCCGGCCGCCGCGCCAAGAACCTGAGCTCTTGAGTCTCTTATCACATAGCCCCATCCACCCAAGTGTGTTGTAGCAAAAAAGCTGCCATCAATGTTCACCTTTAGCGCCTCCCCATCAGGTGGCTTCCAAGCGATCAGCACCTGGGCTTGTTTCTGGACAGAGCTCACACAAAACTGCTCATATTCAAGAGCATCTCTCCCAGCGCTGAAAACCACCTCATCAACATTCAGCATAGCCCCCTCTGCATTTATCTTGTTTCTATGCTTCCACCATTCCCAAAGCATTGCAACACAACGAATCTTGTCTCTTTGTTCTAGCTTCAAAATTGAATTCATCATATCCTTCGGTCCATCACAAAGCAACAACTTTTCCCTGACATTCTCCAGAGCCAACCTTGTCCACACTTGTCTCACTCCCTTACATCTCAGGAACACGTGGGCACCATCTTCATTCAGCCGATGACACACCTGGCACAATGGATCTAGAACAACTCCCCTCCTTGCAATATTACACCTATGTAGCAGACTGTCATGTGCTAACCTCCAAAGAAATTGGCGTACATTTGGTGGGCATGGGCAGGACCAGATGTCCTGCCAATTAAGCTGCTCTTCAACCCCAAAGGGGACAATGTTTGAGGAGTTTCCCTTCGGTTTCAACAGTAGCCGGTGCAGCTTATATGCAGATCGCACAGAGAATTGCCCTTTGTTATCAAGCCGCCATGCCCAGAAATCCTCAAAACCGTGCCGCACTGGGATCTTCAGCACATGAATAGCATCGGCTGGCCAGAGACATTCAGAAACTAGCTCTTCATCCCACGAACCACTAACTGGATCTAACAGCTCAGAGACATGGTCAATCAAGATGTTTCCCCTTCTTGTGATAGCGAAAGGACTAGCCTCCCGCATGATCCAAGGATCATTCCACACGTCGATAGAGTTGCCATCACCCACTCGCTTGATGACCCCTTCTTTTAACAACTCAATTCCTTTTAAGATACTCCGCCAAGTATACGACATCCCCTCCTTTGGTTCGGCATGCAACACATTTGTGCTAGGGAAATATTTGGCCTTCAAGACTCTTGCACACAACGAATTAGGGTCCGTAAGCAGCCTCCAACCCTGCTTAGCCAGCATCGCAATATTAAAAAAGTGAAGATCCTTATAACCCAGTCCTCCCACCTTTTTTGACAAAGAAAGCTTGTCCCAACTCATCCAATGTACTTTGTTTTCATCCTCTTGTTGTGCCCACCAAAAGCGACACACCATAGAGCTCATTTGGTCACAAAGGCCTTTGGTAATGTCGAAGCACGACATAGCAAAGATAGGAATGGACTGAGCACACGCTTTAATTAAAACCTCTTTTCCAGTCTTCGAAAGCCATTTCTCCATCCATCCAGAAATTTTCCTCCAAACTCTGTCCTTGAGGTAAGCAAAAGTTTTTGTTTTTGACTTCCCTACATGCACCGGGAGACCTAGATATTTTTCACTTTGAGCCTCAGCTATGATCCCCAATGTATCCATCATTTTCCTCTTGTCCCTCTCCTTCGTATTATTGCTGAAAAACGATACCAGACTTATCTATGTTTACTGTTTGTCCTGAGCAACTTTCGTAGAGAGCAAGAATGTCCAAAAGGTGTCGTGCACTCTCTTCAGTAACCTTTAGCAAAATCAGCGAGTCATCCGCGAAAAGCAGATGGTTGAAACTAGGCGCGTCATCTGCCACCTGGACACCCTCTAAGCGGCCATCCACTTCCGCAGCATTTAGGAGACAAGAAAAGGCCTCCCCACATATCAGAAATAAGTAAGGTGATATGGGGTCTCCTTGTCGCAGCCCCCGACTAGGAATCACCTCATTTGTCAAGCTACCATTAAGCTTGAACCTATATTTCACCGTAGAGCAGCACTTCATGATAAGGGAAATCCATCTCTCATCAAAGCCCAACCTTCTCATCATTTGCTCGAGGAAACTCCACTCAACTCTATCATAAGCTTTGCTCATATCCAATTTTAGCGCGGCCACCCCAACAGCCCCTGATCTTTTATTTTGCATATGATGTGTGACCTCATAGGCGAGCAAGATGTTATCAGTAATTAATCTTCCGGGGACAAAAGCACTTTGGTTGGGGGCAACAATTTCGTTTAAGATTTCTTTCAACCTATTTGCTAACACCTTGGATATTAGCTTGTACACGACATTGCATAGGCTGATAGGTCTTAGGTCCTTCATGGCTTCTGGATTCTTGACTTTCGGAATAAGAGTCACCCAAGTATCATTCCAATTTTCTGGGATCTCGCCACCATTAAGCACCCCAAGAACTTCCTTTATCACATGAGGTCCAACAAACTCCCAATGTTTCTTGTAAAAAATGGATGGCATTCCATCCGGACCAGGAGCCTTTAAATCACCAATATTTTCAAGAGCATCCACCACCTCAGCCTCCGTAAACTCCTTCAAAAGGTTTGCATTCATTTCCTCTGTGACTCTCGGAATCACATGTATAAGCAACTCCTCAATCCGATCCCCAACATTGGAAGTAAAAAGATTTTGGAAATAGTTAGTAATCACCGCCGCCATCTCCTCCTCTCCCTCTACCGCCACCCCAGCCGCATTCTTGAGTTTTTTAATGCGATTATTCCTTCTCCTCTCAGATGCAAAACTATGAAAGAACTTGGAGTTTCTATCTCCCTTTGTCAACCAATTCACATGGGCTCTTTGTTTCCAAAAACAATCTTTCTGCTCTTCAAGGCGATCCAGTTTAAAGCGGAGGACATGTTCCTTATTCACCATATCTTGATCCGGCCAACTTCTTCTACACCTTTCTAGCTCTTTTTTAATTTTTGCGATACGTTTCTCAAGATTTCCCAGTGAGCTTTTATTCCAATCTTTCAGATCAGCAGCCACTCCCTGGATAGCATCAGTCACGTTGCCCCCTCTCCCTTGCACCTCCCTTTCCCAAGCATTTTGGACCACCTCTCTACAGTTCTCCTCCTCTAGCCAAGCTGCCTCAAATCTAAACGGACGTGGCCCCCCTGTTCTTCTTCCCAGCCCAGAGTCTTCATCCAGCTCAACAACAACAGGTCGGTGGTCGGAATGTCTAGGCTCCTCGTTAATCACTCGAAAGCCCGGAAATCGCTCACACCACCCTTCCGTTGCCACCGCACGATCAAGTCTTTCTTTTATGTATGTAGAATGGTCACGGCTGTTATTTCTCCATGTGAAGGCATCACCCACAAAACCCAGATCATGCAATGCACACACCTCCAACGCCTCTTTAAACCGATCCATGCAAACTTGGGGCCGAGCCGCCCCTCCCACCTTCTCCCAGCCGTAGAGGATCTCATTGAAATCCCCTACACAGAGCCATGGAAGGTCATAGTGGTGTTTTATCGTCCTCAACAACTTCCACGTCGCCTCCTTCGCATCTGACTTCGGTTCTCCGTAGATCCCCGTGAACCTCCATTTAAACCCATCCGCTTCCGTAATTTCTGCATCAATGTGGTACCTTGATTTTAAACCTGCTTTAAGATTCACCGAACTACGCCAAAAAAGAGCGAGCCCACCACTTTGGCCTTCACAATCCTTTGCTACCATGTTTGTCAGCCCAAGCTTCCACCTCAGCCATTCTAGCCTCTTCCCATCCATCTTTGTCTCTGAAATGAACAAAATGTCGGGGTCCACCTTCTTCTGGAGATCCAGAAGACCACGAATAGCCGGGCCATTCCCCAAACCCCGGCCATTCCAACCTGCAATCCTCATTGATCCTTGCAGGGCTGTACCGACAGCCCCGCCTCAATATTTTGTTTTGCCACACCCCCTCCCTTTACTTTCTTTCCTTCTCTCTGGTCCTCTTCCTCAATCTCCATAGGTTCTGCGCCCCTTTTTGCTCCCACTTTCAGCAACATCTTGACTTGTTTCTCCCCTTTATTGTCTCCTTGTGCACTCCTCCCCTTCTTCTGAAATTTATGTTTAAATCTGCCATCTTTTTTCTCTTCCTTTTTTCCACTGGGAATTGCCCCCAAACCCTCCAGGTGACCACTACCACGCTTCTGCTCCTGATTGGCTACCATGT
The DNA here is from genome assembly GCF_019359855.2 of Lolium perenne. Lineage (NCBI taxonomy): Eukaryota > Viridiplantae > Streptophyta > Magnoliopsida > Poales > Poaceae > Lolium > Lolium perenne. The sequence goes on from NC_067246.2 coordinate 350,341,029, forward strand.
GAGCTCCATGTGTGTCATCCTGCATGAGCGTATTCACCACCATATTATTCTTCACTTGTTGTGCCCCAAGACTCTGTCCTTTCCCTGCCTCCTCATCTTTGTTTTTTCCCTCCTCATTCTGGAACTCCAACCTTTTTTGTGTACCAGCTAGGTTGTGCTCCACTAGTGTCTTCATTGGGCTGGTAACCTCTTCGTTTTTATCTGATATTTTATTGTCATCTCCACCAGAGCTTGTCTCCTTACGCCACGAGCGACTATCACTCCCAGACCCCCCACTTCTGTTCCCAAAACCAAAACCTTTTGGGTTCCTTTGGTTTCTGTTCTCCTCCCAAGAGGACCTCTCACCTTGGGTCTGTTTCTTTGGCATCATAGCACGAAGCCATCTGCCATAGTGTTGTTTTTCCCCTCTTTTCAGTTTGATAGAGCAGTCTGTATATTCATGCCCAAGGACACCACATGTATAGCAGAATTCTGGGAGGTACTCATACTCAAAAGGACACCATTTGTCTGCATTACTCTCCCCCACTTGCACCATCAACCCTCTCAGCAGTGGAGCTGTGATATTGATTTAACTTTGACGCGCAGATATTCACCTACAGCAGTATCGTCGTCACCCACATCTACTCCCAAGAACTCTCCCACTGCATCCCCCACCACCTCCCCTGTAGCTCTGTTCATTCTGCCCAAAGGTAATTTCAGCACCCTCACCCAAATTGGGATTGAATCAAAGGCATAATCATCCCGAGCTTTATTCGGATCAAAATCCTCCATCACCACCAGGTCATTATTGAACTTCCACGGACCACTTTCAAGAGCCTTCCTCTTCCCTGAAGCTTGCAAGAAAACAAACTGAAAAATGTTGGAGCCCAAATCCTTGCACTTCAATCCTTTGAGGGGACACCAGATTCTCCCCAAAGAGGTTTGTAATCCCTCCACATTAGCAGGCCTCTCCGACAGCACCTTCCCTACTGAAAGGATCGTATGCCGCACCTAGAGGGGGGGGTGAATAGGTGCTAACCAATTTTTAGTTCTTTTTCAATTTAGGCTTGACACAAAAGGTAAATTCTCTAGATATGCAACTAAGTGAATTTACCTATATGACAAGGTTATCAACTAGGCAAGATATAGCTACGCAATATATAAGAGATAGAGTGGGATAGAGGTAACCGAGAGTGGAGCACGCAATGACACGGAGATGATTCCCGTAGTACCCTTCCTTTGCAAGAAGGTACGTCTACGTTTGGAGGAGTGTGGTTGCTACGAAAGCCAAACCAACAGCCACGGAGGCTTCACTCAGATCTCCGGTGAGCAACGCCACGAAGGCCTAGCCCACTTCCACTAAGGGATTTCCTCGAGGCGGAAACCGGGCCTTTACAAGGTTCTTGGGGCACACATCCACAACCAAATTGGAGGCTCCCAAATCTGTTACAACACAACAATCAACAACAATATATCAACACAAATCAACTAGGAAACCAAATAGGAACACTAGCATGAGATCCCTCAAACACGAGAGGGGGAAATGAAGAACGCTTCGGTGAGGATGTAGATCGGTGTCTTCTCCTTCGAATCTCCAAAGATCAAGAGATTTGGTTGGGGGAGGAAGGAGATCTTGCAAATCTTGACTTTCTTGAGGTGGCTCTAATGGAGGTGGCTTGGCAGATTTCTTGTGTAATGATTGAGCAAGCAACCAAGGAAGAAGAAGGGGGGTATTTATACCCCCTCTCAAAATTGAGCCGTTGCTGCTTCCGGGGGGCCGGATAATCCGGCCTAAGTAAGGGCTGGATAATCCCCCCCCCCCCCCCGGATAATCCGGCCATCGGGACAAAAGTGTGACATTGTCCGGCCAAATGTCCGGCCCATATACAGATTCACATTTCTTCCAGTCCTTAGCCAAAAACGAGGGGGCCGGATATTTCCAAAATATCCGGCCCTGATAATCCGGCCCTGGTACAATACCGGGACATTATCCGGGCAAATGTCCGGCCCCCATACAGAGCCGCATTTCCTCGAAGACTTAGCCAAAACCAGGGGGCCGGATATTTCAACAATATTCGGCCCGGATTATCCGGCCTGGCCAACTTTTTCTGATTTCTTTTGACAGACGATCAAATCCAACACACATGAATAAATATCTATGTAATCCCTGTACCACTTAAACAAACATTAGAGTATCACATATATTGACATCAAACACACAAAACATAATGTGAGAGATGTTCTTTCAATCTCCCCCTTTTTGGTGTTTGATGACAATATACGGATTTGCAAGGGAATCACTAAAGAGACAAGCATGATGGCAAAACATAGAGGCACTCCCCCTACATGTGTGCATATAAGTAATTTGCATTTGAATACAAATACACAACACATAGGAGTATGGTGCCTCAACACAAGAGATATCCAACATGAGCTCTAACAAAAGACATTGACACAAATGAAGTTGAGATAGGATGCAAGAAATCATACCCATGTGTAGATATATAATGCGGAGATATAGCATCACACATAATGTAATATCCTTGATCTCAACAAATAGAAATCCGAAAACCATAACAATGTCTCACACCACATAACACATAGTTTTGAACGGCACACAAACAAACCAAATAGTTCAAATAAGAGGGAACACAAGCAATATAAGAATGATAAACGCATATGCTTGTGCCCAAACCATGCAAATCCCCGAGAATCCTAATAGAACACTTCTCCCCCTTTGGCATCGAGACGCCAAAAAGGGGACAAGCGCGATGCTACACGTCCCGTGGGAATCACTCGGAGGCATAATCATCATCGGACTCTTGCGCCTCTTCTTCTTCTTCTTCTTCTTCTTCTTCTTCTTCTTCTTCATCAGTGTCAGGAGCATCCGGAGAACGACGAGAGGTGTTGGACCTTTGAAGGCAATCATCAAGATCACTCCATGGAACCTATGCAGAGTGCCATCCACTGTAACCCTGGTGAGCTGGAGGCTGAGGCGGGGGACCTTGATCACCAGCGAGCTTGTGTAGAATAACCGCTTTGAGTATGCTTAATCTCGGAAACGTTCACGGCTAGCTGCATAGTTCTCCTTATGGATCTCAATGTTCATGCAAAGGATGTGACGCTGAAACCAACTAAGCCGGGTCACTTCCTTCCTCATAGCCGGGACATCGGGATGACGGCAGGGAGCAACATCACTAGAGCGAGGCATCACCCATGAAAGAGTCGGGTGCGGTGCAGTGAAGAGGCGGCTTAAGCTTGTAGGCCTTCTTGACATGGTGCTTCACCAACGGATACCCACTCAAATCTTCACTCACGATTCTGAGTTGTTGATGAGAAGGCTGGATGTAGGGTGCATAAGGTATGGTGGTCAGGAGACCATGGCATCACGGATCTCATGGAAGATAAAGTCCATGATATCAAGAGTGTAGTCCCGCACCTCATTACCATCACGAGCACACTTAAAGCTGAGGTGCATAAGATCCACAAGGACTCCCCGGATAGCATCATTGTTACCACCACTTGGGCAAATGGTTGCCCGAAAGAACCGAACAGCGGCGTATATGAGGAGCAGCCCCTTAGTATAACCAATCCTTCCCGCTGAGGTATAGAGATTCGCAAGGGCGTTCTTATCTGTCTGTTGTGGTCCATGAAGACGACGACCCTCATCAATAGGAACTCCAAGAATACCAGCAAAACGGCGCAGAGTGGCACTGCAGTGAGTGGAGCCAGACATCCATTCCAAAGTACGTTCCTCATCATTCTTGATTGCCAAAGTGTCAAAGAATTGCTTCACCAACTCTGGGCTATAGTCACATTGAATCTTCATGATATCTTTCAAGCCCATTCTTCCAGCTACCCAGATAGCATCTTCAAAGTGATTGTTTTCAGCCAGAATGTCCACATTGATAGCTTGCATGGGTCTCAGATTCTTCATGGGCTCATAGATGTCCTTGTAGATGAACACTTGCTCCATGCACCAGAATTTCCTGCCCTCTATCTCTTCATCCCTCGGAACATCTTCATACCAGTTCTTCAAGCGAATAGCGGAATAAGAAACTGGATCCATGGTCTTGTAGTTCTCCCTCACTTCCTTGTTCTTCCTCCTTGAAGTGACGGACTTGCGAGGTGCATTGGGTGCAAACTCATCACTAGATCGATCATGCCTTTGGCGTCTCCGACCACCCCGAGAAGCACCACCTGTGAGAAGCAAAGGCGGATAGCAAAGAGAAGGTAATGCTCATAAATCATGTAAGATATAGGAATATACTCGAGAAACATGCTATAAGTCGGTACAAATCTAGACATGATAGATTGAAGCAAAACTGCAGCGGCGATGAAGCTCCAGGCCGGATAATCCGGTGTCCCCTGGGGGCGGATAATCCGGCCCGGCCGGATAATCCGGCCTGCTCGGGGGGCGGATAATCCGGCCCTACGAGATGTGCCGATTTTCAATCAAAAACTTGTCTAAGACTAGATCGGCCTCATAGCATGCAAGAGGAGTACACTACACGTGATTTGGAACAACTAGACACCAATTCCACCAAGAAAATAGCTCATATAAAACACAACATCTAGGGTTAGAGATTGTGAATCATACCCACATCCATTGTGGAAACCGCTTGGAGGAGAAGGTAGCTAGGGAGGAGATGCACCCGATCCACCCAAGAACTCCGAGAGGGGGCGGACGGAGCGTCTCCGGCGAGGAGGAGGAGATCCGACGGTCTTCAGAGGAGAAAGAGGAGAGAGGCGCGTGGGGGGAAGGTATGAACCGTTTTGCGCCCTACGCCCTCGACCTCAACCCTTTCAAGATCTGCCCAGGCCGAATAATCCGGCCCTAGCTTAGGGCGGATAATCCGGCCGGGCCGGATATTCCGAGTCGCACTGGGCCGGATTATCCGGGGTTCTGGAAAATTCCAGAATCACCGGGAATCCGGCCCATCTTTCGTTGGTTATTTGCAAGACCCATATATGATGTAATAAAGTATCACGTCACATATAAGGTGCAAATTTACCAATAAGATGGAGCACCCTAGATCATCCGACCGAAAAACCTCAAACTCCAAGTTTTTACCAAACATGACAAATGAGCAAGATGGAAATGGCTTATAGGAGAGAGTAGGCTTAGGTTTTAGAAGATACAAACTGTTAATGGTACATGGTCACTCAAGTTTGCAAGATATGAGCAAATAAGGCCAAACTAGAGTGATTTCCCATAAGAACATGGAGATGTCAATAAAATCCAATGAAAAACCAAACAACTCCAACTCTTCACGAAGAAGAGTGTGGTGGCCTAGGCCACCATATATGAGTGTTATGGTATGGCACCGCGAAGATATATCTTGGGTCCAAACCAATACTCATCATTTAAGCTCACATATCAACATATGATATAACGAGAATGAAATCGTTAATGTTGGCATTATGGGGGGAGGGATAGCTCAATAATTTAAACCGCACTCCCCCTATTTCCATGCCCACATCTAAACCAAATAAAGTTTTGAGACGAAGGTGTGTTTGCAAGATGGTCAAGCTATACTCCTTGAATCGATGATATTTAGCTCATTCCTCAAATAAGTGAACCTTGCTTCATCAAGAGGCTTCGTGAATATATCGGCAAGTTGATCTTTGGTAGGAACATAGATAAGCTCAATATCACCACGGGCAACATGATCCCTAATGAAATGATTCCGGATCTCAATATGCTTCGTTCTTGAATGTTGCACCGGATTATAGGCAATCTTGATGGCACTTTCATTGTCACATAATAGAGGCACTTTGTCACAAATGACACCGTATTCCTTTAAAGTTTGCCTCATCCATAACAATTGAGTGCATCCACTTGCGGCGGCAACATATTCGGCTTCGGCGGTGGAGAGAGATATGCAATTTTGCTTCTTAGAAGACCAACACACCAAGGACCTACCAAGGAATTGGCAAGCCCCGGAGGTTGATTTCCTATCATCCTTGTCACCCGCCCAATCCGCATCGGTGTATCCATTGAGAATAAAACTTGAGCCTTTGGGGTACCAAATACCATATCTTGGGGTATCAACCAAATATCGAAAGATTCTTTTGAGAGCCATCATGTGGCTCTCCTTAGGAGAAGCTTGATACCTTGCACACACACCAACACTCAACACTATGTCCGGTCTAGATGCACAAAGGTAAAGCAAGGATCCAATCATGGAGCGATATACCTTTTGATCCACCTCTTTACCATTGGGATCTAGTGCAAGATGACATTTGGTAACCATAGGAGTGGCCACACCCTTCAACTCGGTCATCTTGAACCTCTTGAGCATGTCTTGGAGATATTTTGCTTGATTGATGAAGGTTCCTTCTCTCAATTGCTTGATCTCAAAACCAAGGAAAAATTTCATCTCTCCCATCATAGACATCTCAAACCTATCGGTCATAAGCTTTGAGAATTCATCATTCAAAGCTTTGTTAGTAGAGCCAAATATAATATCATCAACATATAATTGGCAAACGAAAAGCTCCCCATTGACCCTCTTAGTAAAAAGAGTGGGGTCGATTAGCCCAACATCAAACCCACGGTCTACCAACAATTCCTTAAGGTGCTCATACCAAGCTCTAGGAGCTTGTTTGAGACCATAAAGTGCTTTATCAAGCTTGTAGACATGGTTAGGAAAGTTGAGATCCTCGAACCCCGGGGGTTGCTTAACATAAACCTCTTCATGCAAAGGACCATTAAGAAAAGCACTTTTCACATCCATTTGTTGTAACTTAAAGTTATGATGCGATGCATAAGCAAGAAGGATACGGATGGACTCAAGGCGAGCCACGGGAGCATAGGTCTCTCCAAAGTCAATCCCTTCAACTTGAGAGAAACCTTGAGCCACCAATCTTGCCTTGTTCCTCACAATATTTCCAAACTCATCTTGCTTGTTCTTGAATATCCATTTAGTGCCTATAACATTGCGGCACTCCTTTGGCTTCTCTACTAAGGTCCACACTTTGTTGCGCTTGAAGTTGTTGAGTTCCTCATGCATAGCTTCCACCCAATCCGAATCTTCAAGGGCTTCAAACACTTTCTTGGGTTCCACTACAGACATATAAGCATGATGATTGCTAAAGTTAGCCAATTGCCTTCTTGTGGAGACTTTTGCTCGAACATCACCAAGGACCTTGTCATGAGTGTGTCCACGAATTTCAAGGGTCCTTTCTCTTCTTGCTAAACGACGGGCCTCGATCTCCTCCTTGGTTCTTCTAGGCCTTGGAGGTGTCACTTGATCAACTTGATCATTTGGGTCCCCGTCTTGACCTTGAACTTGAGCTTCCTCAATTGCTTGGGGTTGCTCAATCTCATGTGCTTGATCTTGAACAATGTTCGGAGAAGGGCAAGAGTTGGTTGGATCCACATTGGAGCCATTATGAATGATTGGTTGATCTTGACCTTGATCTTGTCCTTGATCTTGCACATAAGAGGGAGGGTCTTGTTCTTGTTCTTGGGTTGGTGCATCATTTGCTTCACTAGGTAAGGTTTGTTGATGTTGAGAGGATGAGGGCTCCACCGTGGTAGAGCATAGTTCTTCCCGAGACGCCACACCGTGTCCCTCAATGGGGCGGAAAAATCCCACACCCATTCTTACTATGGCATCTTGAGGTATTTCATCACCTGCACAAACATCAACTTGCCCCACTTGGGAGCCATCATTTTCTTCGAACTTCACACTACAAGATTCAATGATAATCCCGGAGGATACATCAAAGATTCTATAAGTGTGAGATTCGGCACCGTAACCAACAAATATACCCTCCAAAGCTTTAGGAGCAAATTTAGACAAACGAACCCCTTTGATTTTGTAGAAACACTTACACCCGAACACCTTGAAGTATGAGATATTAGGCTTGTTCCCGGTGAGTATTTCATATGGAGTCTTGTTCAAGCCCTTGCGGAGATAGAGCCGGTTGGAGGAGTGACAAGCGGTGGAGATGGCTTCGGCCCAAAAGTTATAGCGGGATTTATACTCCGCCATCATAGACCTTGCCATATCCATCAGAGTCCGGTTCTTCCTCTCCGCAACACCATTTTATTGAGGGGTGTAAGCAGCGGAATATTGATGACGAATCCCCTCATCACTAAGAAAATCATTGAGTGTGTAGTTCTTGAACTCGGAGCCGTTGTCACTTCTTATTGTCATAATGAGGAGGTTGTGTTGGCGTTGCACCTCGGTAGCAAAGTCAATGAATATTTGTTGAGTCTCATCTTTCGTCTTGAGAAAGTAGACCCAAGTGTATCTTGAGTAGTCATCGACAATCACCAAGCAATGTTTCTTCGCACCAAGACTTGCATGAGTAACGGGACCAAAGAGATCCACATGAAGGAGCTCCAAGATCCTCTTGGAAGAGATGATGGTCTTGCTTGGATGCGGAGAGTCATGCATTTTGCCTTCAACACAAGCCCTACAAACACGATCTTTGGCAAAAGACACATTTTCCATTAGTCCCACAATATGGTTCCCCTTGTGAAGACTTTGTAAAGTTCTCATGTTGACATGGGCTAGGCGGCGATGCCACAACCAACCCACGTCCGCCTTTCCGAATAGGCACATCGCACTTGACGTGGTGGTCCCCGAAAAGTCCACCACATACAAGTTGTGTTCGCGATACCCAACGAATGCGACTTTTAGAGTCTTGCTCCACAAGAGGACCATAATATCATTATCAATAAAGACGGCGAAACCCATCTTGCCAAGGGCGGAAACGGAAAGCAAATTGTAACCAAGGGTTTTGACAAGCATGACATCCACAAGAGTAATGTTGTGTGCAACCACAACCTTGCCAAAACCCAATACCTCGGATGTAGAATTATCGCCAAAGGAGACGGTGATATCATTTATGTTAGGCCTCAACTCCTTGACGAGGTTCTTGCCGCCGGTCATATGACTTGTACATCCACTATCAAGTACCCATTTTGAACCTCCGGCGGCATAGTCCTACATGAGATCAATTCTTGGATTTAGGTACCCATTTTTCAATGGGTCCTCTTTTGTTAGCAACAAGGGTCTTTGGGACCCAAATAGACCAAGCAACATAACCATCATAAGGACCAACATATTTAGCATAGACATCACCATAATAATCTTTGAAGAGAACATAGTGAGGGTTATCTATTCCCGCACCATCATCATTAATAGTGTTGCCCTTTCGGGGTTCGCCATTAGCCTTTTCATGTGCGGGCTTGGTCTTTTTCTTGTTTGCCTTTTTAGCCTTGGCATTAAAACCAAGTCCCTCCTTCCCATTGTTTGACCTTTGCTTACTCAAAAGATCATCCAAGGAAAGTTTACTTTGGGGAGAGGAGGTCCTAGCAAGTTCATCTTTCAACCTAGCATTTTCCTCAATTATATTTGCATGATCACATGAAGGAGTAGAGGTACTAGGTATGTCATATGAAGCAAGCCTAATTTGAAGTTGCTCATAAGACTTGGATAAGAGAGTGTATTCACTCTTCAAAGCTTTGTGAGCTTTGTCTAGTTCATCTAGATTTTTCACAAGTTTCTCATGATCAACCTCAAATTGGGCCTTTTCCTTTTTAAGCACTTTAGTCTTAGCTCTAGCAAGATCTCTAGCTTTTGTGAGCTTGTTAATTTTATCTTGAGGCTCTTCAAGAGTTTCTAGCCTCTCCTCAAGAGAAGCTATAGTTTCTTGACTTTCCTCAAGAGCATTTTTAAGAGCATGGATTTCAAGAGAGTCTTCTCTCTCTATTTGACCCTTTTTCTCAAGCATATCACTTTGTTGAGCTATACGAACCATGAGGCTAGAAACATGCTTCTTAGTGTTACCTTGTAGGTTAAGAATGAAATCATCAAACTCTAGCATTTCTTGTTTCACTTTTAGACTAGCATCATCAACCCCTAGATCACTAGATAAGTTAGGCATAGAGGGGTTAGGGGATGATACCTCGGAGGATTTAGCCATGAAGCAACTTTCTTCCTCCACATGAATGACCTCATTGGGGGATTCACTTGGTGATGAAGAGTTGGTGGAGAGGGAGGCAAGAGCGACCAATCCATTAGAGGTTGCATCTTCTTCATCATCAACATCATCATCTCCGGAGGTATACTCTTCTTGAGTTGATAGCACAATAGGTGTGTCCAAGGAGGACCTTGCCATGAAGCAATGTGCATTCTTGATAAGAGGGTTCTCATTGGGAGATTCAAAGAGAGATGAAGAGGGTGTGTTGGTGGTGACGATGGCGGCCAATTCCTTTGAGCTTTCTTCATCTTCATCACCACTAGAACTTTCAACTTCATCGGAAGAATATTCTTCCCTAGTTACTAGCACAACTCTTGAGGGCCTCTTGCCCTT